>NC_045595.1:13750938-14053968 GCF_009762305.2 Zalophus californianus | reverse complement strand
ACTTTCTTGGCTGTCAAATGGGGCAGGCAGAAGCATGGATGTCATAGCACTGCCATGAGTTTCTCCCTCGTCCCCATCACCTCCTGGTAAATGAGGGGCCACAGCTACTTCCCTCAGCTTCCCTTTGGGCTGAGGAGGTGGCACGGCCCAGAGAGGGGCCGCATCCCGTCACCACCCATACAAGCCACCCACATGCCCCTGAATGGGGCCAAGTGCTTAGAAACTTCAAGCTTGGAACCACTCACAGAGCACTGGCACATGGCAGGTGCCCCTCTGTGGACAACTTGCCTCATAGATTTTGTACATGTGTGCCCCCTCCTACACCCCAGCCTTTGCCATTTTGCTTTCAGCTGGCTTCATTTTTTTTCTTAGAAGTTTCTGATTGATTATGAGGCAGGGCCAAAGGACTTCATGTGCTTCCTCTAAGCTCCAGGGATTGGCATGCACATGCATGCCTCCACCAGAAGAAGATTTTACGCCAGGGGAAACTTCATTCTGGTGCTGGCTGGTCCCTGGACATATGTCTACTATGGGCCTCCATATATAAAGAGCACCAAAAAAGCAATATAAAACAGAAAGATGCACAAAGGATATGGGCTGATCGTTCATAGGAAAGGAAACACACCTGGCTGGAGAGACCTGAGTCAGCATGGCTCACAATAAGAGAAGTACACTCAGCAAGGGACTGGCTTTACCCCTCGTGTGAGGAGAAGCACTGGCTGTCTGGGAGTAGACACGCACATCGGTTCCCAGTGGGAGTGTGAAGTGGAACAATCCCCAGGAAGGCAGTTTAACAGACCTAGCAAAATTCTAAAGTCTCACATCCTTGATCCAGCAAGTCTGCTTCTGGGATTTATCTGAGATATACTTACATGTGCAGATGATGGATGCAGGAGGATATTCACCAAATCCCGTTTCTGGGGGCCAAAGATGAGAAACCAGCTAAACACCTTCCAAAGGGGTATGAAGAATTATTGTACCTTCCGACAAAGGGCTGGCCTTCAGCTGAGCACAGAGGCATGAAAATGCTTCTCTGTAGGAGGTAGGACACCCCTCGCCCAGAGCCCCCGACCAAGCCCATTGCACAGCTGCTCACAAGGTATGAGGCCTGAGATGCCCTGAGTGCGGAGGAAACGGCTCCTTTCTGTACACACCTCGTCCTTCCCCAGGCCCTTCTCCTCACGCCCCTGGCAAGGCTCACGGTACCCTATCAGGCTGATTTTCCCCTCTCATCTCACAGAGGATACAGCTGTCCCTGAAGCCCCCATCAACGCCCCCCCCCCACACACCTCACAGCCTTTGGGGAGCTCAGGGAAGGAGGGAGGGAGCCAGCAGGGGCTGGAGTCCCCAGGACAGACAGGCTTGGCTGGGCGGAGGTGGGCAAGAGGAGGAGGGCGGGCTGAGGCCTGGGACCGATGACTAAGGGAAGGACCCATTACTCAGGCCAGCCCAGACAGGGGGCGGTCAGCGTGGCGGGGCCACGGGCCCCCAGGAAGGCGGCGGCGGCAGTCCTGAGCCTGTCCGAGTCTCCAGACGGCCACCCGAGCCACGGTCACCCGCACTGAGTCATCGGAGCCAATGCGTCAGCAGCCGGGTCAGGACGTCTCTGGAGGCCGCTTACTGCCGCCCCAGCTGCACCCTTGGCCTGGATCTGGCCTCGGAGGGGCTACGCGTGCCCCCTCAGGTCTGGCCTGGGCTCAAGGCTGTCCTGACCCCTACTCCCATACTGCATCCCCTACCACTGTCATTAGGCACCCCTGGCCAGGCCCAGGCCTGTGCTGGACATGGGGACACAGCCACTGGGTCCCTTGGAGTTTCCCCTACACCAGGGCTAACATAAAGTGGGACTGGGTAGGGTAAAGAGCCCCCCAGGTGGACCACCGGTGGTAAGGCGTCCACAATCTCCTGGGGGTCCTCAGCCGGCCAAGCCCTTTGCCCACGTTGTCTCCAGCTCCTGGCTGGCACCCCCTGTGTGGGTTCCTTCCCGCTGCGACACCAGTCCTTCATGGGGTCACCCCCAGATACACCATGGGCTGGAATCTTTGTTTGAGGGTCTGTTTTAGGGGGACCCAGCCCAAGATAAGATGGCCAAGTGGGGGAGGCCACAGGAAGTGCAGGGCCACACCAACTGCAGTCCCCGTGCCCCAGTGACAGGGACCCACGGTGGAGGTGGGGGCTGCCCTGGAAGCGACACCTGGTGGGGTGGGTGCTCCCCAACTCCTGCCCTCATCTGGCTGCTGGCCCTGGTCTCCACGGTTGGTTTCCCAACCCTACAGGAGAGATCTGAAGCCCCGGAACAGTTCTTTTCACTGGAATGTTGAAAAAAAAAAAAAAGGGAAAGGCAAGAACAAGAAAGAATTTCATGGAAACATTTCTTTGGGGTTTTGTAAAATCCTTTCCCACCCCCACATGGAGCCCAAAGCTCAGGCCAGAACAGAGTCTGACGGTATTGCCCCTTTAACATACTGTTCTGACATGCAAATTCCCTCACTTCCCCTCAAATCGGAGAGCACTTCCACTTTCAAAGCCAATTTTGGTTTTATTGTCCATGTGGCTCCATGGAGCACAGCAGCGCAGCACAGCTGGTTGGCTCACACCCCGGCCGATGTCGTACCAGGGAGCTCCAGGCCACTCCACCCGAGGGTCCCGGGTGCATCAGCAGGGAAGATGCCGCACTTCACTGGAGAGAGGGGACAGAGACCCAGAGAGGGGACAGAGACCCAGAAAGAAGTGGGGAGGGAGACCGGAGAAGGGGGGTTAGACAGAGACCCAGAAAAAGGGGGATAGAGACCCAGAGAGGGAGACAGAACCCGGAGGCGGGGTGGGGGCTGGAGAAGCTCTGGCAGCCAGCTGGTCCACCTCTCTGCCCTATTTCACACAACACCCTCCCCTTACCCCCTGGCACACTGGCAACTTCTCTGCCTTCTCCCTCCCATCCACCTCTGACTCTTAACAAGGCAGGCCCACTGACTGAGCACATGCCAGGCATGGTTCTTCACATGCAACCGCATGAATCCCCCCTCCAAGACAGGGAAACTGAGGCCCAGAACAGCCCCTACAGTTGCAAGCAGCTCCAGCACTGGCTTCTACTTCTTGCTCTACCACAATCTGCTGACTGCCAAGGCCAAAGTGCTGGCTCCTAGGCACGCAGCTCCGTGGGTAAAAGTGCATCTGAGCCAGAGTCCCATATGCCCCACAAAGGCAGACACCCCCAGCTACTGTTGCCATGGTTACCACAATATTTCACAGCCCCGGGTACTGTGCTCCCAGCCCAAAGGATAGAGTCACCATGTTCTGGCACCTTGCACGGGCCCTCAAATGCTCAGGCTGGCCAGCAGCCCCCATGCTCACGTCAGTGTGCTTTCTCTCGGGACTGCTCGCCAGAGGCCGGCCCGCCCTCCTCACCCCTCAGGCGGCAACAGGCCCATTTCTGGGGCTATCCCTCCTGATAAGGGCTTGATCCCTGGGCTCCCAAGGGAGCAGACAAAAGACCAGGGCTTCTGGGTGGACAAGCGTGGAACTCAGGAGCAGATGAAGGTCCTCACTGCAGTGTCCCAGCAGGCCAGGACACCAAAGCACTAACAGACATCTAGAGGGGAACAAAGACTCAGAGAGTGAGGGACAGAGACTCAGACAGGGGAGGACAGACACCCAGAGGGAAGGAGACAAAGACCTAGAAAGGGAGAGAAGAAATCCAGCCCGGGGCCCCTAGATCCCATGTCTCCCCACCGAGCCTGGGCCCTCTCTATGCCATCAGTGGTTGCTTACTTCTCGTTCCTGGTCATCATGCTGTTTTTTTCCCACGTCTTCTTTGATAATTTAAGACAGGATGCCCAAAGCCAAGGCCTATCTGTGCACCCCATGAGTGGATCTGTGCCAGGAGGGCAAGTGCACCAGGCCGATGGACGGGGGCAGAGTCTCCTCCGCTCCCTCCCACCCAACCTGCCTCCAAGAGCCGGAGGCATGGGAATGGCCGGAGCCCACTCTGAGTCCATCCTGGAAACAAGTTGCCTACAGAGATGCCCTCCCAGAGTCCTGCAAAGGAGCCCCAGGCCACACTCGCTCACTTCACCTTCTTCATGCCATCACCATCATAGCTATCTCCCTACGTGTGTGTCCTTGGCTCCTGCCTGTCTGGGCTCACCAGGCAGTGACAGGGTGACAGAAGAGAGGGGGGTGTCAGGGAGTTCCCAGCAGGAAGTAACAGTGCCACCTGCAGGCACCCGGGGCCGGCAACTCCTGAGAGCCCCCATGTGACAGCCTGAGGGTGGAAAGGTCATCAAGGCAGGCAGGCAGAGGTTCTGGAACCCATATCCACCTTGAAAGAACCATCCTGAATCCTCCCAAGGACCAAGGACCCAGAATGGTAAGAGAAGTAAAGCTTCGCGGGGCTTGAACTCATAACCCTGAGATTAAGACCTGAGCTGAGAGCAAGAGTCAGACGCTTAGCCAACTGAGCCACCCAGGCGTCCTGAGAAGTAAACTTCCCAGGGCTGGAAGTAGTGGCTGGGGTCTGCCCCCACATAGCACAAGCCTCACAGTGAGACCCCGGCGAGCCTACCCAGAAGCCTGCCCAAGATTCCGCGTCCACAGAGCCTGACCTGGGGTGGCCACACTTGGTGCCGGCCCCACTCCAGGCAGGCCCTGCCAACTCGGTCATCCTGCTTTTCTATGACAGGGACGAACCACATGGATCCCTGCATTCCGCAAATATCCACTGGGTCACAGCCAGAACTCTGCAGACACTGCCCACCCTCCCACCTGGGTAAGCCAACAACATCGAACCCCATCACTCTCCTGCCTCAGCCCCCCGCGGCCCGACACAGCCTCATTCTTCATGGGCCACTGTCAGCCCAGTGTGCCTCGAGCTAGGCTGTGACCTCCTGCCCAGGCCCTGTGCCATCACCCCAGCCTCTGACTAAGCCTAGGACACACCGGGTCCTGGCCACTGCTGATGGACGGGAAGACCCTGCGGCAGCACTCCCCCAATCCCAAACCTGCCCTACTCTGGCCACTTCTCAAGCCTAGAAAGAAAAGTGGACACCCAGACCCTACTTCCCTCACCAGCAGCAAGCTCTCTGCCTTCACAGTACCTCTGCCCCTCCCTGCCCTGCGGAGTGAGCACCCACCATGCAGGGCTGTGGGCCAGGGTGCGTACAGACGCGGCTCCCAGCTCACCTCCCGGTGGACAATATGGGAAGGAGGGTACTACTATCACCATCTTACAGACGGGGACGCTGAAGCACAGAGAGGTTCAGGCACCCACCCAAGGCCACACAGCATACAAAAGGCCTTGGCTGGTGCCGGCCTCTCTGTAGCCTCAGATGGGTAGGCCCCATAGCACCTCCACGATATAGATGGGGAGACCAAAGCTGGGCTGAGACCACTCTCCGGGGACAGTGAACCATGACTGAACACAGAGCTGGCCAACAGGAAGGGCAGGATGTGGCTCCTCGATGCTGGCAGGGCAAGGGTACGGACTACCCCACCAATCCTCCAGCCACCATGAGGGACGTAATCCCACTCGGCCAGGTCACACTGGGAGAGCCTCACCCAGGCCCCTGTGCCCCCCAGCCCAGCTCTATTTGTCTTCCCTGATCATTGCTCCATCTGGTACATCATCCATCAGTCTCCAGCCTATCTCTCCGAAGCTAAAACAGGAGCCTCACCAGGCGAGGGCAGGGCAGGTTCTATCTCCGGCTGTGTTCCAGCACCTGGCACCATGTGCGCAGAGCTCAGTCATGCTCACCGACTGGACGGCTGAATGGCTGAGTGGGTAGATGAGTGGATGAGTGGATGGATGGATGGATGGATGGATGGACGGACGGACGGACGGACAGGTGGGTCGATACGTGGGTAGATGGATCAGTGAGGTGGCAGGTGGATGGTTACCAGGTGGTAGCACTGGCTGGCTGCAGCCCGACTCGTATCCCTGCTCGCTGCAGATATCTACTGCATGTACCTGCTCTCTTCATCCCCTCCCTGCAACCTCCTGGTCCAAGTTCTGGGACTGGGTATGTTATCCTTTGATTGGGCTCAATCCAGGAAGCACTGAACAGGATTTTTTTCTAGAATGCCTGGCCTCCACATTTTGCTCATGCTGTTCCCCATGTTGAAGGGCTGACTCCTCCTGCCCCCCCACCTTCCTCCTTATGCCACACTTCCAAGGCCACCAGCTCTTCCATGCACCCCTGCCACGTTACCCTCTGAGCCTTCTGAAAGGAGAAGCTCTCCCCCTATGGCCATGTTTGCCCTCATGACCCAGCCAGGGTTCTCCACAGCGTCTCTTTCCCCTCAAAGCCCAGCCAGGGCCTCCATGTGAGGGGCGGCAGGGGCAGACGAGTGGACAAGTCTCAGGCTGAGGCTATGCCTATTCTGTTCCCACCCACTGACACAAGGCCAATCCCAGGCAGAGCCCATCCCCCCACATTACCCCCACTGCACTGGGCTTGGAGACAGAACCACTTGAATAAGCAAAACCCCTTCACTTTACAGGTCAGGCAAGTAGGTGCGTGACTACGTGGCCCCAAAGCACCACTCACTCAAAAACCTAGTGAGATCCTAGCACTGCCCAATTCCAACATCTCAGTGTCCAGTCCAGCTACCTCACATGGCAGGAGAGGTGCTGAGGCCCCAAAATAGACAGTTCTGCCAAATGGCACATGCTCATGACCAGTGGTGCTGGGCCAGGCACAGGCAGATGCAGATACGGAGATGGCTCAGCCTGGCCCTTCCAATAGCAGCACAAATTTAGGCATCAGAAGGGGCCTGTCATGAATACCTCCATTTTAGGGGGTGCCAACATCCCTCCCCTCTTCTGATAAGGGCCTCCTGTTTTCCTCAGGGAACCTCTTATTCCCCAGTGGTAGGAAGAGGAGACCCCCATCTCTGGACTGAAAAGGGAGACTCATAACCAATTAGAGCCTCCCAGATCCCTGGCCACAGGATGGGGGTGTGACCCATGTGATCCAATCAGAGCCTTCCCTGGGACTTTTGCTGGAGCCACCAGAATGGAGATTAGTGTTCCCCCTGGGGTTGCAAGGCTAGGTCGCCTTGCCCAGCCAGGAGGGAAGGCAGAGCTGAGAGAAAGGAGTCACAGAGCCCAGAGGAATCATCTGAGCCCTGAATCTCAACATACCTAAAACTAGAACTCTCCCTGAACCTTTTTTTGTTTTTAATGTGAACAATGAACTTTTATTTTCTAATTGAAGGCAGAGAATTGAGTTTCGGGCGCTCATAACCGAAGGGGGCCTTCGATGTCAGAGGCCTCTGATCCAGGGCTCCTATCCACCACATTCCGGATGAGCCTCAGAAAAAACCACCATGGAGTTACCACTTCTCCAGCAGCCGCCTCTCCCTGCGCAGCACACAGGCTTTCTACCCCGGGGATGGGAGGGGCAGGGACGGTGAGGAAGTACGAGCTGGGTGATCTGTAGCAAGTGGGTAGTGGTCGAACTCAGCCTGAGTCCTGCCTGCCTGTGACAAGACAGCCAGCTCCCCATGAAAGGTCAGCAAGCTCCCCATGTACCCCACCGCGAAAGTTCAGCAACTCTAAATGCTAAAATGCTGGAAGCAAGCCTAAGGCTGGAGCTGCAGGGCTGTGCTATGCCATGAGCCCTCAGCAAGAAAAACACCACCCCTTGCTTCTGTAAGTGACTCCCGTGGAGCATAAACATTTGTGTGCTCCCAACTGCCCTGCCTCAGCCCCTTGCATGACAGAGAGGAGGAGAAAAGAGAGCAAGAGACACTCTCCTGGGACCCACCAGATTTCACCAAGGCAAGCACACAGTTACAACTTTCAAACACAGTCCTGTCAGTTTTCTATGTGGAGTCTGCCTTGGGGTCCTCAGGGGGGCTCCTTTACACGCCTGCCGCCTCAAGGATACAGTGCCACCCCTCAACCCCATCTTGAGGGACTGCCCCACTCGCAGCTCCGGTGTCTCGGTAGATTCTGGTGATCAGGTCTCTCTGCTCCTGCTTCCTTCAGCAGGCTGCTTCAAATTCTAACATCCCATTGAGAGAGCAGAGTTCTCCGGATATGCAGCCCAGCCCGCTCCCGCCCGATCCGTCTTTGACCCCTGTGGAATTTTGCAGTTGTGGCGTCAGAAAACATCTTCGGCCTTGATCTCGGGTGACCCCCCTCGAGGCCTTTAAAAGCCCAAAGGTCCACCCCTCAAGATTTCCTCTAGGCTGAGCTGTTCAATTCCGGAAGCTGCTTCCCTCACAGGAAAGGTCTGCGATTCCCCAAAGGTGCCGGTTACTTCCTCCCGAATCACAATATTTTCAGTGTGCGGTGAGGTGGTGTGTGCGAAGAAATCAGCCCCTCAGCCGGTCGGCCAGGGGTCTGAAACCGCGCTGGCTGCGCCCCAACACACGCTCCCAGCTCGGCAGAGGAGGAATGCTAAGGAAGCACTCTCTTAGCCGTGGGGGACGAGTTCTGTGAATCCTGAGCAGCCCTCTCTGGAGAGAAATGGGAAAGGGGAGGGGGCAGGAGGAAGAGACTGGAGACTTGGGGTTAACAAGTGTTAAGAGCTCGTCTGCACAGCTGCGGAGCGGCTACCACAGGAGGAAGGCGGGTCTGCCGGCAGTGGGGACCCCGCGGCCCCGGCCCCCACTTCCCACTGCAGGCAGCTGGACAGGGAGAGTGGCTGGCCGTTTCCCGTCCTCAGCACATGGGGCTGAGATCCTGTTCGTTAACTAAATGAAGCACATGCAAAAGGGCACTGCTCACTGGCTTCTCTCTAATGGGCCGATTCACTGACAACATGCCTGCTTCTGTTTCTCTACCCAGACCATGCCATTAAATACAGTGAGGAAAAGGGGGATCCTCAGCCAGCAGAGTGCAGAAGGCTGTTCCAGAAGCCTCTAGGTCAGGCCAGGTCCCCTCAAAATCCTGTCACAGGCTATGTGTGGGGTATTTGCTGCAGCAAATCAGAGCCACCACGGGGAAGCTCTGCTCTGGGAAGCACACACATTCTAGGGGACATGGGTCTTTAAGCATACAGAATGTACTGTGAGCACAGGCCAGGGGGTGCAGAGAGGCAGGTGGACAGAGCCATCGGGCCCCAAGGAGGCAACAATGGAGCTGTGCAAAGCACTAAGACAAGACACTCTAGCCAAGGAAGAGCCAGGTCAAAGGCCCAGAAGGGGTGCCAGAGCAGTGCTGTTGGGAGACCAGCTGGGCTGCGGAAGCACAGAGGGCCCACTGGGTGGGTAGGGCCTCGCTATGAGGGTGGGGGTGGGGGTCACATGGAGAAGTAAAATTTGTTCTGAGAGTGAAGAACCCGCCCGCAGGTGGCAGGCAGAGCAACATGGTCTGATGCCTATCTCAGGAGGGACCCACTGGCTGGAGTGTGGGGCAGCAGCTGGGAGGGCAAGAGCCAATGGTGGCTCAGAGCAGGGATGAAGAAGAGATGGAAGAAGGGGCCAGACAGGGATGTGGCTCAAAGGTGGGACCAGCACAATGTGCCAACAGATGATGGGAGGAGACAGTACTATGGTGAGTGCTCCCAAGGTGAAGCTCAGAGCAGGGGGGCAGAATCGAAACTGGGGAGACCTCCCAAGGCGGCTAAGGCTAGGCCAAAGCCTCTTCTCAGGAGAAGGGACATTCCTGGAACCAGGAGCTGCTCACCAGAAGACCTGAGGCCCTTGAGCAAGGAGAGCCACGCGGGCTTTCCAAAGCAGAGATAAGCCCTCAAGCCCTCCAGGCCAGAAGTCCACCTCTGCCTCCCACCACCACTGGATGCTCACAGGCAGCACAGCCTCAGGCAAGTGGGGCCTCTCCTCCCTCCTGCCTGCCTGCCTTCCTGCCTACCTAACGGATCCTTCCCCAGTACTCACTCCTCAGTCCTGGATGAAACCTGAGAGCCAGTGACCCTGGGCCCGGCATCCACTGGTGATCAGCACAAGGCACGAGTTCAATCTCGAATCTTCCCTAAACCCCTGCCTACCTCACCATCTCCACAGCTCCCACCTAGGTCTAGGCCCCTTTGTCTCTCAAAAGAGGGATCCTTCCCAAACACAAATCTGACCCAGGCCCCCCCCTCAAACTTTGCACCCCCCCACCGAGTCTCCCAGCCTCCTCCCTCCCACCCCCTCCAGCTCCTCTCTGCCTTCATGACCCCTGAAAAGCCAGGCTGCTCCTCCTTCAGTCCCTACACATGCCACTTGCCTATACCCAGAAAAGAGTCTACTTCCCATGACCCCCCTTCCCCCAATGACACTAACCCTCAGACTCATCTCAACCTCATTCATGAGGAGGCTCTCAGAACCTTCCAGAAAAGGCAGGAACCTCCCACTTGGCCTCAGGATCATTTATGGCAAGTATGGAAAAATGACTGCATAACTATCTTGCTAACCCTGCTAGCATGTCCACGTGGGCAAGGCCTGACCACCCTGGGGGCCCACATGCCCAGCACCAAGCATAGCAGCAGGCACACAGGAACCATGGGACCATCACCAGAGGAAGAGAAAGGTGTCAAACGAGTCCTGTCCACAAGAGAAAGGAGCCAGAGATGCCAGAAGTCACCTCTGTTGATGACTTGTCTCTATCTGGGCCTTTCCTCCCAGTCCCCTTACCCCTCCCATCCTTCTCCAGGGCCTTCAACCCCAAGTCTGCAACATGACCTAAGACCAAAGGGCAGGAATGCAGAGAAAGCCCCACTTTTAAAGTGTCTGGAGAGGGATGCGAGCACAAACCTCCGACCTGGTCTCGCTAAGCTCTCCCATGCGGATCGGCAATAAAAAATAACTGGTGTTAAGAAAAGCGGGATGACACACGGCACGGGCTCCCTGGAGATGGCACTATGATAGCGGAGGCTAATAAAACCTTTCTACCCCAATGGCCGACGACAAGAAGGCCATCCCCCAGGGGAGTCACAGCTACCAGGTGGAAGCGGTCCAGCTGTGAGACAAATGCTCCACAATTCAGGGCGAAGTGAGCAGTTTTCAGAGCAATTTCACATCATGAGCTCGCAGGACCCTGCTGGTGAGAAGGTGAGGAAAGGGGCGCCTCGCTCCCTGAGGAGGAGCTGAGCTTCCTGGCCTGGCCCTCTAGCACCTCCAGCACAGAGCTCCCTCCAGCTTGCCTCAGACTCAGCTGCCCCCACCCCAATACCCTACAGAGACCCACGGAGCTGCGCTTGGTACTGCTGCCAGGTGCCAGGCCCACCCGGAGGCATCTGCCCTCTCCGTGTTGCAGAAGCACCTTGGATTTGGAATGTTCCATTCTCCTACTACCCCTGCCACTGACCCTCTCATGACCACCAAGTAACGGTGCCACCACCATCCTCCCAACTGCTCAGCCAACTGCATGTTTGTGTCCCCCAGAAATCACATGTTAAAATCGAACCCCCAATGTGATGGTATTAAGATGGCTGAGGGGGGTGCTTTGGGAGGTGATTGGGTCATGAGGGTGGAGCCATGAATGGGATCAGTGCCCTTATAATATGGACCCTGGGGTGCCTGGCTGGCTCAGTTGGTAGAACATGTGACTCTTGATCTCAGGCTTGTAAGCTCGAGCCCCACATTGGGTGTAGAGATTACTTAAGAAAAATCTTTTAAAAAGGGGGGGTGGGATCCCAGAGTGCCCCCTTGCCCCTTCAACCATGTGAGGATACACTAAGAAAACACAGCCATCTCTGAACCAGAAAGTGGCTTCACCAGACACCAAACCTGCTGGTGCCTCCATCTTGGAATTCCTAGCCTCCAGAACTTTGAGAAACATGTTTCCGTTGTTTATAAGCCACCCAGTCTTTGGTATTCAGCAGCCAGAATGGACTAACACACCAACTTTCTCTTTTCCCCACCTGCCACATTGACTCGCAGGCAAGACCTGCCAACAACAAGAACCCGCAGTCCTGTCAGGCCCCACACAGGCACGGTGGGCAGAATGTGGGCAGCGTCAGGACTGCAGGCTAACATTGCCACTTCTGCATTAATATTTAGATGCACAGGGGCGCCTGGGTGGCTCAGTCAGCTAAGCATCTGCCTTTGGCTTGGGTCACGGTCCTGGGGTCCTGGGATTGAGCCCTGCATCAGGCTCCCTGCTTCTCCCTCTCTCCTCCCCACTTGTGCTCTCTCTCACTATCTCTGTCTCTCTCTCTCTCTCAAATAAAAAAAAAAAAAAAAAATCTAGATGCCCAGCAACATGCCGGGCACCTGCTGAGCACACCCTGGCCCCAGCTTGCTTCATCCCAGCTACCCTGCCCAGTGGGCCTGTGGTCCCACTTCCCAGATGAGCAGTCTAAGGCGCAGAGGGTTGCAGACATGACCAAGGTGCACAGTGAGTATGTGGGGTGACCCTGCTCGTCAGAGGAGGGGCCACAGACACAGGTGGGTCTGATGAGGCACCTGCAACCCCAAATCTCCCAAAATTCTCAAGAGGAGGAGCTGAGGCCCCATCTCTGAAGGGTGAAACCCCTACCCCTCCCTCCTGGCTGAAAAGAGGACAAAGCCAAAGGAACAAGAACCTTCTCAGAAGGCCAAAAGGTCCCCCAGTCTTTCACACAAGGGTTGGGGGGCTGGACTCTTCCAGGGCCTCAGGGCTGAGTGGCGACAATCTAGGACACCGCCAGAGAGGGCTTGTTAAGAAAGTTTAAACAAGCAAAGGTCACCAAGCCAGAAGCAGATAGCTGCCTTGCTGAACTGTGCCGAACCCGCTCACACTGTGTCTGGGCCATAACTTCCCATGAAAACACCTGTGGCTGGCATGTCCCTCACCCAATACCCTCGCCTCAGCCCCCAGGAGCAGGGTGAGTCAGCCAGACTGGGCCCCATCCAGACACCTTTCGGGAAGATGGGCTGAGGAGTGAGGATGCCAACAACCCAACATCTGAAGAGCCTCTGTGGCAAGAAGGTCCCTCCAGAACTCAGTCAGCTGGGCACCTCATAGTGATGGAATTTTAGCTAGGGAAGTGCATCTCCCAGGAGAATTCCTCCACTCTCCCCCAATTCAACACCACAAGTGGCTGCAAACCTCCCCTCCCTCCCGAGCCTGGACCCTTTTGGAGGGCCTGAGGTGGAGCTGGGAGGGGGCCCACTAGAGAACAAGTGTCTTTTGTGTGAGTGAGCCTGTAGCTAGGACCCCACCTCCCCTCTGCAAGCCCTCGGCTGAGACAGCCACGCTTCAACCATCCTGAGGTTCGGCTTGGTTATTAACAACCATCTCTACTAGGCAACAGAGTTTTTTGTTGATCCCTCGAGATGGGAAGGAAGGAGAATAAGCTTTTCTCTTTCTTTTTTTCCCCCTTGGTTGCAGAAAAGTGAAGTTGGAACAAACAAGTTATATAACGCTGGGGGCGGTGGGGGGGTGGAGGAGCTCAGTCCCTCCTGAGGACAGTTTCTTGAGTTGTGGGACCGTTGGAAAGGCCAAGGGGAAGACAGGAACCGCCCCCATCCCTGGCCAAATGACAAAACCCTTCATGGGACAAAAAGGCAGATGCAGGCGCCTCCTGGAAGACCGGAAAGCCAACCCCACAGCCTCCCCCCAGCCCTCAGCAACCCCACAAGTCTCCCTGAAAAGGCGAAGGACTGACCCGATCCCATGGAAGGGACTTCCTATCCACCAGACTGCAAGCCCTAGAGAGCTTTTCCACACCCCTTTCATCCATCCCTTTCTCTCTCCCTCCCCACACCCCCCCCCACCCCGGCCATATTTCTTGAACATTTACTTCCTCTGTACAGCCCTTGCTCCAGGCATATAAGACAGCATGAGGCAGACGCTCTCCACCCTCAAGGCATTTCCACTAATAAACACACCAAGGAGTGTTGGGTTGAGATAGTGTGATCAAGGACACACAACAGCCATATGACCCAGCCACTCCGCTCCTGGTATACACCCCAAGAACTGAACACAAGTGTTTCGACAAAAACTTGAACATGCGTGTTCATAGCAGCACAGTCCAACTAGCTAAAAGGTGGAACCAATCTAAACGTCCACCTGTTGGTCAAATGGATAAACAAAATGTATGGTATGTCCACACAGTGAGATATTATACAGTCGTAAAAAGGAATGAAGTACTGATACACACTCCAATGTGGATGAATCTTGAAAACATACAAAGTGAAAGAAGCCTGACACAAAAAGTCACATACTGTATGATTCCATTTATGAAACAGGTAAATTATATAGAGATGGAAATGAGATGAATAGTTGTAGGAGGCTGGGGTAGGAGGAATGAGGAGTGATTGCCAATAGGTACAGAATTTTCTTTTGGAGTGGTAGAAATGTTCTGGAACTAGACAGATGGGATAGTTGCTCAATATTGTGAATATACTAAATGTCACGGAATTGTTCACTTTTCGTGGGTGAGTTTTATGCTATAAAAGTTTTACCAAACAATCCAAGGTGACCAGAAAAAGCATTCTGGGGGCTAACTGAGCTTGGTGGTCAGGCAGATGGCTCTGAGAGGACATGACCTGGGAGTGTAGAAGGATGAAGAGGAATGAGGCATGGGCAAGTGATACGCCAGGCCTCGCTGGCCCCTTTGGAATAAGTGAAGGAAGGAATAAATGAACATTACAAGGGCCTCTAGATCTCAAGGGATCCTTGGCAAAATACTGTGTGCCACAATCTCCCTCAAAACCGGATCCTCTTCCCACATGCTCCATCTCACCATATTAGGGATTCTTGCCCTTCTCCCCATACAAGCACCACAGGGATAAGAGCCCCTCCCCTATCAGTTGCTCTAGACAACTGTAATCTTTCCACTAGGATGGGTGGAAGGGGGCAAATGGGAATCTAGGAAGTGGGGGAAATGTTTTTTTAAAAAAAAAAGACATTTAAAAAAGGACACCTGGGTGGCTCAGTCAGTTAACTAAACCTCTGCCTTCAGCTCAGGTCATGATCCAGGGGTCCTGGGATTGCCTGGGATTGAGCCCTGGAGCCCTGTTCAGCAGGGAGTCTGCCTCTCCCTCTCCCTCTGCTTCCCCCCACCAACTTGTGCACGTGCACGCGCGCGCTCTCTCTCTCTCAAATAAATAAATAAAATCTTAAAAAAAAAAGTGCCTCCATTTAGAAAAGATTTCCTAGAGGGGTGCCTGGGTGGCTCAGTCAGTTAAGCATTCAACTCTTGATCCTAGCTCAGGTCTTGATCTCACGGTCATGAGTTCAAGCCCTGTGTTGGCCTCCATGCCCAGAATGGTGCCTGCTTAAAATAAAATTTTAAAAAAGAAAAGATTTCTTACATATGACACTAAAAGCGTTATCCATTAGAGAAGAACACTGATCAAATGGACTTCATCAAAATGATAAAATTTTGCCTGTGAAAGATATCATTAAGAAAAGAAAGAAAGGAAGGAAGGAAGGAAGGAAGGAAGGAAGAGAGAGAGAGAGAGAGAGAGAGAGAGAGAAAGAAAGAAAGAAAGAAAGAAAGAAAGAGAAAGAAAAAGAAAGAAAGAAAGAAAGAAAGAAAGAAAGAAAGAAAGAGAAAGAAAGAAAGAAAGAAAGAAAGAAAGAAAGAAAGAAAGAAAGAAAGAAAGAAAGAAAGAAAGAAAGAAAGAGCCACAGACTGGGAAAAAATGTTTGTGAATCATGTATCTGATAACGGACTTGTAGCCAAAATACATAAAGAATTCTTAAAAGTCAACAGTAAGACGACAACTCAATTAGAAAATGGGCAAAAGATTTGAAAAGACACTTTACCAAATATATAAATACCCAATAGACAACGAAAAAGTGTCCAACGTTATTACTTATTAGGGAGATACAAATTAAAACCAAAATAAGACACCAGTATATACTTAAAATGGCTAAAATTAAAAACTGGCCACATCAACTGTAGACAAGAACGGGGTGCAACCAGAACTCCTGTACATTTGCTGGTAGAAATGCAAATGGTACAATCACTCTGGAAAACAGGTTGGCAGTTTCTTAAAAAGTTAAACCTACATCTACCATAGGACCCAGTCAGTCCACTCCTGTATTTACCCAAGAGAATAAAAGTATATATCCACACAAAAACAAATACCAGGATGTTCACAGGGACTTTATTTGTAAATGTCGAAACAGAAACCCAGAGGTCCATTAACCAGTAAATGAGTAAGCAAACTGTCGATGCATACAATGGAATACTCCGAAGCAATGATAAAGAACATGCTTCTGATACTGGTGACCACACAGATGAACTTCCAAAAACATTCAGTTAAGGGAGAGAAGTCAGACATAAGAAGCCACATATAGTAGGATTCCATTCATATACAATTTCCAAAAAGGCAAAACTAGAGAGCAAAAGCAGATCAGGGTGTGTTTGAGGCTGGGGGTTGACTGTAAGGGGCTTGAGGGAACTCTTTGGGGTGATGGAAGCCTTCTCAAAAACCTGGATTGTTTTAAAGGGTACATAACTCTATAAAATAATTAAAACTCAAACTGCTCAGCTAAAATGAGTGAATTATATGGTATGTAATTAGTTACACCTTGCTGTTGTCCCCAAACTATCCCATTCCTGGGCCCAAGGCAGGGACCTGGGGTTAGCTGTCCCCTTTTATCTGTTCCTTACGTGTCACCTCATGCCTGGTCAACAAGCCCTGCCAACTCTACCCCCCGAATGTCTTAAAATCTTCTGCTCTCTCCTCACTCCCTATTGTAGGCCTCTAAAGCCCAACTCATGCCTGGAGCCATCAGGTCTTTCAGGTCAGCACCAGCCCAAGTCTCCACAATGAGGACTGCCTCCACAGCATACAAGTAGTGAACAACTTCATCACTTATCACACTGGAATTATTTGCTCCCATAAGCTCACCATCAAGGAAGAGCCCAGATTTCCTCCTTGGCCAACCAAGGGTGGCAGGCTCCCCTGGGAGGCCAGGATGGGAGGATCTGGGCCACGCTGGCCCTGTACGAAGAGGAAGGTTGTGCTACCTAAGGCAGGTGTTCCTTCCCTCTGAGAATCCAAAACAATGCATACCAACACCTTTGATTTTTACACCAATTCTGGGGTTCAAGCAACCCGTCTCAGGACTTGGACAAAGGAAAAGGGAGCCTCCCTTTTCTGTGGGCAAGACCTTGCTTCAAGTCCTTTAGTCTGGGGGAGGATTTGAACCCCATGGGGATGGGAGACAGGAGCACCAAGGATGGACCCTCCTTAGACTTTCAGGGTTCTCTCATCATCCTCAGGCTCCCCAAGACCCACCCCAGCTCCTTAGGACCCCTGGGAACTCCAGACCCTTTCCTGCCCATAAGGACACACTGGGACCCCTGGGGACAACGGCAGCCTCTGCTTTCAGGTTTTCCTAGGCCCTTTAGGCCTCTTTCAGGCCCTCAGATTCACTTGAGCCCCCTATCTCTAACCTTCCACAGTCCTCACTCCTGCCAGGACCCCTCAGCATGCCCACAGGACCACCTTTAAACACTTCAGGGCAGGGTCCTACAGCACCCTCCAGGAAGCCTTGGGCCTCAGCCCCTCAAGCTCTCATCAGTCCCCTCCTTAAGAGTCCCCAAGACAGCCTCAACAAGCTCAAGACTGCCCATGGTGCCCTCCTCAGGCCCTCTCTGCCTCCCAGACCCTTTGGGATCCCCAGTTCCCCCATGGCCTCATCACAGTCAGAAGTCCATGGGTTTCCCTTCAGACTTCCATGCTCCTCAATGGCCCCTCGGACCCCTAGGGCCGCATGCAGATACCTCGAGATCCTGGGGGCCCCAGCCCGCCTTCGGCTGCCCCTCAGTAGCCCTCGGTCCCCCCAGTACTCCATGACCCCCTAAAGCCAGCAATCCCCCGTAAAGACCCTCGAACCGGCCCAGGTGGCTCCTCAGCCCCTCACGACCCCCAGGACTCCCCACACGTCACCCTGGCCCCAGGGCAGGTGCCGGCCCACCCTGCGCACGGGTCTCACCTGCTCGGACGCTCTGGGCCCGGGCCCGCGCCGAAGCCGCCGCCACCAGCGCCGCCGCCTCCACCGGACTCCGCCATCTTCCCGCCGCCGCCGCCGCCGCCGCCGCCGCCGCCGCCGCCGCGCGTTCAAGTGACGGGAGCCGCGCGCGCCGGCCCGGGAGACAGAGACGCGGGGGGTGGGGGGGGGGCGGGGCGGCACCTGGCCTGCTCTGCAGGGGGCGGGGCCCTGGGCGAGAGGTGGGGCCTGGCCTAATGAGGGGTGGGGCCTGGGCGGAGAGAGGTGGGGTCTGCGGATGGGCGGGGGCGGTGAAGGCAGGGGCCTGCTCAGCTGAGGAAAGAGGGCGGGGCCTGGACGGAGGGCGGAGTCTGTGGTGAGGGGCGGGGCGTTATCTAGATGGCGGGGCCTACTCCCAGCGGGCGTGGGGCAAAGGCGAGTTGTGAGGGGTTGATGGGACCTGAGAGGGGGCTCGGAGAGTAGGGGCTGGCCCGAAGGTGAAGTGCGGCGGGTCTGGGGAGGGGTCTGTTCTACGAAGTGGGAGGGGCGAGGTCGAGATGGGAGGAACAAGGAGAAACTGATCCAAGAGCTCTGATAACTTTGCCTGCCCTTCCAGGGGCTCCCCAAGACCTCCCTCAGGATGTGGGAATTCATCCCTTGCCCAGGCCTCAGACTTCCAACTGGGCTTTGGGTCCCAACCCTCCCCTGAGCTACCTCCCTCAGAGCCTCCACCCTCAAACCCAAGAACCTCCACTTTCAGACTCCGGTCATCTGCCCTCAGATCCCCAAACCTCCTGCTTCACCCACAGTTCTGGTTTTCACACCCCCAAACCCCTACCCTCAGATTATCTCCCCCACCCTCTACACCAGCCCTAACTCCCAACCCTAAATCCTTGCCCACAGACCGTTCATACCCACACTTACACCACCAAAGTCCCCTCCACCAGACCCAACAGCCTTGGACCCTCAAATTCCAGCCCCCAATTACCCCATCTTCAGCCAAGACTCAAAGTTGTGCATCTATGTCCTTCCTTTTTCTCTTTGTTCTCCTTCTTTCTCCTCTCCCTTCTTTCACTGCTCCCCACTCTGGACCCCTTGGAGCCCAGGGCCAACAAGGCCTTTGAAAAGCTTCCAGAGCCTTTCAAGGACACTCCCCACCCCCCAATCCACTGAAAGCCTAGAATCCCCACCCTAGAAGGGTCCAAGTTCCCAGGATCCTCCCTCCAGCCTTGTGCCCATTTATACTTTCACCTTCTGAGTTGGAATACCCTCCCATGTGCAGCCTTGAGCAGGGTTCAGGGGTCCAAATGAAGCTCAGAGCTTTCCCTGCAATCAGTGCTGGGAGAAAGGAGTAGACGTGCAGGGGCAAGGAGGAAACAAGGAGGCTGCCTGGGTGGGCTTCTGCAGCTAGAACCGGACTCAACTGATCATCTGTCGCCGAGGATCAGGTGGGTACACAGTAGATACTCAATCACTTTTGTTAAATGCTCACGAGTTGACATTGTGCAAGTTGAAAGATACCAGGTGCTGAGGGGCCCTGCTGACTTCTCCAGCACACAATAAGCGCTCAATAAATGTTGAATTGTGCATGCATGAGCAGCTCAAGTTCTGGCAAGCTCTGCACACACACCCTTGCCCATCGGAGGTCGGCCTGCTACTTGAGCCTTTGTTCCAAATGAACCACATGCCGGCATCGATCCCCGCTCAGCAGAAACCTACAGCTCACATGCCCGCCACACATACGGCTGCAGTCGATGGCATCCATGTGCACTCACACTTCATAAACACCAAGATTTGACCCACATGTCAGACACAGACATGGCTGAAGATAAGCAAGAAGAGGGTCCCGGGGCTCCTGGCTGTGTACTCATGTAGCGCACTGCAGACACATGGTGCAGGGGACCTACTAAGTATTCCAAGATCACGTGGCACAGGACAGCCAGTGCGAAGGCCCCGAGCCAGGAGCATGCCTGGAGCATTGCCTAGCAGGGGAAAATTGAGGGAGAGGGAAAGGCAAGGAGAAGATGGGGTGCGTGGCAATGAGTAGTGCTCCAGGTCACGGAGGACTTTATGGACCACCGTGGAAGCATTTGTCCTGCATGAAATGAGGAGCGAGAGGGGGCTTGTGAGCAGAGGGGGTATAACCAACACCAACAGTCGGGGGAAATATCTTGAATGAGGGATATTACTCGGGAGGCAAGTATTCAGGCCAAGTGATGGGGCTCGTCCCAAGGTGGTGGCCAAGGAGAGGTGGGGGGTGGTCCTAGCTTGGACGTACTTTGCAGGTGGAGCCAACAGGAGTTGTAGCAGATGGGATGTGAGGATGAGGCAGAGTGAGGCCAGGGACCCACCCCCAGGATTCTCGACTAGAGCCTGATTGGCTGTCATACCTGGGATGGGACTCAGGCAGGCTGCGGGAACCGGAGGGCCCACGAAGGTTATTGCAAACCCTCCTCCCATAATGCTGACCTGTGGTCTAGCAGAGCTTGGAAGCAGGACACGGCAGACCGCGTCCACAGGTCTGGCCGCCATCTGGCCCACAGCTGGCATTGTTCTCCCAGAGGCGGGGGCCTCACCACCTGCTCCCTGGCTCCAGACCAGCTGTGGGACTCACGGCCCCAGGTCAGAGCTCAGAGGCCTCCTGGTAACCCCCAGGTGTTACAGAGGAGGAAATGGAGGCCTGGAAGTTGGGGGATGGCTTGTTTTCCTACAGCCTCGCGCGTCCGCCCCATCTGCCCTTCCCCACTGAGAGGCCTCAGAACAAATGCTGATGCTCCCAGTGCCTCCTTTTGCTTCTCCGTCAACTAGACAGTCAACATCTGACAAATGCTCGCTATCTTTGCTATTGCCCTTTGTTCTGCATCCACTTCATACAAGCCTCAAGTCCTTGGGCGGGATGTTCCAGCTCTTTATACCTCGGTTTCCCCATGTTTAAAGTATCCCTGCAGGACAGAACGAGGCCAGGATGAAGTAAACAACGTACAGCACTCAGGGCAGCTCAGGTGGTAAGCCCCAACTCCACGGCGGCTCTCTGCATTTTACCTCTCCCATGCCCACTCTCTGTCCCCACGCCCTGCTTGGTTTTTTTCCCATGACTCAGTACGGTATTTTAGTTTTCCATTGTTTAAAATTGAAATATAAGGGTGCCTGGGCGGCTCAGTCAGTTAAGACTCTTGATTTCGGCTCCGGTCATGATCTCAGGGTGTGAGATCGAGCCCCATGTTGGGTTCCTCATGCAGTACAGAGTCTGCTTGAGATTCTTTCCCTCTGCCCCTCCCCCATTCTCTCTCGCGCACTCTCTCTCTCTCTCTCTCTCAAATAAATAAATAAATCTTTAAAAAAAATAAAATGAGGGCGCCTGGGTGGCTCAGTCGTTAAGCGTCTGCCTTCAGCTCAGGTCATGATCCTGGGGTCCTGGGATCGAGTCCCACATCGGGCTCCCTGCTCCGCGGGAAGCCTGCTTCTCCCTCTCCCACTCCCCCTGCTTGTGTTCCCTCTCTCGCTATGTCTCTCTGTCAAATAAATAAATAAAATCTTTAAAATAAATAAATAAATAAATAAATAAATAAAAATAAAAAAATAAAATGAAATAAAATTGAGGGGCGCCTGGTGGCTCAGTCAGTTAAGCATCTGCCTTCGGCTCAGGTCTTTATTCCAGGGTCCTGGGATCAAGCCCCACATCGGGCTCCCTGCTCAGTGGAGAGCCTGCTTCTCCTTCTCCCTCTCCTGCTCCCCCTGCTTGTGCTCTCTGTCAAATAAATAAATAAAATCTTTAAAAAAAAACCCAAAAAGCAAAAAAATTCCATTGGCCCAAAAGGAAACCCTGTCCCCGTGAGCAGTCACTCCCCATCCCCCTCCCCCAGACCTTGACAAACATCAGTTTGCTTTCTGTCTCTATGGATTTGCCTGTTTCACATACACGGGATCCTACAATCCATGGGCTTCTCAGCACAATGTCTTCAAAGTTCCTCCACGTTGTAGCGAGTATCAGGGCTTCACTCTTTTTTGTGACTGAGTAATATTCTGTAGTGCCGATGGACGACGTCATTTATTCATTCATCCATTGACGGACATTTGAGGTGTTCCCTTTTTGGTGATTGTGACTAGCGCTGCTGTGAACCTGTGTGTACAGATAGCCGAGTCCTGTTTTCACTTCTCTTGGGTAACCTCTGTGGGAGTGGAATTGCTGGATCACAGGATAGCTCTAGGGGGAACTTTCTGAGGGATTGTCATGTATTTCCTTTTCTTGTTTACCATCCATCCTCCGCCTGGAATGTCAACTCCCCAAAAGGCGAGGACTGTCTTTTCTTCTTGGCTATGGTAGTTGCACAACATTATGAATGCACGAGATACCACTGAATTATTCACTTTAAAATGGTGATTTTGGGGGCACCTGGGTGGCTCAGATGGTTGAGCGTCTGCCTTCAGCTCAGGTTATGATCCCAGGGTCCTGGGATCAAGCCCCACGTCCAGCTCCTGGCTTGGCCGGGAGCCTGCTTCTCCCTCTTCCTCTGCCTCTCCCCCTGCTCCTGTTCTCTCTCTCTCTGTATCTGTGTCTCGAATGAATAAATAAAATCTTTAAAAAATAAAAAAATAAATAAAATGGTGACTTTTACGTTATGTGAATCTCGCCTTGATGGGGGAGGAAAAAGGTGGGGCATATAGACCACTTCCTTCCAGGATTATGCGTGGGCTCAGTGAAGAATAAACACAGTTGCCCTTGATCTTGCTCTCTTTGTCACCCCAGCTGGCAGCACCTCGAATGTCTCCTTCAAGTCAGGTCTGAGCTAGGTCCACCTTCTCTAACTTACCTGCAGTCTAGAAGGTTACATGCCTGCAGCCCCTCCCACCACCACCATAGCTACACCTCCTAGGTTCCTACTGGGTGCTGGTGACCCCCAGACTTTTCTCCTGGTCCTCATGACGACCTTGCAAAACAGGGAAAGTGAGACTCAGAGAGTGGAAGAAGCCTGCCAAGGCTCAGGAGCAAGAAATGGGACCCTTGCTCTCTGACTCTGAGGCTCAATCCCTCTCCAGAGCCCTATGCCGACCCCTTTTCTCCTTTCTTTTAATCAGGCATTCAGCAAGCACTTACTGACAGCCTCCTGTGCACCAGACCCTGTGGCGGGCGTGGGACACACGTGCCAGACAAAAGGAAGAGAGCCCTGCCCCCCCCGGGGGGAACAGTCTCACTGAAAAGACATTGAACAAACATTCTCAGCATACTGCTTGAATGGTGTCCCCCCAAAAGACCTATCTACCTGGGGGCGCCTGGGTGGCTCAGTTGGTTAAGTGACTGCCTTCGGCTTGGGTCATGTTCCTGGAGTCCCAGGATCAAGTCCCACATCGGGCTCCCCGCTCAGCGGGGGGTCTGCTTCTCCCTCTGACCCTATTCCCTCTTGGGCTCTCTCTCTCTCACTCTCTCTCAAATAAATAAATAAATAAAACTTAAAAAAAAAAAGACGTATCTACCTGGAACCTCAAAAAGAGTTGTTTTTTTTTTTTAATAGCAGCCTTGGCAGATACAATTAAAGTAAGGATCTCAAGATGAGATCATCCTCCAGTAGGGTAGGTCCTAAATCTGATAACTTGGTGTCCTCATAAAAAGAAGGAAAGCCAGGGGTGCGGACTGGGGGGCTCCTGTTTGGCTCAGTCCATGGAGCGTGTGACTCTGGATCTCAGAGTTGGAAGTTCAAGCCCCACATCGGGTGTAGAGATTACTTAAAAATAAAATCTTGAAAAAAAAAAGAGGGAAATTCAAACAGAGAAGGCCATGTGAAGAGAGAGGCAGAGACTGAGGTGATGCTGTCACAAGCCAGGGAACATGTGCAGTAGCCAGGGCTGGAAGAGGCAAAGAAGCATTCTCCCCAAGAGCCTTCGGAGGTAGCATGCCTGCCAACACTTTGATTTCAGACTTCTGGCCTCCAGGACGGTGAGGGACGGAGTGGTCTCTGGGCATCGTCCCACATTTTTCACACCCACCACAGGTCTCCTCCTGCAGGGAGCCTTCCTGGCTGCCCAGCAGAGGAGGGCTATTTCCCTTCTGCCCAGCCTTGCTGCCCAGGCTGTGTCTAGGTTGGGGGGGCCTTGCCAGGGTCCTAGCCTCCTGCATCCAGCATTAACTGGCAGCAAATCTGTTGGTGAATGAATGAATGCATGAATGAATGAATGAATGAGGTTTTCCTGTGCTGACTATGCTTTGGTTCACCTTAGTCACTTCCAGCCCTATGGCCTCCCAGTGTCCCTACCATCACCCCAGGATCCAGCCTCCCCTGGCTCCTCCTACAGGAGGCAATTGTCCCTACCTGTGTGTGACTCCAGCTGGGGACTAGCAGAAAAAAACAACTTTAAAGATAGATGGAGACGAGTTGCATCTTGGCTGTCCCCCCCCCTTTTTTTTAGTTACCATTTACAGAGTATTTTCAATGCCCCAAACTATATATTCTCACCACATCCCCAAAGGGAAAGAAACAATTATTACTATCTCCTCTGGATCATTAGTTAAATTACATCTGCAAAGCCTCTATTCCCAAATAAGGTCACGTTCTAAGGTTTCAGGTGGATAGGAGTTAAGTGGGGATGCCACTTAACCCACTATAGGTATTTATCCAACAGAAAGGAAGATAGGGTTTTGTGTGTGCTTTTTTAATATTTTATTTATTTATTTGACAGGGAGAGAGAGAGAGAGCGTGTGCACAAGCAGGGAGTGGCAGGCAGAGGGAGAAGCAGACTCCCTGCTGAGCAAGGAGCCCGATGTGGGACCCCGTGACCATAACCTGAGCCAAAGGCAGATACTCAAACCAACTGAGCTACCCAGGCATCCCAGAAGGGGAGACACGGTTTTACCAGAGACATGAACACAAATGGTCGTAAGAGCCCCAAACTGGAAACATCCCAGATGTCCATCAACAGGTCAGTGGGTAACAAATGCAATTCACATAATGGAATACTACACAGCAAGGAAAAAGAACAAACCACCACTGTGTATATCCCACAGGTGGATCTCACCAATGCTGAGTGAAAGAAGGGGGTACAAAGAGGACACATGATATGATTCCGTTTGTAAAGTTCATACACAGGCCACGCTAACCTGTGACATGTTGGGGCCCCCGGGGCAGATCATCAGGAAAGAAAGGCCTTTACCACAAAGAGGCACAAGCACTTAGGGTGATGGAAATATTCTATATCATGGTGACGGAGCAACAGGGAAGTTTACATTTGTCAAAGCTTGTTGAACTGGGCATTTAAAAATGGTTGTGTTGGGCGCCTGGGTGGCTCGGGTCATTGGTTAAGCAACTGCCTTCGGCTCAGGTCATGATCCTGGAGTCCTGGGATCGAGTCCCACATCGGGCTCCCTGCTCGGCAGGGAGTCTGCTTCTCCCTCTGACCCTCTTCCCTCTCATGCTCTCTATCTCTCATTCTCTCTCTCTCAAATAAATAAATAAATCTTTTTAAAAAAATGGTTGTGTTATTAGATGTCAATTATGCCTCATGAAAGCTGACTTGTTAAAAAGCAAACAAAAAATGAAACTGGTCAGAAGGAGCCAAGATAATAGAGGTCAAACCCAGGGCTACCTCTGGGGGGTGACCAACTGGAAGCGAGCATGAAGGAGTCCCCCCGGGGGCTGGGGGTGCTCTGTATTTGGGTCACAGGAGTGTTAACATTCATGGAGCTGTAAAATGGGCACACCTTGCCATTTGTAGATTATACCTTGATGAAAAAGAAAGACACTGGGATTCCGAGAGGTAACTCTCCCAAGGTCCCAGCAAGAGAGCATCGGAGTTGTCTTACTCTGGAGCTCAGCACCAACTCCTGGTCTCATCCCTGACCCCCTCCATTCAATAGCGTGGGGGTCATAACAAAAGACTCTGTTGTGTATCTTACAAGGAGAAAGACAAACCTGAGACATGAATACGGATCAATGACCAAGGCCTTTCTAGATGGTGGTAACGGTCATAAAGGCAGTGGGCTGAGAGTGACCGGGTGGAAGGGACTGCTTGAGCTAGGAGGAAGGGGAGACCCTCTTTGAGAAGGTGATGTCCCAGCTTTAATAGAAGCAGGGGACAGAATGGTCTAAGATGTTCTGGGACATTCCAGAACATCGTAGAAGGGCCCAGAATGTTTCAGAACATTTCGGGTGGAAGCAATATGTAGGGTCCAAGCCTGGTGCCAGAAAGAGCCTGAGGAACAGAGATGAGACCACATTGTCTGGGGTGACGTGGGCAAGGCTTGGAGTGAGTAGGGAGAGTGTCGACAATGATGTATTGAGAGCAGCCTCCTTGGTGTGTGGGACACAGCTGTGACCAAGACTGCTAGCGTGTCGCATCTGGCAGGGGGAACATTTATTAAACCAATCATCACACAAGCAAAGAAGCAATAACTTAATTGTCAACATGATAGAGGCTTGATTTGGGGCGTAGTGACTCAGAGAGGCCAGGCTGAGCCGGGAGGTCAGAGGGGGATATTCGGGCTGAAGAGCTGGCCAGGAAGAGAGCAGAAACTTTTAGGCAGAGGGGACAACCTGTGTGGGGATCATGAAGAGGGAGAGTGCCAGGAGCCGAGGGGAACCTGGCAGAGCTGGGTGTGAGGGGGGCAGTGGACAGTGTTACGTGACATAGGACCCTGGAGGCTTCAGCTTCCCTGTTGGGCTCATGCCTGGCCCTGAGCAGGAACTGGGGCAACCCCCATCTGGGGCCCAACCTGAACTGCCCCCTACCCCTGCCCCAAGAGAAGGACGTGAGTCCCCATCCTTTCTTTTTCTTCAAGATTTTTTTTTTTAAGGGGGCACCTGGGTGGCTCAGTTGGTGAAGCGACTGCCTTGGGCTCAGGTCATGATCCTGGAGTACTGGGATCAGGTCCCGCATCGGGCTCCTTGCTCAGCAGGGAGTCTGCTTCTCCCTCTGACCTTCCCCCCCTCTCATGCTCTCTCTATCTCATTCTCTCTCTCAAATAAATAAATAAAATCTTTTTTAAAAAAAGATCTCTTAAGGTTTTATTTATTTATTTAATTGACACAGAGAGAGAGAGAGAAAGACAGCGAGAGAGGGAACACAAGCAGGGGGAGTGAGGGAGGGAGAAGCAGCCTTCCCACGGAGCAGGAAGCCCCCGATGCGGGGCTCGATCCCAGGACCCTGAGATCATGACCAGAGCCGAAGGCAGACGCTTAACTGACTGAGCCACTTAGGCACCCCGAGTCCCCATCCTTTCCTCCATGTGTTTACGAGTGTTGCCAGGCACACCTTGCTCCCTCCCTCCCTTCCTGGACAGATTACCACCTCTGGGCCCAGAACTCAGGCCTGTCACCAGGGAACCAGGACTGCTGGTTGCCATGGCAACGCTACACTACAGGGACACATGGGTGCTTCTGCCTTATGCCATGATGCCAGCCACCCACCCACCCTCCATCAGGCCTGTATCAGTGCGAGAGGAAGGCACAGGAAGGGTCAGAGGGGGCAACTTCCCAGATGACTCACAGAGCTGGGAGGACAGACAAGGAAACTGAGGCTCAGAGAGCTATAGAGAGTCAGATCTCTTTCACAAGGTCACTTCTGCTGGCACTTTCTCCTTGGAAGAGCCCTGGACAGAGGCAAAGGGCCCTCCCACTCCTGAGAGTCCAGAAGGGGCCAGGACTTACTTGGCAGAGGAGCCTGAGGGTGTTTGCTTGGCACTTGGGGTGTCTTCCCCCGAGGTCCCAGGCGGCCCTGCTGGGAGATTCCTCAAAATCCTGCTGGTATGGGTGCTGAGGTCACGCCAGACCCAATCATGCCCTGGCAGTGCGTCCAGTTTGGGGTGGTGAAGGAGACAGATCATGGACCCATACGCAAGTCAATGTAGGAGAAAGACTCAGCAGGAGATGAGCTGAAATAAGCCTCAGGAAGGAAGGAAGAGCAGATAAAAAATGAATCCAGGGACAGGGCCAGATTATCCAGGGAAAAAGAATTCTGGGTGGAGGGCACACCAGAGCAAAGGCCCTGAGGTGCATGCTATAGCAAGGAGAGAGGAAAGTAGAGGGGAAAGCATACAGGAGGTGGCAGGGGCCAGGCCCTGCAGACCTTGTGGGCAGTGAGTGAAGCCCTCAAAAGGGTAGCTGATATGAGTGAACATTGCTTTTCTCTGCACATGCAGACACACACCTCCCATACACACCCCTGGGACACCTCTGACACACCCACATATCTGGGACACCCTGCCTTCTCAGATTCTATCCATCCCTCAAAGCCCAACCA
Source organism: Zalophus californianus (assembly GCF_009762305.2). Taxonomy (NCBI): domain Eukaryota; kingdom Metazoa; phylum Chordata; class Mammalia; order Carnivora; family Otariidae; genus Zalophus; species Zalophus californianus. The sequence continues at coordinate 14,025,920 of NC_045595.1, read as the reverse complement.
AGTCAGCTGCCACCTCGTTGGGCAAACATCACTCATCACATATTGGGAAGGGACTCCTCTACCCACACCACATGCCCCCAGCACTCATAGTTTCTACCCACACCACCTGCATTATGCATTCCACATCTATGAGGCACCCACTCTAGGCCCAGCCCTGGGCTGGTCACCGGAGATTCCAGAATTCATACACTAGACACATAGCAGCAAAACATACAAACTAAAAAAAAAACAAAAAACAAACCCACTCTGCCCTTGGGGGCTCAATCCCGAGAGAAGGGAGGGGGCTGAAGAGACTGTGACCAGTCACAAGTTTTCAGTTAAAGAAGCCCAACACCGGGGCGCCTGCGTGGCTCAGTCGTTAAGCGTCTGCCTTCGGCTCAGGTCATGATCGCAGGGTCCTGGGATCGAGCCCCGCATCGGGCTCCCCGCTCGGCAGGAAGCCTGCTTCTCCCTCTCCCACTCCCCCTGCTTGTGTTCCCTCTTTGGCTGTGTCTCTGTCAAATAAATAAATAAATAAAATTGTTAAAAAAAATAAAGAAGCTCAACGTGAACTGGCTTAAGGCAAAAAAGGGACAGGGTGGACTTCAGGCCCATTTGATCCAGGACTTCCAGCAATGGCATGAAGACGTGGTCTCTCTCCATCCCTCTGGTCGGCTCTGTTGTGGTGGTAACCAATGCCCCCTGGCAGCTGCAGACTCACACCCTCCCAGCTCAGCAACCCCAGCTAACAGCGCGTGCCTCTCTCCCAATAAATCCCACCAGTGCCTGAGAAAGCTCAGGTCATACTGCTCAACCTCCCCTAAACCACATAAGCTTGGTCACACCAAACCAGAGCTCTGTTAAGAAGGAAGAAGAGAGGGCGCCTGGGTGGCTCAGTCGGTTAAGCGACTGCCTTCAGCTCAGGTCATGATCCTGGAGTCCCGGGATCGAGTCCCACATCAGGCTCCCTGCTCAGCGGGGGGGGGGGGGGGTCTCTTCTCCCTCTGACCCTCCCCCCCTCATGCTCTCTCTCTCTCATTCTCTCTCTCAAATAAATAAATAAAATCTTTAAAAATAAATAAATAAAAAGAAGGAAGAAGAGAGTGACAGGTGCCAGGTAGATTCCTATCAAATCCACGAAGTCCTTCCAAGCAGGAGTGGCTTTAACAAAGGCATGGAGGCTGGACCACTGATGATGTTGATGTTACTGCAGGAAACAGTGAGGACGGGACCCATTTTGTCCTCAGACCAAAAGGTAGGAGGCACATAGCAGGAAAGGTGGCTGCCATAGTGGCGAGTATTGAAAGCCTTTGTTTTTCTATTTTTTAAGATTTTATTTATTTATTTGAGAGAGAGAGAGAGAGAGAGAGAGCACAAACAATGGGGCAGGGGGAGGAGAGGAAGAGGCAGAAGGAGAAGATTCCCTACTGAGTGTGGAGCCAGACATGGGGCTGGATCCTATGACCCTGGGATCATGACCTGAGCCGAAGGCAGACTCTTAACCAACTGAGCCACCCAGGCGCCCCTATTGAAAGCCTTTAAAAGGTAAGCAGAGCGGGGCCGCCTGGCTGGCTCAGTGGGTGGAGGACGTGACTCTTAATTAATCTCAGGATTGGTAGTTTGAGCCCCATGTTAGGTGTAGAGATTATTTAAAAATAAAAATCTTGTTGGGGCGCCTGGGTGGCTTAGTCATTAAGCATCTGCCTTCGGCTCAGGTCATGATCCCGGGGTCCTGGGATCGAGCCCCGCATCCGGCTCCCTGCAGAGCGGGGAGCCTGCTTCTCCCTCTCCCACTCCCCCTGCTTGTGTTCCCTCTCTCGCTGTGTCTCTCTCTGTCAAATAAATAAAATCTTTAAAAAAAAATAAAAATCTTGTTGCAACTGGGTGGCTCAGTCAGTTAAGCATCTGCCTGTGGCTCAGGTCACGGTCTCAGGGTCCTGGGATCGAGCCCCATGTCGGGGGTCCCTGCTCAGCGGGGAGTCTGCTTCTCCCTCTGCCTCTGCCCCTCTCCCTGCTCATGCTCTCTCTCAAATAAATAGATAAAATGTTTACAAAATTTTTTAAAGTAAATAAATAAGAGGTAAACAGAGGAAATCAGGTGGTGTCCAAGGGCCACAGGGAGTCATGGGAGGTCAGTGGGGGGCGGGGGGGACAAGGTCTAGCCCCATGTAGGAAATGGACTTGACCAGGTGAGGCTGCTTCTAGGGTCTGAGAAACAGGGAGACATTCAAACAAAAATAATTAAAAATCACCTGCGCCATGCCAGGTCACATATGAGACTCTTAGGAGCTACCTTCACGGAGTTTATAAAATTACGTTAAAGCAGGCCGACCTTGAAATAAGTGACAATTAATTAGCCATAAATGTTGTAAGTATAGGGGCAGGAGCCAAACACGGGGATAACAGGGGATGTTTGCCCACACTGAGGAGGACAAGACAGATGTCTTTTGCTGAGGAGGACCACTTTTAGATGAGAACTTGGGCAGAGCAGGGCCATGAGGGAGTTCCTGGCATAGGGACATGCAAATGCAAAGGTCCTGGGACAGGAAGGAACAAGGTGGGCTCCAGGAAAGACAGAGAGAACCACTGTGGCTGGAGCATAGTGAATGACGGGGAGAGCCTCCACAGAAGCGGTTGGAGATGTTCATGGGACCAGATTGGGGGATGCCTCATTGGTACATGTGGATGTTTGGACTCCTCGTGGCAGCAGTAAACCCAAGAAGGGGGGTGATATCCAGGATCAGACTGCTTTATCCTGATAGCTCCAAGCTGCTGCATGGAGCTGGAGGGCGGCTGGAGGGGAAGCAGGGAGCTCCAAGGGGAGGCAGGGGCAGCTGTTGGATGAGAGGTGGTGGTGGCCTAGACTTTGGTGGTTGCCATGGAGATAAAGAGATATGTGTGTGGGCTGGAGGTCTGGGGAATCAGGCCCTGCCAATGGGATAAGGTGGGAGGAGGGCAGGGAAGACTCAAGATGCCACCCAGGTGTTCGGAGCCATTGAGATGGGAGGCCGTGGGCAAGGCCACTAAGGTCCCCTTTGAGTTGGACTGAGCAGTTACAGCAACCATGTAAATAGCGGTGATGGTCACACAATTTTGTGGATGAACCTAACGTCACAGAATTGTACACTTAAAAACCGACCAAAGTGGGAGCCTGGGTGGCTCAGTTGGTTAAGCAACTGCCTTCGGCTCAGGTCATGATCCTGGAGTCCCGGGATCAAGTCCCGCATCAGGCTCCCTGCTCAGCAGGGAGTCTGCTCCTCCCTCTGACTCTCCCCTCTTGTGCTCTCTCTATCTATCTCATTCTCTCTCTCAAAATAAATAAATAAAATCTTTAAAAAAAAAAAAAAAACCGACCAAAGTGGGGCACCTTAGTGGCTCAGTCAGTTAAGCGTCCGACTCTTTTTTTTTTTTAAGATTTTATTTATTTATTTGAGAGAGAGAGAATGAGAGACAGAGAGCACGAGAGGGAGGAGGGTCAGAGGGAGAAGCAGACTCCTCGCTGAGCAGGGAGCCCGATGTGGGACTTGATCCCGGGACTCCAGGATCATGACCAGAGCCGAAGGCAGTCGCTCAACCAACTGAGCCACCCAGGCGCCCAAGCGTCCGACTCTTGATCTCAGCTCAGGTCTTGATGTCAGGGTCGTGAGTTCAAACCCCACATTGCACTCCACACTTGTGAAGCCTACTTAAAAATAAATAAATAAAATTTAAAAATGTAAAAATAGGGGTGCCAGGGTCCTGGGATCAAGCCCTGCATCGGGCTCCCTGCTCAGCTGGCAGTCTGCTTCTCCCTCTCCTTCCTGCTCGTGCTCTCTCTCACTATCTCTGTCTATCTCAAATAAATAAATAAAATATTTTTTAAAAAATTAAAATTAAAAAATAAAAAATTGGGGGACGCCTGGGTGGCTCAGTAAGTTAAGTGTCCAACTCTTGATTTCGGCTCAGGTCATGATCTCAGGGTGATGAGATAGAGCCCTGCATCCTAGAGCTTAGCGGGGAGCCTGCTTCAGATTCTCTCCTTCTCCCCTCCCCCCCAAAATAAATAAACCTTTAAAAAAACTGATTAAAATATGTGATATAGGGGCACCTGGGTGGCTCAGATGGTTAAGCGTCTGCCTTCGGCTCAGGTCATGATCTCAGGGTCCTGGGATCGAGCCCCGCCTGGGGCTCCCTGCTCAGCGGGGAGCCTCCTTCTCCCTCTCCCTCTACTGTTTCCCCTGCTTTGCTCTCTCGCTCTCTCTGTCAAATAATTAAATAAAATCTTTAAATAAAATAAAATATGTGATATATATATATATATTACCACCACAAAAAAAATAGAGGAAAAACCTTAAATGTACACTAACTCTAACTAAATAAAATGAAAAATGAAGTACTTCGGTCACACTGGCCGCATCACAAGGGATCCATACGCCACGGGGCTGGGGCTGTTGCAGACAGAAGGCTTCCATCATTACAGGAAGTTCTACTGGGCAGCACTTGTCTGCTGCTGCTTCTTACCTCCGCCCAGGTATCCATGGCAACATTCCAAGGGGCTGCCTTGAAACCCCACCAGGACCCAGAACAATACTCGGGGAGTGAAATTGCCTTTTAATATTGGATCCTGGGACGCCTGGATGGCTCAGTCGTTAAGCATCTGCCTTTGGCTCAGGTCATGATCCCAGGGTCCTGGGATCGAGCCCCGCATCGGGCTCCCTGCTCGGCGGGAAGCCTGCTTCTCCCTCTCCCACTCCCCCTGCTTGTGTTCCCTCTCTCGCTGTGTCTCTCTCTGTCAAATAAATAGATAAAATCTTAAAAAAAAAAGTTGGTTGTAGTAAAGGGGATATTTGCCAAGGTATGGGCAGGGTTGGGTAACTGACATGAGGGGGCCCAGCACCCTGGGTGAGTAGTAGTGGGGAGCTGAGACCACGCACAGGCTGAAGGTTGGGGGTTGCAGGGAGACACCAGGAGAGAAACACCTTGACTTCTTACTCTTCTCTACTCCTACCTCCTGTCCGTGCTGATCCCCGCCCACCCCCACCCCCTCCCCGGCTGAGTCTAGCAGAAGTCAGAGAGCCCAAGTGGATCTCCTGGGACACAAGGCAAGGTGAAGGGTGGATGGCTGAAAATCAGCCCCGCTTGATTCCCTCTAACCCCCGCCCCCACCCACCTGTCACCCATAGGCCTCCGTTGGCCCCTGAAAACCTCCACTCCACGACCACCACACCCCTCATCCCAAACTCTCCCCAGGAATCTCTGATTGCCAGCAATAGAAACCACTTCAGTTGACTGAACCTAAAAAGGGATTTTTGGGGGAGGATCTCCGGGAGTCTACAGAATGGAGAGGAAGGATGGAGAGCCAAGGCTGTAGCCTCATCGGGGTAGGTTCCTCCTGTCTTGCAAGACTCCTCTCCAGTGCAAAGTACAGGGCAACAATGCCCAGTCTGGATCCCTTGAATAGGGAAGGGGAGAGGACCCACTGTCAGTGCCCTGAAGCTGCCCCCAATGGGGCAGAGCTCCATCCCCAAAAGAACAGGGAATGGAAGCCAGATGGCTGCAACATTAATCAAACATCCTCCTCAAGATTCGACCAATGCATTTCAGAGGAGGGATCCCAAAAGGAAGGCAAGAAGGGGTACTGCCCCATCTGGGCCAAGCAGGTAGCAAATGCCACTTTTCCAGGGACAGCCCTAGTCGGAATCGTGACATGGGCTGGGCAGCCACGGAGGGACTGTCCTTCCTGAAGCCACGGGGAGTTCCCAGGGCTGTCCCTCTCTCAGAAGGGGCCCAGTGGACAGGTGCCATGGCCATGCTCAGGCTATTTCTCCCAAGGGCAGATGGAAAGACAAACAGAAGTAGGCTCAGTCCAAAATATCTTTTATATACATGGTTTATTCCTCCCAACCCCCCTGCTGCAAGCCCAGCCTCAGCTGCCCTCCCAGCATGGAGCTGCCCACCACCACCTTTCTCAGGGGCCTCCTCTCTTGGGACTGTATCTCTGGAGGGGGGGGTGGGGAAAAGGAGGGAGCCCTAGCACAGGGTGGCTCCCCTGTGCTCTCAGCCCCCACCCTCCAAGGGAGAAAGGAGGAAGGAGAGAGGCAGCACAGAACTGGGGTTTGAATACTCAAGAAGCTACAAGATAGAAGACAAAAGTAGCACACTCTGGGGAAGGGGGAAGCAGGGAGGAACCAAGGCCAGATCCCGCCCCCCAGTAGGGGTATGGCAATCCCAGGACCCAGAGGGGCAAGGGGAGGGACTGGGGAAAGAAGAAGGATCAGGGGTGGAGAAGCCCAAGGATGGTCCCACCCTGACCTGGACTCCTGGGCACAGGGCAAGGGAGGCCCGAGGAGCCCCTGCACTGGGCGATGCATGGGCCGATCGAGACCTACAGCTTGGTCAGGTCCAGCTTCAGCTTGTAGGGTGGGGGGCTGTCCCCAAAGGCATGCGATGGGGGAGGATACAGGGGCCAGTCTGGCTCTACCATGAAGCCCTTGTGCTGCTCCAGGGTCAGGGGCTGCAGGGGGAGGAAGAGGGAGGGAGGGAGGGCTACTGAGCCCCCACCCTGCCAAGGCTCCTTCCCGCCCCTGATCTCAGGTCACCCCGGCTAAGGGTTGGCATTGTTCCCCTTACTTGATAAGGAAGTAAAGAAACTTGCCCGGTGTCATACAAGAAGTCAGGGAACCTTGTCTCCAGGGGAGAGCGAGTGGCCCAATTCAGGGCCGAGGAGCGGCCCTTCTCCCACCGTTCCACCCGGCCCCACCCACCTGGAACTTGAGATGCTGGCCAGGTGCGGTCACCAGGGTGGAGCAGCTCAGCCACAGCATTACCAGCACAGAGAGGAAGAGGCAGCAGGCCAGGATCCAGCGAGGGAGCCCCGAGCGCCTGACCCGCCCAGAAGGCACGCTCAGCAGTCCTGGTGGGGTTTGGGAGGCCCTCCCCTCCAGCTACACTCCCATCCCACCCCCAGGGTCCTGCCACCCACCGGGACATGCAACTGAGGAAGTCGTTGTCCTGCAGCTCATCGGATTCCACCTTGGCCTTACTGCTAGTCTTGACTCGGATCTTGGCCTTCCTTACCTTGTCCAAGGGGCCTACAGGGTCTGAGAGACAGGGCACCTCTTAGCAGCCCCTAGGCCTCTCCCAAGAGGCCATGGCAGCCATGGAGAGGAGAAAGGAGGCCAGGAACTAGGGCAATGGGGCATGGAGTCCTGGAATAGATCAGAACCCTGGCACATGGACCGTGGAATCCTGGGGAAATAGACCGTGGAAACTGGGAGCCCTAGAAGATGGGCCAGGGAACCTAGGAAGATGAGTCACAAAACCCTGGGAGACAGACCACGAACCCCGGGAGAAGGATCATGAATCCCCGAGAGAAGAATCGCAGAACCCTGGAGATGGGACTGTGGGATCCCGGGAAACAGACCACAGAACCATGGGAGATGGATCATGGAACCCTGGAAGATGGACCAAGGACCCCTAAGAGTTGAGAGATAGAAATCCCATTCCTAGAGGGTTCATTTGCCGGGAGGATTCCTTATGGCTGTGGAGCCACCTGTGGAAGGAACATTGGTCTAGCCTCGGACCTTACCCACGTGCACCTCCAAGGCTTCAGGGTGGGATCCCCGCCAGGTCACCTCTACTCGCTGCAGACGGGCCCCCTCGTGCCCCAGGCTCTCTACCACAGGCTGGGTCTAGGTCAGGAACAAGACAGCACAGAAAGAGCCATTTAGAAAGGCACCACCTTGGCCCTGGGAAGTGCATCTCTGTGTCCCACGTAGGCTACATTGTCCCATGCCCAGCTGGGACATAGTTCCCCTGGGTGCAGAGAGGACACCCTTCTGTGGGGCTGTGGGCTGTAACATCAGGGACGCGGTTCCCTGTTGGTGCAGGCATCTCAGTTCCTCTTGACCGGATCCTTTAGCTCCTGAAGTAGGAACGCGGGCTAGGCGGATAGAAGCACAGGGATTGGCTGAGAGATGGTCACATGAGCCAGCCAGGGCCAATCAAAGTAAGTCTCAATAGAGCTAAAACTTCAGAGAGGTTATACCCTAGAGCCTTAGGCATCCACGCAGCCATCAGGAGGGAAGAGCTTGCCTGGGAATGCAACCACCACAAAGCGAAGCAGAGTCAAGGAGGGGAGTGAGACTGAACCCCTGAACCTAGCTGGCTCCAAACATTGATCACCCGAGGACTTTGCATCCCGTGAGCCAACAACCAGCGCATCCCACCTTCTTACCCTGATCACCCACCTACCACACTGGCACGGCCTCTGCCAGACCCCTCACCTGGAACACCACCACCTTCCCATTGTCAGTCTGCAGGTAGTACGTCCAGGTGGAGGAGACAAAGCCCTGGGCCGAGTTGACAAGGTCATTGCAGAGGGTGGAAAACAAGTCCAGGAGCGAAAGGGCCCCGCTTGGAGCTTCCAGGACCTTTCTCTGCCAAGGGAAGGCCCAAGGCACATGTCACCAAGGTAGGGAGGCGAGCCGGGAGAGTTCACTGTGACCGGAATTTGCTGAGTGGTTTGGGGCAACAGGGCTTCATGCCGTGAATGTGGCATTTGGCACGCTGTTGCCCTTGGAGAAGGGGACTGCCCTTTCTGAGCCCTAAAATGGAGCTGATTTTCTTCTGTCATGGGGTTGTTATGAGACTTCAACTAGACGATGGCACAGCACCGATGCGTAATATGTAGTAGCTGCTATTATTAAACATTTCACAGCATCATTCTTATTTTGACAGCATCAGGAGAGAATTCAGAACAGGAAGGAATGGTAGTGCAGCGTGCTTTTATGAACAATGCAGGCCTGGAGGGGGTGGAGGAAAAGGGGTGAAGGGGAGGAGCTTTCTGGGCACTCTCAGTCCAGAGGTCCCTGGCTGTGATAAATGATTTCCTGTGCCTTAGTTTCCCCTGACACAGTGTTTCCTAGACTCACTCATGGACATGACGGGTGAGCAGTTATTATCTCTCCCTGGGGTGGGGGAGTTCCTCCTCCTTAAAACTCAGTTCCGAGCCCTCCCCCCATTACAGGGGCCACCTGTTCACCAAAAGGAAAGTGCTTAGACCAGCACCTGGCATGCAGTAGGGGCTCAATAAAGTCAGCTCTTCAGATAGCCCTGAAGATGAGTGAGGTGAGGTGTGTTCACAAGCCCTGGTGGTAAATCCCATCTCTTGCCCAGCCCTAACTGTGTGACCTCGGGCAGTTGCTTCGTGGGCATGAAATGGGACTGACACTGTCCCAGGGGCCTCTAGGTGGCATGAGGAATTTGGGACAGGCTGTGGTCAGGCCAGGACCAGGACAAATGATTTATAACCACCGGCTGTTTTCTGCATTTACTCCTTGTGCGGTGGTGGGAAGGGAGGGTATTTCCCATATCAAAGAGATGATAATTGAGGTTTGAGGCAAGACAAGACTCCATCGAGGATCCCCAGTAAGCCCAGAATGGACTACAGAGCCTGGAACACTCTGGACATGAGTGCAGATTTGGGGGGTGGGGTAGAGAGAGGAGGGGGGATGGTCCCAGGGCCACAGGTGGGAGGGTGCCCACCTTCTGCTCTGGCTCAGGCTCGGGTTCAGGCTCCGGCTCCGGGTTCTGGCTCCAGCAGCCCTCGCTGCAGGCTTGCTGCTCCGTCTCCTTCACATAGGCCTCCACACACGCTGGGGGTGGGGTGGGGCGGGGAGGGGGCAGGAGGGGTGACTAGAGGGTGACCCTTCCCAGGCCACCTCTCCCCACCCCGGCCCACCCGGCCAGCCCTCACCTGCTTCACACTCAGTCTGGGTGGCGTTAGGCTTGGAGCTCCTTGCCACAAATCGGCAGATGGAGAAGAGGCGGCAGCCGCGCTCACAAGCACTGATCAGGACAGCCCTGTCATACTCATAGGGGGACTCAGAAGGGTCCTCCTCCTCAAGCTCTGCCTGGGAGAGGGGGCATTGGATTCAGGCCAGGGGGAGGGGCAGGAGGAGATTTGCACTGGAAGCATGGGCTCAGAGCAGGAGGTAGAAGATCTGTTGTTCTCTCCCTCCTCTCCCCCCCCCAATCCAGAGAGATTGAGGTGGGGAGGGGAAGGCTAAGAATATTAGTGGGGGTTCTTAGCTCTGAGGAAGGGAGAGGGGGGTGGACCATGGAGGACACTAGGTTTGGGCAATGGTTGTAAAATGGGTAAGTTGGAGAGAAACGCCCCCCTCCTCTCCCCCCCCCTCCACCACGCCAAGGCTCCAGGGAGGAGGGCAGAGATTGAGGGGGATTGTCAGGCCTGAGGAAGGAGGGAGGAGGCTAAGAGGAGGAGGTTTTGGCCTGGGAAAATGGAGATCCAGCTGGTGGGGGGGGGGTGAGGATGTGAATGGGGGCTGGTAGCACTTGGGGGGGTAGGGAGGTGGATGTGGAAGGAGGAGGAAGGGGGGGAGGAGGAGGAGAGGACCGTCAGACCTGAGGGAAGTGGGGGATGGGCGCCCCGAGGGTCTTGGCGCAGCCGAGTGCAGTCAGAGCCCGCAAGCTGGCCTAAGAAGCCTCAATCCCCTCCCCGCGCCTCCCTTGGAAGGACCCTCCCCCCAACTCCGCATTCATCGGAGGCACTCGCATCTCTAAACCCTCCGCCATCCGAGGGACCCCCCCCAGTCCCTCCCCCGCGGGAGGAACAACCCCCATCTCCATCCGAGGGACCCCCGACCCCAGCGCTCGCCTCGACAGAAGGGACCCCAGTCCTTCCCTCACCAGAGGGACCCACCTCCATTGTTGAGCCCCCATTTCCGACTCCTTCCCGCTGGGAAGAACCCCTATCCCGCGCTCGCAACGTGGGGAACCGCATCCCCAGCCCCTCCCCCACCGGAGAGATTCCCGGGTCCTCCGGCTGGCGCCGCATGCGCTTCACCTGCGGCAGCTGCGGACCAGGATAGCGGTCGCGGCACCGCAGCTGGCAGCTCTGCGTATCCCCGAGTTGCGGGGCGAAGGGGTCGCGGGCGGGCGGCGCGGGGGTGGCAGGGGGAGGCTGCAGCAGGAGCAGCAGCAGCAGCGGCGGCATCAGCGCGACCGAAGCCATGGCCGTGCCGGGAGCGCGGGGCTCGGGGGACGCCGGCTCCTGGCAGGCACCGAGGATGCAGCGGCGGCGGCGGGGACCGGGTCGCTGACGTCACCCGAGCGAGGCAGCCTGGGAAGGGGGGGCGGGGGATGCGGAGAACGGGCGGGGGAGCCGCGCTGCGGCACCGTCGGGGTGCGGGTGGGGCGGGGCAGGTGAACGGTGATCCCCCGCCGTCTGTCCCATCTCGGGGGTGCCGGGACACCTCCCTCGTATCCACGGACTAGAGGATCTCAGCCAGCTCTATGAGGCCAAAAGGAAACAAATAGGGTGATGGGGTGTCTCTTGGCCAGGGGATTCAGGGAGGGCCTCCCCGAGGAGGCAAAATTTGAGCTGGCCACGCGGGGAGGGCAGTCCAGGCACAGGGAACAGCGAGCGAGTGCCCTGAGGCGGGAGAGAGTGTTGGAAGAGGAGGTAGGAGGGCGGTGGTGCGGGAGCGAGAGACTGGAGATGGACGGACATGAGTGAGGGTCACAGCGCTGGGGCAGCGAAGGCCTCGGGAAGGTCTGTGGCATCGTGTCCTTTGCCACCCTAGTGAGAGGGGCGGCAACTTTGTAACTGGTTTGCCTCCTGTAGGAAGCCCTCCCAGGCCCTTCAAGGTCTCCCCAGCCTCTCCCCCTTCTGGCCCAGCCCTGATCCACAGGCCTGGGGGATCTAGCGCTGTCTACCCCAACTGGGGGCCTCTCGGCCCCGGGGCGGAGTGGGAGGGGGCACAGAGGTGCAAGTAGGCGCGGGGTTGGAGTGCTGCTAAAATTCCTAATTCTTGTGGGAAAACTTGGGACACACAGGGACACTTCTGGCTTCCATAACTGCCACGCTCCAAGGTGACAGATTAGAGCCCCATGAATTTCGGTTTAAGAGGTCTCCCTAGCTTCCTCTCTGTCAGCCATGGTAGTGGGGGCGCCTCCCTAAGCCTAGGTCCCCTGCAAAGACGACCCCCCTCCCCCCCGCTGGCATGCCCCGTGCAGGTGCCTGCCGAGGTCGCGCTGCTGCCCGCGTGGCTTCCATCTACGCGCCGCCCCCACAGACCGGGCGGCAGCCACTCGGGGTCGGCGGGTCAGAGGGCGCCGCAGGTTCCGGCCGAGGAGGAAGGGACCCCGGGGGGGCCTAGCGCACCCCCTCCCCTGGCCGGCCGCGGCGCTTTCATCTCCGCAGCCTCGGCAGGCCCCCACGTGGCTTAATCAGGCGCGGCTGTGCCTGGCGGACCCTGGACATCTGGATCCCGGCTGGCCCCTCCCCCGCCCCGCCCCTCCTGGGCTACGCCGCTGCGACCCTGCGGCAAGGGCCTCCAGCCCGCGGTTTTCGCGAAAGCGAGGGAACCCCGGGTCGAGCCCCCCGCGAATCAGGGCCTGTGCCTTGGGAAATAGCCATTGGTTAAGACCAATGCTGTCTCCCATTTCACAGGTGGGAAACTTAGGCTCCGGGACCCCTCAGCTGAGCTAGGATTCAAGCCCACACATGTCAATTCAGAGCGCTGAGCGCTTAAGCTTCTTCCACAATTACTGTACTTCATTCATTCCAAACAAAGCCCTTCCCAGGTATTTTCTTGCGACAACCTTGCAAAGTACGGGTAGCGTTGCCTAATTTACAGATGAGGAAACTGAGGCTCAGGGTGGGAAAAGGGGTGGGCCCAGATACAAGCGAGAGAAGCAAAGAGAGGCGGGCGGAGGTTGGGGCATCGGACATAAGAGGAGTCACTTAAAGCGCAACAGGAAAGAAAGACTCCCCGCAACCTTTTGCGGAAAGGGAAACTGAGGCTGGAGAGGTGGGAGCGCCGGCCTGGGTTGCCGGAGAAGAGCGAGGGGGCTTGGTTGCCGCCCACCCACCCCCCTTTCCGCTCTACGAGGCCGCTGGGGGCGGGAGCGGAAGGAGGACTTGACCCTGGCCCCCCAGGTGAGCCCCGGCGCCCCTCCTGCCGTTCCCGAGGGAGCAGGTCCAGGTGAGGGGCGGGAGGGCCGGCGGGCGGCCGGGGTCGGGTTTCAGGAAATCCGCCGACATTCCTTCGGGGCTTAAGAGGGAAAGTTGACTCGGCGCCGCCCCTCGCCCCCCCCCCACTTCCTACCCCCCGGGGCGGCCCGGCCGGGGGCGGCAGGCGCGGGGCGCTGCGGCCGGCCTGGGCGTGAATCAGCGGCTGGCCGGGCGTTCGGGAAGCGGCGGCCGAGGTCAGGGCGGGCATCGGACAAGCGCCCTTTGTCCCTTGCCGCCCTCACCACGACCCCGCTGACCCCCACCCTCAAGCTGGGTACATGCTGAGGAGGAGGCACGGCACGGTGGCGCCGGCTTGCTGACGGTGTGGGGGGAGGCTTGGGAGGGAAGGGGTACAGCTGTCCGCCCCCCCCACACACACCGCAGTTGGCGCCTCCTAGAACCCAGACATCCGAGGTTCTCCGGGGTGCAGAGGGGCAGGGAACCCAGGCCTCCGTGGCGGGTGCGCAGGGGCCCTGACCTAGACCTGGGCGGCACTCCTGAGGCCCCACCTCCAATGCCTATGGGGTCTGAATTTTTCACGTTCGGTGCACAAAGCTTTCAACCTAGGCATCCCAGTTACCCAGGCTCAAGCTCCAGGGTAGAAATGATAAAGCCCCACCTTCTCCCGCACACAGGTCCTGAACCTAAGTTCTGCTGTCCCAACGCCGTGTCCAGGTCCACACCCTCACTGCCCCTGCTTCCTGGGAACACAGGCCTGGAACACCGGCAGCTAATCCCATACTGAGGGGCCCTGAGCATGGGGGTCTCAGCATGGGAGAGGCAGTGCTGTGCTCTACTCATTCCCACTGGCTCTGGGTTCCTATGGGCCACTGAAGGTACTGTTAACGGCTGCCTTCTCCCCAGCGTCCCCTCAATGCCCTTCACTTACACAGGGAGCTGGGGCTGGAGGGTGTCCCCCAACCTAATCCTTAGGTGCAGAGAGTGCGGACTACGGAGGAGCCCTTCCCCGGCCCAGGTGGGGCCCTCTCTCCATCTGCCCCCTCAGTACATTCCCAGCCGCCTTCAAGGACTTGGGTCAATATTTGCCAGAAGTTCCGTCAATGCTGGCTCCCCTGCCAGTGCAAAAGGCAGTGGGACTGGGGAGGAAGGGGTTAAACCGCTGGGAGAACCGTGGGCAGGGAAGGGAGCCCCTAGGGGGTGGGGTCAAATCTCTTTCCTTAAAGTCAAAGATGTGAAGTATAGGTTCCCCGGGGGAGAGAGGGCTGGCTCCAGGGCAGGGCTGGGCAAATGATCCTTACCCTTCTGTGGGTAAGGACCAGAGAGGGATGGCTACCAGCTTGGGTCACATAGCAAGTCAGGGGGTGTGGGCCTCACGGGGACCCCAGGCAGCATGATTCACTAGGACTGAGTTTTCTTGCCACTTGGAAGGACAGAATTCTCCATCCTTCCATTTTGCAAATATCCATTGAGCTCTTCTCCCGTGGCCCTCACTGGGCCCCGCGTGAGGTCCTAATGGCTCTCAGGGCACTCACAGTCTAAAGAAAGTAAGTCTCAAGAGAAAGACAATGTTCAAAGAGCTGTGTTAGAAAGACAATTTTAAAAGGTGAAGGGGATGAAGGGTGTCTGGAAAGGGTGGGGGGCCCCTCTGAGATGACACTTGACCCGTGACATGATGGAAGAGAAGGTGCTAAGTGGGGGAAGATTTGGGGGAAGCGCATCCCTGCAGAGGGAACAGCAAATCTGCAAAGACCGTGCGATAGCAACAAGCCTGGTGTGTTTGGGGAAACAGGGCTGCCGTGGCTGGAGTGAAGTGAGGGAGAGGAAAGGGAAAAGGAGAGTGGAGGAGAGGAAGAGAGAGGAGGGGGGATAGGGAAGCTGGGCAGAGAAGACCGGCTTTGCTTCTTTTAAACGTTGTCTCTGCCTGCCCTGCAGACAAGGAAGGGCAGGAGGGTCACCGGGGACGCCCAGGAGGAAGCTGGGCACTATCCCAGAGGGAGATGGTGGGGCCTGGACCTGGACAGGGTGGGGAGAAGGGGTCAGAATCTCAGAATGGGGATGTGTTTTGGAATCAGAGCCAACAGGATTTGCTGATGGATTGGACGTGGGGGATGAGCGAAGAAGAGAGTTGTCACGCACGCCTCCAGGTCTCTGGCCTGAGCACCTGGGTGGATGGGGGAGCCTTTTCCCCAAAACCCAGGGATGACTGGGGGAGGAGCGGAGACTGGGGGAGGGACTATCAAAATTTCCCTCCACAAGACTGAAGTCCTTCAGGAAGGAGTCAAACTTTGCAGGGCAGAGGTTGTGGAGGAGGGGTTGCGCTATCCTGGAAACACAATTCCAGTCAAGAACTGCCACCACCTCTTAATCCTCTGGATCACCTGGCAGGTGGAACTATGGCCCCGTTTCTCAGAGGTGACAAACTGAGGCCTGGGGACCATCCCCGCTCCAAGAGAACATGCCCCCCAGTGCCGGGTGCTGTGCCAAGGGCTTAGACTGTGGCACCTTCTGTAACATTGCATCTTCTCACAGAGGACCTTAGTCTGGCTGGGAGCCGCCCATTGTACAGAGCAGAAAACTGAGGCCGAGAGGCCTCACTGCTTCAGTAAATGGCAGTGTACCACTCCATAAACCCCATCCAGAATCCAGATTGTGGGTGTGCAGAGCCTCCAAGATCCTGTCCTCCAAGCCTCTTTTCTCTGACAATCTGGGGTCTGAGCTGCAGATCCAAATGGCAGGGAGGGTAGCCTTGAGCACACGAGGTGGGGACTCCTGAGCCACCCTCAGACACTTTTACCCCATTGGCTAGTTAGGGATATGGAGAGAGGGTCCAGGCCTCTAAGGGAACCCCCCTGTAAGGGGGAGTGAGAGCCGTTCCTCTCTCTGGGCACACCACTGGGGGCAGGGCTGAGACTCAAACCTCCAGGCTGGAGGCGTCCCTGGAACTCTCCTCTCGAGCACCCCTAAACCTCCGCCCTGGAAGCCAGAAGCCCTTCTATCTTGGGAGCCGTATTGGGTGCTGACCGAGAGGAGGGGTTGAGGGTGAGGCGCCCGGGCCAGGAGGGGTCCCAAAACCCAAGCAGTGGCCAAGAATAATAACACGGAGAAGGATCCCGGCGCAAAAAAAGGAAGACAGACTATGCGTCGCTCCGGGCAGCCGGCGTTACCTGGAGTCGGCGGGCGGCGGCCGCCGGAGCGATTACTCACTGCGTGGCGCACCCCACCCGCGGGCCGCTGAACTGATGTTTCCGTGGGGAGGGGTGTCACTGAGTCGGGGGGGCCCTCCTTACGGCTCTCCTTCTGGGAATCCTTCCCGTCCCCATTGCGGCCCCCGTCCCCGCTCCCACCGGGGCCCATTTCTCCCCGTCTGTCCACGCGGGAGCTCTCTCTTAAGGTCCCCGGGAGCCCCCCGAGGAACCTCAGCCCTGTCCTGCGTGAAGGGGACAGCTGAGCCAGGGCGAGGGCCCGGGACTCCTTTGCCTTCCAGCTTTTTCTCAGTCTTCCCTCCAGCAAAGCCTGGGACCGAGGCTGCGCGCAGAGGACCGAGCAGAGGCGGGATTGAAGTGGGAGGCGGGGGGCGCTGGGCCGAGAGCGGTGGGACCCGCGCGTCCAGGGCGTGGGGCTGGGGGTTGCGAATCTCAGGCCCCTGGGAAAGAAGGGGGGGGTGGAAATGGGAGCAGGCGGGGCTCAGGGACCACTGGGGGGGCGGGGCCAAAAGCTGGGGTGGGGGCCGAGACAGGATGGGGGGAGGAGCGGGCCAGGGCTGGGGGCCGCAGGAGTCTCTAAAGGGGCACAGGGCTGAGAGCAGGGTGCAGAGAAGTGGGCAGGGGTATGGAAACGGGATTGGGGGCGCCAGGTCCCAGATTGGGGGTGGGGAGCCTGGAGCTGGCGGGGTTGGAAAGAGAGTTCTCAGGCTGGTAGGGTCTGAGTGGGGGCTTCCGGGCAGCTGGACAGGGCGCGCGCGGTGCGCGGCGGGGCGGAGGCCGGACGGGTGGGGCGCGCGGTGCCCGCGGGCGGGCGGGCGGGCGGCGGGGAGGCCGGTGCGGGGCCCGCCGCCCCCCCGGGGCCGGGCCGGGCCGGGGGCGGGGCCGGGCGGGGCCAGCGGCGCATTAGCGCCTTGTCAATTCGGCTGCTCAGACTTGCTCCGGCCTCCGCGCCCGCGCCCAGCGACGTGCGGGCTACCCGGCCCGCGCCCTCCCGCGCCGGCTTCGAGCCCCGCGCCCCGCGCCGCCGCAGCCGCCGCCCGCCGCCTCCTGCCGCGCGCCCCCGGCAGCGCCGGCCCCATGCCCGCCGGCCGCCCGGGCCCCGCCGCCCAATCCGCGCGGCGGCCGCCGCCGCTGCTGCCCCTACTGCTACTCTGCGTCCTCGGGGCGCCGAGAGCCGGATCAGGAGCCCGTGAGTACCCGGCGTCCTGTTCCCTTCTTCCCGTCTGGGCCGAGAGCGTGCGCCCCGGGGGCAGCTGCGGGGGGAGGGGGCGCGGGCGCCACCTGGACGGCCCGGGAACAAAGGAAGGCGCCCCCGGCGCGGCCCTCGGGGCGCCCTCACCTGCGGGGCGCACGGAGCCGCAGTTCCCCCGCCCGAGGGTCCGGCTTCCGCGCCCTAGGCCTTCTTACCTGGGCCGCCCGGCCGGGGATACCCGGCCCTGACCCGGGGGGTCGGGAGGGGCCGCGGCCTGGGACTCTCTCAACTCCGGGACGCGGCGGGTGCACGCAACAGCGCCCGCGGACACGGAGCGGTAGAGACCGAGGGGCACCGCTCCCGGGCAGGGGCGCACGCGGTAGGCGCGTTGGGTGCTGGCCCTGGGCGGCCCCCCCCCCCCGAGTGGAGGGATGAGCCCCGCGAGGAAGGCGGGGCGGCGGGAGGGGGGCCGCTCTGGCCGCCTGGCGCGCGGCCCGGGGTCCCCGGGGACGCGCCTCTCCGCGGGCCGGCGCCGCCGCCCTCCCCTGGCGGGACCCCGCGCGCGGGGGTCCGCGGAGTCCCAGCCACCGGCGGGCTCGGAACCATTCCTGGCCAGGCTGCGCGTGTCTGAGAGCCTCCAGCGAGAGAAATCTTTGTGAGCGAGTGGGTGAGGGAGAGGGAGAAGGAGCCAGAGAGTCCGGGCACCGCGGGCCCAGGCTTGGTCGGGGGGGGGGGGGCCACCGGGAACCCACAGCCCCGCAGGCCGAGACCCCTGCCCTGTCAGGAGCTCCTGGGCTGCGGCACTCTCTGTCCCCCCACCCGAAGCACACCCCCTCCAGGACACCGTCTCTACATCCAGACCCTCTCTGGGACACACCCAGAGACACACAAAGACACACTGGCTTGTGGCCCGTCACCCTCGCCCTCAGATGAGCGCACACTGCATCCCAGATGCACATTCGCACACCATCGGGGCACGCACACACACATTCCATCCCTGACACACACACATTCGTGGTCACATACATTCCGCAGGGGGAGGCAACACAGGGGTATACACGCAGGCACATTCTGCCCTAGACGTTCACAATCACGGCAGGCACCCCATCCAGGCGCTCAGGTCCATTCCGGCCAGCACACATTGCTCCCCAGGCCATCCCCCACTGCACAGAGCTGTTTGCAAGCTTCCTTTGGTGCACCTCCAGAAAGGACAGGGTCTGGGCACCCCCTGGGGGCAGTTGGTGAAAGCCCAGCCTGCCCAAGGTGCCTGGGCAGGTGAGGGGCTGCCCCAGGCCCTCCTGGGGTCCCTGGCAGCTCTGCTAGACAGTGAGCAGCGCCTGTAAAGACTACTCTTAGTGACCGGCTTTGTTTCCCAGCTCAGAGAGCAGCAGGCAAAGGTGGTGGTGCTTGGAGGGATTGTTGTGCGTGTGTTTTTTCCTTTAAGGGGGAAGAAATTAAATAAAAAAAATTGTCACACCTCAGCAATATGTTTCTACTTACGGTGTGTCTTAGCACCTGACCAGCAGGCGGGTGGGTCGTAAAGTGTGTGCAGGTACCAGCGGGACGGGAGATGGGGACCCCTGTCGGGACCCCGGGATGGAGGCCACCCTCCTGCCTTGCTTGCAGAGAATCTCACACTTTTCCCTTTTAAAACACATGGTGTTCCTTTTTAATAACGGCAGTGACTCCAGATTGGGAAGGGAGAAGGAAAAAACTTTTAAAGGCCCCAGCTCTGTGTGAAAGTCAGGGAGGCAGGGAGCAAGGGGGTTGGGGTGGCTGTCCAAAAGCTTAGCTCAGGGATCTGCTTTGGGGAGCCTTCTAGAGTCCCCCCAAACCAGGCAAGGGCCCCCACAACCTTAGTGGGCTGTTCCCAGCTGCTTCGCCTGGCTTGGAATGTGTGCATCCAGGTCCTCCCCACCCCCCCACCCCCACCCCCGCCCTGCGCCTTGGCCCATTGTTTGAGGAGGCCTGAAGGGAGTTGGGAGCCTGCTGGGACCCCAGAGCTGGGAGAGGCTGTAATCTTAATAGTTCCTAGGTGCTGCAATGTGTTGGGCCCTCTGGACATCATGATCTCATCTCATTAATCTCCCCAACAGGTAGAACTTATTTTCCTCCCATTTTATGGAGGAGGACACTGAGAACTGGAAAGGGGAAACCAGTTGCTCAGGTGCTCCAGCTGGGATTGGCACCGACGTCCCAGGAGAAGTCCTCCCTCTGACCTTTTTTGGTGGAACGTGGTTGGGGGGGGAACTGGCCTGTCCAGGCCCGCCTGGCCTTGCCCTCTCGCCCTGTCCCCCGCCCAGCCCCAGGAGGGCAGCTGCAGCTGCTGGCAGGCAGTCCACGCCAGCCCAGGCCAGGCGGGTGTGGCAGAGGGGCAGTGCCCCCCAGCCAAGACCCCCCAGAGAGCCCCTTCCTGGCTAGACCCTGCTGGTGGGTGGGGGGCAGGAGGGGCGTGACCTACCCCCAAAGGGTTGAGAGTGGGCCTTGGGGTCCAGGCAGGCCCGGCCGTGCCTCCCACCCTGCTGGGGGGGCCCAGGCAGGAAGCGGTGGGTGGGCCGGGGCAGAGACGCTGGCACGCCCGAGTTCATGCCGAAGGAATTCCGAATTAGCGGGCGGCTGGCTGCCTGGGACCTCCGGGGCGGCCCCCTGGCCCCCGCCCCCGGCCGCCCCCGCCCGCCCCCGCCTCCTCGGCTCTGGCCCGCTCAGCCGGCTCCTTCGCACGGACGCCGAGACCTCCGGCGAGCCCTGGGCCAAGCCCCAAACGCAACTGTGATCCCAGGCTCCAGCAAGAAATGGCCCTCAAGCCAAGTTTGCCCCGGAAAATTGTCAGGGCCGGCCTGGAGAACCGCGTCCACCCCACCTCGCCCATCTGGGGCAGTGAGGGCCAGCACAGGGCAGCCGGTGCCATTCAGAGTGCCTCCCAAGGGGCCAGGATCACCCTGTCCTTGGCTGCCATCTCAGAGAATCAGGACTACCTCCCCCTGTCCTCTGCTGCCCCCCCCACTCCCTTTTTACAGCTGCCTGGGGATCCTTTTAAAATGTAAATCCTCCCCTGTGCCGAACCCTGGAATAACCCCTCCTGCAGGTCTGGCTCTGCTGACCTCCTAGACCTCATTCCCTACCACTCCTGCCCCAGGACCTTTGCACTTGCTGTTCCCACAGCCTGGTACTCTCTCCTAGATATTTCCATGGTGACTTCTTTCACTTTATTCAGGTCTCAACTCAAATGCCTCCCCAGATAGGCCCCCTGGGCCATTGAGCTGCCACCACTAACATGTGCTTCACTTTCTCATATCTACTTGTTCTTTCTCCTGTTGCTCCCTTGGATTCAAGGTCCACAAGGGCAGGAATTTTGAGTATCTTGGTCACCATTGTGCCCCCAGCTCCTGGCAAACTATAGGTGCTCCATGCATGGATACATGAATGAATGAATGAACAAATGAATGAATGAGTCCTCACAACTGCTCCTGGTGGAGGGAGAGGCCCCTTCCCAGAGGCTCAAAGAAATAAAATGAATGGGCCAAGCTTCTGCAGTGAGCTGGGAGCATTTGAACCCCGGTCAGCCTGGCTTAAAGCTCCCACAGCGTTGTCCTTAAGACAATATTTTCACTCCTCTCAAACATGTGGTTGATACCATGATGCACACTTCCCAGATGGGGAGACTGGGGCTCAGAGAGGGGTGTCAGGGTCTTGGACTGTGCAACCCCTCGCCCTTATCTGGACCTTGACTTCTCCTCAGATAAAAACAGACTCCTCTTAGGTTCTGACCTCCAGAAGGGGATGCCCTTGGCATCCCTGAGACCCTCGTGCCCAGCACCCAGTTCACACACAATCCTGTTAAGGAAGTCACTTTCCATCTAATCTTCACAATGGCCTTAGGGATCATGAGCTTTCTTGTTCCCATTTTGCGGATTAGGAAAAATGAGTTGAAAGAAAGAAC
This sequence comes from Zalophus californianus, assembly GCF_009762305.2. NCBI lineage: Eukaryota > Metazoa > Chordata > Mammalia > Carnivora > Otariidae > Zalophus > Zalophus californianus. The sequence continues at coordinate 14,004,627 of NC_045595.1, read as the reverse complement.
AATGATGCCAAGTCCCTTTGGATGGGGTTGGGGGCCGAGAGTTTGCCCCAGCTTCCTTCAGTTCCAGCAACAGCACAGAGCAGAACTCTGGAGACCAACAAATCGGGGTTTAAACTGTGTGCCCTTTCCTCATTCAATGACTTTGGGCTAGAGATGATTTCTCAGAGCCTCAGTTTTTTCATCCACAAAATAAGCAGGATTCTAGTAGGAGTCAGGGCACCCCTTTTTAGAAACGTCTTTCCCCCCAAAGACATACTATGTGTGAGGCTCTAGGGGTACAAATCTTTTTTTTTTTCCTAATTGCCAAGAATAAAATGAAATAAATAAAAAAAAGCAGAATGTAGTAGTTGTCAGAACTATGGGCCCAGCAAGATTTACTTGAATCTGAGTGGGCATTTATGCCTGCGTTTTGGGTCCACTCCCAGAGCCTTGAGCAAGTCAGTGAAGAAGCAGCTTGGAAGGACCTGAGCTGTGGAATCACACAGTCCTGGGGCTGAATCTTGGTTTGGCCACCAACCTTGGGCTGGTCACTTGGCCTAATTGAACCTCAGTTTCCTTATCTGTAAAATGGGAGGGAGACCATAGGAAACAACTCCTTCGCAGGACTGCCATGAGTCCTGGAGGTCCTAGCATGGTCAGGGGTGGGGGGCTCAGGGCGACTCCATCTCAGGCCTGACAGGCCCTCCTCTCTGACCCCAGACACGGCTGTCATCAGCCCCCAGGACCCCACGCTCCTCATCGGCTCCTCCCTGCAGGCCACGTGCTCAGTGCACGGGGACCCACCAGGCGCCACAGCTGAGGGCCTCTACTGGACCCTCAACGGGCGCCGCCTGGCCCCGGAGCTCTCCCGCGTGCTCAACGCCTCCACCCTGGCCCTCGCCCTGGCCAACCTCAACGGATCCAGGCAGCAGTCTGGCGACAACCTCGTGTGCCATGCTCGTGATGGCAGCATCCTGGCTGGTTCCTGCCTCTATGTTGGCTGTAAGTGGGCCCCCAGAATAAGCAGGGGTAGCATCTCCCTCTGGAGAGGGGCATGAATCATGGGCCCTCTGGCCCATGACTGACAGTGGGCATGCTGGCACAGATGGAGAGGTAGGGACCTCTGGGGTGGAAATGAGAGCCTGGAAGCCCCACCCCTATCCCCAGGAGACTCCAGGCAGGCTGTCAGGTCAACATCCGCTCTGTTCACCCTCCTTCCACTCCAAGGTGGGGGCCCAGCTGGTGGCTAGCAACTTCTCCACCTATCCAGGGCTGGTCCAGACCCTCAGCCCCCTGCACCCCCCTTCCCCAGTGCCCCCAGAGAAACCTTTCAACATCAGTTGCTGGTCCAAGAACATGAAGGACCTGACATGCCGCTGGACGCCGGGGGCCCATGGGGAAACCTTCCTCCACACCAACTACTCCCTCAAGTACAAGCTGAGGTTGGTGGTGGCCCTTGGGTGACGCGTGTTCCAGCCTGGCTGTGAGGCCTTGGCAAAGCCCACCCTCTCCAAGCCCGGTGTCCCGTCTGCACTCTGGGGCTGCCATGGGGAGGTCTGGGGGGCCTGAAGGGACCTTCGTGTGTCCTCACACCCCCTCCTGCCCCGCAGGTGGTACGGGCAGGATAACACATGTGAGGAGTACCACACGGTAGGGCCTCATTCTTGCCACATCCCCAAGGACCTGGCTCTCTTTACGCCCTATGAGATCTGGGTAGAGGCCACCAACCGACTGGGCTCGGCCCGCTCTGATGTGCTCACGCTGGACATCCTGGATGTGGGTGAGCCCCCCACCCCAGCTGCTAGGCCCACGAGGAATCCTGCACCCCCTCTCCTAGCTCAGCTCTCGGCTGCAGCTCCAGCCCCGATCCTGCTGGTTGGGGCCGGGAGGAACTAGGCATCCACCCATAGGTCCCCAGTCCCCTGAAGTAGCCAGGATACCCTCACTCTGTGGAGAACACCTGGCCTGGCTGCCTCCCCCTCGGCAGCCCAGGTGTGCAGGAGGGGGCCCCGGGGGAGCTGGGAGGGGGCGCCCAGGTCGGGAGGCGCCCCAGGAAGCCTCAGCCTGGAGCTGGGGGGGGTGCGCAGGCGGGAGGCAGGAAACGGATGATCTGCGAGCAGAATTGGGCCTAATCTAATTAGGGTGTTTCTCAGCCCCAAGCAGGCCTGTGCCTTAACCCTTTCAGACCCTTACTGAGGCCTCAGGGGGAGAGGCCAGACCTCCATGCTGCCCACAGGGCTCCCAGAAGGATCCCCAGAAGGCTGGTAGCCGCCCCCGACCCCAGTCTACTTCCTGCTTTGCTTCCTCAAGTCCTAAAGCTGCAGTGAGCAGGTTCTAAGCCTCAGTTTTCCTTCTGCACCAACAAGGCTGTCCTATTGAAAACCTCTTCAAAGTAGGAAGGATCTGGAGGTGCAGGTGGGCAGTGGGGGGTCAGGAGGAGCTTCCCAGGGGTCTGGCAGCCTGTTGGCCCCCTGGCCTCCTGGGCATAATAATAACAATGTCATCAGTTAGGCAGTGTCTGCTTTTCCATCGGTCCCTGAAGATAGGATTATGTTTCTCCTGTCACAGATAATAATGGTGATAACAGCTAACATTAATTGAATGCTTCTAGGTGCTGAGTGTTTCCCAAATAATGTAATCCACCCTTCTGGAAGGGGGGAGGGGTGAGAGGGCAGAACAGAGGCAGGTGCCACCCAAGCCATGTGCTCTGAGATTTGAATCCAGATGGGGGCCGGCCAGGTCCAAGGAAGGCTGAGTGATTAAGCCCTGCCCTGCCCCGTCTCTCAGTGACCACCGACCCCCCACCCGACGTGCACGTGAGCCGAGTTGGGGGCCTGGAGGACCAGCTGAGTGTGCGCTGGGTTTCCCCACCGGCCCTCAAGGACTTCCTCTTCCAAGCCAAGTACCAAATCCGCTACCGGGTGGAGGACAGCGTGGATTGGAAGGTGCCTGACAATCCCCCCTCTCCCTCAGCTCCCACCCCACTCTGCGCCTCCCCGCCCCCACCTCTGGTCTCTGACCCTGCCATTGCCACCAGGTGGTGGACGATGTCAGCAACCAGACCTCGTGCCGCCTGGCCGGCCTGAAGCCAGGCACAGTCTACTTCGTGCAAGTGCGTTGCAATCCTTTTGGCATCTATGGCTCCAAGAAGGCAGGGATTTGGAGCGAGTGGAGCCACCCCACGGCCGCCTCCACCCCTCGCAGTGGTGAGCACCCCAGCAGGGCTGGGTGGTCAGGAGACCAGTCCCAAAGCAGCCAAAGCCTTTGTTTCTTTGTTTCCTCCAAGAGAGCAGAGGTCTCAAATTGGTGGCCCTTTGGGGCCAAATCTGGTCCTTGGATCCATTTTCTTTGACCTGTCATTTGAAAAAAAAAAAAGTTTGACCTACTTGCGGACATTTAAAAACAAAGTTTTTCACACAAATATCCTAGGTTTCCTAGAAAGATTGTCTAGAAAATGTTGGGGCGCCTAGCTGGCTCGGTCGGAAGAGCATGCGACTCTTGATCTCGGGGTTGTGAGTTCGAGCCCCACGTTGTGTGTAGAGATTACTTAAAAATGAAATCTTTTTTTTTTAAAGATTTTATTTATTTGAGAGAGAGCGAGGGAGAGAGAGAGAGCACGAGTGGGGGGGGCAGGGGGAAAGGGAGAAGCAGACTCCCCACTGAGCAGGGAGCCTGATGTGGGGCTCGATCCCAGGGCCCTGGGATCATGACCTAAGCCGAAGGCAGATGCTTAACCGACTGAGCCACTCAGGCACCTCTAAAAATAGAATCTTTAAGCAAGAAAATGTAACAGGACACAGCCAGAGTATGTCCACAGCCCCTATCAGGCCCCATCATTCAGAGGCCTCACTCTCCAGTTGCCCCACCCCACCTGGCACATTTTGCCCACCTGTGCCCCCTCCTGAGCCCCTAAAGACAAGTGAGTTTGAGACCTCTGCTTCTGAGGCTGATCAGCTGCCAACTCTCCCTCTGATGGGCCTTGGGTTCCCTTTCTGATCAAGGTGGGGGGTGGGGACAATCAGGAGCCTGGATCTGACTTCCCTTGCCCTCTGGGGTTTCTCTAAGCCCATGATCCTCCATTCTCTCCTTTGTGAAATGTTATGAAATATGTAAATTGAAATGTCTGACCTCAGCTTTTCCATCTGGAAAGTGGGCACAATAATCCTACCCATCTCAGGCTATTGTTAGGGTTAGATGAGATAACCCAGGAAAGAAAGTGTGCTTATAGTGGGCGCCGTCTAAGTGTTTGCAGGTAGTAGTGACTAACGCTCCCATCTCTTGCTCCCCCATGATCCCCCCCCCGCCCCCGCAAGGAAATCCCTTTTCTCAGGTGAGGACACTGAGGCCCTAGGATGTTCAGCCAGCCCCCAAGGTCACACAGGGATCTGAACTCAGTTTCCTGGAAAGTCCAGGCCCATGCTCCTGGGATGATGGGGAAACTGAGGCCCGGGGGGGGGTCCCAAACCTAGGGAGGGACAGAGCCAGGCTCCAGCCAGTTCCCCAGCCCCCATCCTGGGCCCCTCCAGGTTCTTGGGGTGGGCGGGATCTACGACGGCCGGGAGGGGCCTGCGCCTTGGCCCCTGCTCGTGCCCAGCACCTGCGATTCTTGCACGGGAGCCAGCAGGCGGCTGCGTCCGCTGGAGAGGCTGGGGAGGCCGGGGGAGGCCAGCAGGGGCGGTGGGGGCCGTGGCCGTGCCAGGGCCTGTCAGCGGGTTCCCGGCGTTATTTATGACGTGAGGCCGATGTCCTTATCTGCCGGCCTGCTAGGGGCTGGCTGCGGCCGGCAGCTGGACCGACAGGCTGGCCTCCCACCTGGCCCTTCCAGCCCACTCCCCATCCCACTGGCTCCCGCTCTCAGGCCTGTCCTGGGGACTGCCTCCCCGCCGCCCCCCCTCCGGGTCTCCTCTGTCTCCCTTCATCCCTCTGTCATTCTCTTCCCCTGTACCTCTCTGCATTTTTGCCTTTTTTGGTTTCTGTGTCCCTACACGCCCATGGTCTCTGTCTCTGCCTGCCGCAGCCCTCTCTTGATCTCGCCCTTTTCTATCCCTCTGCATCTCCTTGGCTGTCCCCCATTGTTTTGGCCCTCCCATCTCCCTGTCTCGCCTTGTCTCCATCTTTCCATCTCTGCCTCTCTCTCTCTCTCCAGCTCTCCCTCACTAGTGTCTCTCTTGCCCTTTCTCCGTCCCTTGCTCTGGGTCTGGGTCTCATCCCTCTGGCCCTGACTCCTCTCCTTCCCCTCCCTTTCACTCACACCTGGCTCAGGCCACGGGAATCAGGTTCCTGCAGGAGACGTGGGGGAGGAGCCCCCTCCTTCCCATGCCTCCCACCTCCTCCCGGGCTCAGCTGGGCCGCTGTGCTGGGCGGTGGAGAGGACCCGATCCCGAGACACCGGGAGGGAGGTGCCCAAGGGGAACAGGGTCCCGCCGAGCCGCGGAACCTCCCTCTCCTGCCCTCGCGCGCCCTCTGCCGGGCGCGCCGTGACGCTGCCGCTTCCCCCATCAGAGCGCCCGGGCCCGGGCGGCGGGGCGTGCGAGCCGCGGGGCGGCGAGCCGAGCTCGGGGCCGGTGCGGCGCGAGCTCAAGCAGTTCCTGGGCTGGCTCAAGAAGCACGCGTACTGCTCGAACCTGAGCTTCCGCCTCTACGACCAGTGGCGAGCCTGGATGCAGAAGACACACAAGACCCGCAACCAGGTAGGAAGGAGGGACCGGTGGGCGAGGGATGGAGTGGTGGGGGCAGAGAGGGAATCGGGCTGCCGCGGGGGGGGGGGGGGGGAGAGGTCCGCAGCCCCCAGACACTGCCTCCTTCCTTCCAAGCACAGGACGAGGGGATCCTGCCCTCGGGCAGACGGGGCACGACGAGAGGTAAGGGAAGCCCACCCCAGCTGGGTGGGTGGGCAGGGAGGGAGACAAGGGCCCCTCCTCGTGGCCAAAGGCCGTGGGTCCCCCACCCTCAGCCTTAGAGTTGTTGAGATGGAATCCCTTCCTCTATCTCCTATTTATCAGCATTTACCTAACACCCAGTGATTACCTGGTCCTGTGGCCTTCAGCCTAGTAAAAGCATCTGACCCCCGCAAATGTCCAAAGTGGAACATAATCCTCAGGAATGAACATACTCACCCCAGTTAGCATGTATGAGCACCTACTGCATGCTCACCCTGTGCCAAGAGCTTTACCCACAGGACACCCCTTGGAACAAACAGATATTCTTCTCAAAGGGGAAAACCAAGGCCCTGAGAGGGGGCAGTACCCTACCCAAGGTCCCCAAGCTGAAAGTGGCAGGACCGGGACCTGAAGTGGGGCTTCCTCAATTGCTCTGTGGTACTGGCCCCTCCTAGGCTCCCTGCTTAGCTTGGCTTCCCCTCTGCCTGCAGGTCCTGCCAGATAAGCTCTAGGGACTGGGGCCACCCTCCCTGCTGCGTGGAGACACGGGGGCCGCACCCAGACTGGGGGCTAACTCTGTACCCTCACCTCAGGGCACCCAAGCACCCTCGGCAGGAGCTGGGGTGGGTATTCTGAGGGTAACAACATCTTTGGCCTCCACGTGAGGCCACTCTTGGGTGCAACTCCAGTGGGGTGTGTGTGAGGGTTGGCTAAGCTGCCCAGAACCCCTGCCAGGGCTGGGGGTGAAGAGGGGTCATTGCTCCCCCCCGCCCCATCCAGGACCCCTACAAAGAGTCTTTTTAAATAAACAAGCTATTTAGGTGCCCTGATTGTGAAGGTATTTGGGGCTGGATTGGCCCAGGGTAGGGGCTGTGGGGCTTAGGGAAAGCCTGAGGAATCCTAATGACCCTATGGGATTGGAATCTTTGCATCCCAGAATTTCAGACTCTCCAGGAGGCGAAATATCTGGGTTTAAACTCAGTGCAGGGTGTGATTCAAAAGGCCAGGTCTACTGGGAGCGGCGGCGGTGGGGGGGGGGTCTTGCACCTGCCATCCCTGGCCTTGTGGGGCCTCCTCCCCAGGGACACCCATCCCAGCACCCCAGGACACAGAGACAGTGAAGCAGCTGCAAATGAAGGGTCCTTTATTGTGGGAGTCACAGCAAACTCAAGGGCAGTCAGCAACCTGGTGGAGCGTGCCCCAGCCAGCTGACAGTCCAGGGGTGGGCTGGGTGCCATTCACGCCATTTCCTGTGTCCCTTGGCGTGTACCTGGGGAGCCACCATCAGTCGGCAGATTCTGCATCAAACTTAAGGTCCTGAAGAACCTCGCTGATTGCTTCCATGGTTTTAATTACCCTACAAGAGCGGATCGGGACTATAAATAAAACCCAGATGGGGAGAATTAGCCGCCACTGCGCAGCTCCTAGGGGGCTGTGGCAAGCCCCGGGCCCTCCTGCCTACCACCAAAGTTCCAGTGGCCAAGAGGACCATTTGGATGCCAGGGAAGGAGGGGTGGTCTGTGGGTGAGGGTGGGCAGAGAGAAAAAGCCACCTTGGGTGGGTGCCATCCGAAGACTGTGCTGTGTCACAGAGCAGAGAGCCAGTGGGAGTGCACTCGTGTGTGCTGGAGGGGGGCCGGAGGCAGGAATGTGCAGGCCTGTGTCTGGTGGGCCTGGCAACCACGTCCAAGCTCAAAGTCCAGCCATGTGAGCGGGACTGGCATGTGTGAGGTGCCCAACTGTGTCCCGGAAATGCACGGCGAGTCTTGTGTGAAATTGCAAGGCGCGTGCCCTTGGGGGCAATGTGTGCTGTATGTCTGGGAGCCACCAGGTCAGGACTCCAGTGTGCATGCCCTGAGGGTTGTGTGCAGGTCCGGAGGGTCAACCCAGCATGACCGTGCCCGCGTGCCAGCCCTGGGGCACAGCTGGCTAGGGATGGGTGCCTGAAGGTGCACGTGCAAATCTACCACCACCAGCCCCCTGGGAAGGAGTGCTCACTTCATCTTCAGCTGGTGCATCTCCAGAGTGTTCTCCTGCCCAGACAGCTCTGGTGCCCCCATCAGCTGCAGCAGGGCCACCTGGTAAGGGCAACAGGGAAGCCATCACAGCTGGCAGAGGCCCTCCCCTGCCCTCCCACACTGATCAGGGAGGGAGACGCCGAAGCACCCAGAAAGGCAGCGATGACCCAGGGTCTCAAGGGGTGGTGCTTCGCACAGGAGGAGTCTGGGATTCAGTTTAAAGGGGCTCCTGAGGAGGACCGGGTGGGCAGGCCCCAGAGTGAGTGGGTGGTGCCACGTGGGTGTGGTCGCAGGAAGGCACGGTAGGGGAAGAGTGGAGAAGGCTCAGCCAGGAATTGGTGACACGGTTGGAGCAGGCAGGGCCTCATAGTCTCAAGGATGTGGCAGGGCGTTATAATCCCAGGGTGGAAGTAAGCCAAACACCTAGACTGGGATTGGGGTCTCCTAAAGCAGCGTGGCCTGGAAATCCCAGTTTGGAGGGTGATGTAGGCATGGCTTCAGGTGGGCTGGGTCTGGGAGTATAGTGTGTCGGCCAGGATTGGCTGTAGGGGCAGAGTAGGCGGGGCCTTGGCACCCTAGAGGAGGAGCAGGCCCAGAACCTAGGCTGGGATAGAGCGTTACTCAAGAGGGGGCGTGCCGTGGAAATTCACACTCCAAATTGCAGGGAGCTGAGGGCCAGACCTGAGGCAATGGGAACAGCCAAAGGGGTAGGAGCGGAGTTGGGGGCGGGCCCTGGGCATCCCGGCAGAGCGCTGGGGCTGGGGGAGGGGCTGAGATGAAGTGGGCCTGTCCTGGGACTAAACAAAACTTGAACGACCCGGAGGAGGACTGGAGGGGTCAGGGCCAAAGAATCCCGAGTGAAACCTTAGTGGAGTTTTGAGGGGGGAAAGGAAGAAGTGGGGTCTGGGGCGCCGGGGGTGGGGTTGCGGCGGGGGCCGGATTCTGGCCTCTCCCCCATAAGGCTCACAACGGGCCGTGACAGACCAGGCGCTGTGTAGGGGGCAGGGGCTGGGGGTGGAGCCTCACCGTGGCCAGGTGAGTCTGCTCCAGCTGTTGCAGGCTGCGCACGTGGCTCGCGAGCAGCGGCTGCCCTCTGGGCCCGGCCAGCTCGGCCTCCACCGCTAGCACTTCTCGCGAGGCGGCCGCGAAGGCCTGGGTCACCTCGTGCACCGTGCTCCGGTAGCGCGGGAAGTCGTAGGGCGGGCCGCTTCGCAGGTACTGGAGGTGGCCTCTGCGGCAGGTGAGGGTCCTGAGGCTACGCCCTCAGGTTCTCGGGCCCTGCACCCGCACTGACCACCTGAAAGCCCCCAGGAAGTGTCCCTGGACCCCAGAGTGGAGGACGCTCTCTGACTCCCGCAGGGTAACCGGAGATGGGCCCACTCCTGCGCTTGGGGAAGGGCGAGACGCCACGTGCAGTGGTCCATCCGGCAGTGGGGCCGCACCCTGGGTCCCAGAGGGGGAAAGCAAAGGTCTGGTCCCCCAGCGAATCCCGCCCCACCTGTGACAACGCAGCGGCACGGGGATCCAGCTCCGCCCCCAGGCACACCCATCCCCGGAGCCGGCAGGGGCTGCACTCGGCGACCCCTACCCACCCCTGCGCCCGCACTTACTCCTCCAGCCGGCGGAAGGCCTGCGCGCGCTCAGCCTGCAACTGGTGGATGCGCTGCACCAGCGCCCGGATCGGGGCATCTTTCTACGGAGCGGGGGGCATGGCTGGGGCATGAAGCCGGCGCCCCCAAGCCTGCACCGCCCACCCCGCGCCTGTTCCTGCTCGAGCCCGGGCTCACCCAGGGCCACGCTGGCTCCTCGCGCTCCGGGACAACGGTAGCCACCGCAGTACCGGGCACCGAGGGGACGGCGGAGTCCGCCGCGGCCTCGGCAGTGATCATGACTGCGCAGCCCCGGCCCCGCCCAGGACTACCGTGCTCCGCTGCGCCAGGCGCCCCCTGCAGGCCCGGAGGTTTTCCGACCTCAGCCTGTGGCCAGCTAAAACGGAAACCTGAAGATCCGGAGCAAAGACGGGAGTCTTAGGCCTGACCTGCTTCACCCACCCTCCTGCTTGTTCCTGTCGAGCGTGAGCGCTTGCTTTCTATCGTGTTTGTCCACGATTGTAAGGCTTCGTATACAGCAAGGCCGACCCTCGGTTTGTATACATTTATCCCAACATTGACTTCATTTCAACCTCACATCCTGTCCCCACTCCAATAAAGAAAATAGAACCCGAGAGCTTATATTTTGTCGTCCAAGGTAACATGGCTGTGACATGAGGATTTGAACAGAGGTTCAATACCGGAGAGCCCAAAAGGCTGGAATCTAGCTGTTTTAACAAACGTGGCAGGTACTACATGCACTCCTCAGAAATGACCTGAAGAGGGCCTGTGCAAAGGCCCTCAGAGTCTGGGGTAGGCACAAGGCCAACAAGGCCTCATTTTAAGTGCAAGGCAGGCCTGGGAGCTTTCTGCAGGGGAATACACTATGTAGTTGGAGCTTTGGGAAGCTTCTTTCTCCAGGGATAAACGCAGGAAAGATCAGAAAGATGTTGGTAGCCTAGCCCTAGGGAGCAGGGGGGAGTTGACAGGGAGGAGACCCATGGAAAATCAGACACCAGCCTTTAGCTGGCACCCCAGGTCTCAGCAGTACTACAGGATCACTGTCCTGGCCTGTCATCTGACACCAAGTCCAAATCACCCCGAGACAAAAGGATGGCCTTACCAGGGCCAGTCCAGGGCACTACAAAGCTCACCTGATTCTCAAGAGCATCGGCACAAGTTTTATAAGCACCAAGGCTCACCCACCCCTCCAAGATTTGAGGTCATAGGTCTCAGGTGGGGCCCAGGTGCTGCTCATGTTCAGCAGAGGACAGAGGTTTTACACTAGGTGGGGTGTTTGTCTCCCCACCCACACCTTGACACCTTCAGGGCATGAAAGTCATCAAAGTGCCTAAGGAGGGCCCAACCAGTGACATAGCTGATCTGCAGGCCCACAAGAGCCTGGGCTGGGGTGGGGGTTCTTTATTCCCATTTATAGTTGACAAAATCCAGATGTGCAGGTTCACTAGGCTATGGAGCAGAGGGCCGAGACCACAGCACATTTTATAGACGAGATGACCAGAACTCAAAGGACACAGGACGTTCAAGGGTTAGGCAGACTCAAGTGAGAGGGAGTCCCTAAGGGAGAGGCCCACAACTCAAACAGCTCCTCGTTGGACAGACCAGCCACGCAGACACCAGTTACTGCTCCAGTCAATGAAAGGGAAACTTTATTGAGGCCCCAGGCCCTTGGGGCTCGGGCAGGAAGCTGCCCTGTGGACAAAGGAAGAGCCGGTGGAGGGGCCTTATTTGACCTTCTTTTTGGGGCGCAGGTTGTTGGTGTGGCCGCACTTCTTCTTGCGGCAGTTGACAGCACGGGGGTGCAGGCGAGCGTAACACCTGCACAAAGACGAGAGACCGGTGAGGGCACACCCCAACCCCGAGCCCTCCCCACCAGGACTGCCACCCAGCCCTCTGAGAGTACACACTTGCGGCAGATCATCTTGTCACAGTTGTATTTCTGGGCCAGCTGGCGGAGGGAAGGCTCAATGATGCCACCCCGGAGGCGAAGCACCAAGTGCAGGGTGGACTCTACAAGAGGGTTAAAGAGAGACAGTGACTGAGCCTAGCCCCAGCACCTCAGGTGCAGAGTAGGGTCCTCCAGACCAAAGCTCCTCACATGTGATGGGGTATTCTACACATAGATGGCCACACCGGCTCAGACCACCCCACAGAACCTCCATCTCACTTCCCACTAGCCCTTGGGGAGTCTGAGGCTAATATATGCCAACTATAGTGTGCATCACCGTTTCCTAACAGACAAGGCAATTTCTAAGTGGTGCAAAGATGATCTTTCCCCTTGCTGAGCAAAACAATTAAATCTAGTTGCTACAAAAAGTGACATCAAGGGGGTGCCTGGCTGGCTTAGTCAGTAGAGCATATGACTCCTGATAATAAAATTTTTTATTTTTATTTACTTATTTTTTAGAAGATTTTATTTGTCAGAGAAAGAGCGAGCACAAGCAGGGGGAGCAGCAGGCAGAGGGAGAAGCAGATTTCCCACCAAGCAAGGAGCCTGATGGAGGGCTTGATCCCAACCCCGAGATCATGACCTGAGCCGAAGGCAGATGCTTAACTGACTGAGCCACCCAGAAGTTCCCAAAATCTTTCTTTTTAAAAAATTTTATTTATTTGGGGCGCTTGGGTGGCTCAGTCGTTAAGTGTCTGCCTTCAGCTCAGGTCATGATCCCAGGGTCCTGGGATTGAGCCCCGTATCAGACTTCTTGCTCAGTGGGGAGCCTGCTTCTCCCTCTGCCCCTCCCCCTGCCTGTGTTCTCTCTCTGTCAAATAAATAAATAAAATCTTTAAAAAAAAAATTTATTTATTTTAGAGAGATAGAGCACGAGCAGGGGAAAGGGCAGAAAGAATCCCAAGCAGATTCCCCGCTGAGCCAGATCTGGGGCTGGATCCTAGGACACTGAGCTCATGACCCCAGCTGAAATCAAGAGTCGGTCACTTAACCCACTGAGCCACCCAGGTGCCCCAAAATAAACTCTTTGGGGGGAAAAATGTGGCACCAATTTTCTTTACAGTAGTGATACAATTTCTCTTATCACCTTTTTTTTTTTTTAAAGATTTTATCATTTTAAAGATTTTATTTGTCAGAGAGAGATGAGACAAAAAGTGCACAAGCAGGGGGAATGGCAGGCGGAGGGAGAAGCAGGTTCCCAACTGAGAAAAGAGCCTGATGTGGGACTCAATCCCAGGACCCTGGGATCATGATCTAGGCTGAAAGCAGATGCTTAACTGACTGAGCCACCCAGGCATCCCTAAGATTTTATTTTTAAGTAATATCTAGACCCGACAAGGGGCTTGAACTCACAACCCTGAGATCAAGAGTCCCATGCTTTACTGAATGAGCCAGCCAGATACCCTGGTTTTAGCGGATTTTTAAACAAAATAGTTTTAAAAGGGGCACCTGGGTGGCTCAGTCGTTTAGCATCTGCCTTCGGCTCAGGTCATGATCCCAGGGTCCTGGGATTGAGCCCTGCATCAGGCTCCCTGCTCCGCTAGAAGCCTGCTTCTCCCTCTCCCACCTCCCCTGCTTATGTTCCCTCTCTCGCTGTTTCTGTCAAAATAAATAAAATCTTAAAAAAAAAAAAGTCTTAAAAAAAAAAAAGGTAAGCAAGTAAGCAAGAACATGAGAAACCACTGCCACTTGGAAACCTAAGTTGAGACCGTAAGATCCTTCCCCCCAATAAAAACATTACTTCATAAAAGTAAAACTCATCAGCCCCATCTGATCCTCACCTTAAGACAGCCCCACCCCCCATTGCCAATGAGGCCATCAAAGCTTGATCCTTGGTCCTAGACCTCATGGGGCCCTGTCCAGCCACCCTACCCCCAGTACCTTTCTGGATATTATAGTCTGACAGAGTACGACCATCTTCCAGCTGTTTGCCCGCAAAAATCAGACGCTGCTGGTCAGGCGGGATGCCTGGAGAGAAGAAAACTCAGTTACTGAGGCTCTGGCAAACATATTACTGGCAGCTTCTCCTCTCCCCGTAAGGATGCTCTGGCATTACCCCCAATCTGTCAAAAGGGAAACTAAGGTAGAGAGAACAAGCTGCTTTCCCAAAATCACACAAGGAAGTACCGGCCAAGGCTGAGGTCTATACAAGCCCAGCACCCATCTTGCACGTGACAGTGGCTCCTCTGGGCTGGGGACTCCTGCGGGATAGCCTCTGGATTCAGCCCAACTCACCCTCCTTGTCTTGGATTTTGGCTTTGACATTCTCAATAGTGTCACTGGGCTCGACCTCGAGGGTGATGGTCTTGCCCGTCAGGGTCTTCACAAAGATCTGCATCTCTGCGTCTGCTGGAGGGTAGGGAGTAGGAATGGAAGGGTGAGAACTGCTGTCTGAGCAGCTTGAGCTCAGGGGCTGGCAAGCCTTGGCCCCGCCAGCCCTGTGCCAGCATCAACCACAACTACAGGCCCATCCCAGTGTCTGTTTCCTTCCACCCCTCTAAGCCTGCAGCCCAGACTTGTCCTATAATCAAGGATCATGCTTTCTCCACCTTACCCAGGGGCCCCTGCAGCAAAGTGTGCTTCACGGGAACAAGGACTGTGGTTAATGCTCCTTGGGCCCAGCAAATGAGATTAACTTTGATGATGGAATGAGAAGTACACGGCTGGGGTATTATTTTGCCAGACACATTTTCTCTGAGTGTGGTCTGGAGATCCTATCCTCCCTCCCCTACCCCTCTGTAAGCCACATTTGCTCCACAAGCGACCCTTCCTGCAACCTGAGTGGGAATCCCATTTTAGTAGCCACCCCTCCAACACATTTTCCTCCCTTGCAGTTATCTCCAACTCCAAGCTCAGACAGCCAACACCCTGGCTTCCTTCCCAGTTTATACCCAAACTCGCCAGACCACGCTTCCTGCCTTTGCTCCAACCCATAAACAGTATCTGCCAACCACGTGCCAGATACTTGTTTACACATAATTCCATCGTCCCCCCCCCAAAAAAAACCCCTAGAAGGTGGACGCTACTACTCTCTCCTTACGGATATATTAAAGAAGGCAAGTAGAAAATAACCTTGTAGGGAGAGAAGAACTTAATAATTCTAAGACGACTAGTGCACTACATGGCACGGAAAAAAGCTATACGCTTCATACCCCTCCTCCATTAAGGGGTTTGCCCAGCAAGACCACCCACGCCCCCAGGCCTCATGGGATAGCTTGGGCTGGCAGGGCACACAAGACCCTCTCCCAAAGTCCGGTTCGCATCCCGGGACCCAGTCCGGGCTCGGAAACCGGCCCCACGCGCCCAACTCAGCCGACCCGGCCGCCCTGCGGAACCTGGCCCGCGCGGACCGATTTCGGACCGCCTCCTCCACTACCCGGACGCCCGCGGCCTCCCACAGCCTCCCGCCCGACCCCGACCTGGCGCGAATCCGCAAGGCCGCCGCCACCAAACCACTCGACCACCTCGTTGAAGAAAAAGAGGGCGGCGGAACCGGAAACCGCCGAGGTGCCGCCGAGAGCGCCTGCGCACCGAGCACGCTGCGCGCTTGCGTCACAATTCGCGCCGCGCGTTTTACCCCACCCCCGGCCCCGCCCTGCTGCCATGTTGGGTGCTGGCAAACGAAGCCGCGGCGCCTGTGGGCGAGCGGCGCCAGCCCTCTTCCGGGCTCGGGCAGCGTCCTCCAGGTCACGTGAGGGGACGGCTTCACCTTTCCAGGTGTTTCCACGTGTTGTCTGTGGGTTGGCCAAAAACTGATGGCACGTAGCAGCCTCTCGGGGAATGCTTGCTGACTAGAGATGAGACCATTTGTGCTAAAGCAAAGGAATGAAGCAGGGGGTCACTGGGTCCAGGACTCAGGGGCAGGACAGGGAAGGTAGGAAGCGGCGCAGGGGCTGGACGTGCGAGGCCCTCGGGAGCCACCTAACACCAGGAGTCAGTTATTTGAAAACTTTCTGGACTATATGCGTGGATGAATTTCAAGGCGGCGCTTACCAGGGCAGTGAGGGCAGGTGGAGCTGGCGCATTCACTCAAGAAAATGGGGTGCGACCCAGGGTGTTTTGGGCCAGGGAGGGCTTTTGTTAAGACTAAGGAGTCTTGTGGATGGCTAAAAAGTGCCGGGAGCGGTAAGGGTGAGGACTGAGAAGTTACCTATGGGTTTGGCAGTGTAGCTCTTTATGTCCTTGAACGCTCACCAGCGCCCCCAATTGACAGGCAAAAGCACACACTCTTGGGTCTAGGAAGATGCCTTTAATAACAATTTCTAAGTGCTTAGAAGATGAGGGAACTCTACACAGTGTCTACTGAGGAACGGGACCCAGCCTGGCTCCCTGGGGAGTCCATCCTGAGGCCGATCTGGAGATGAAGTTACTCATAGAGGTTAGGGAACAGTGTTGTGAGCTGTGGGAACAGCATGTGTGAGTACACAGGTGGTGATAGGAACTTGGGTTATTATGGTTGCTACCACTGGAGACTTCCGCGAAGAGCAGCCACATCTCTTTCTAGCTCAGTGGTGCCTGGCCGTCCATACCCCTCCTGTCTCACATCCTGCAGTTGTTCCCCTTATGGCCTAATGGGCCCAAGGATGGAAGGAAGCCACTGCTAAGCACACCCTTCCCTTTTTAGTAACAGAGTCTTTTTATTGATAACTTCCCAATAGCATCTGTAAACATCGGGTACAAAAATATTCCGCTTAACTCTGTTTTCCAAGGTGGCTCAGCTTGCTCCATGGAGGCCCTGGGAGAGGCCTGCTGGGCCTTCAAGGTTCACACCTCTGGTCAGAGAAACACAGGCCTTATCAGGCTTGCAGCTTGAGCCTTCTACAATTGTCTCAGAAACCTCCTTGAGATACCTATTGGAGACAGTATTCAATACTTTTGTTGGAAGAAGGGACAGGGAGACCAGAATTGGTAGGTGCAGGGATGGGCTGGGATGAACTCAGACAGTGCTGGTCCTCTTTGAGGAGGTCTCTACCGGGGCACTGGGGCAGGGGCAATCTGGCTCTGGTCTCTGGGAGCCTTTAGCAGACCTCAAGCTTGGCTCTGGAAAAGCTCCCTTACACCCAGCCCAACAACTCCAGCTGAGCTGGTCATCCCCTGGCCTGGCAGAGGGGTCTGCAGAAGACAGATGTTCTCAATGAGGAAGAAGTAGGAATGACAGACCCCCTAGGAATTCCACACCCCCAGAGGGAACCAGGTACCCCAGGGAGCCCTGGGTGACAGAACAGGGTGGCAAAGCTACTGATCTCCAGGCAGGGTTACCTGCTGCCACCTCAGACACCGGGGGAGTGCCACTGCCCTGAGACCCCTCGGGGCACCAGGGAGTACTGTTACTCGCCCGGTGTCTCCTCATCATCTGTCTGGCTTCGGCCATTGATGGCAGGGGAGCTGGACCCGACATGGGAGAGGTCCTCGAAGCCGGGGCTGAGGGAGGGTGAGACGGTGTCAGGGCTGGTGTCACAAGAGCCCGTGCTCTGTTCCGAGGTGGCAATGGTGGTTGTGGTGCTGGGTGGGATGGGGTCTTCATCCTCGTCCTCCAGGAGGGATGCCTCTGGGATGTCTGGGGGATGGAAGCCAGGAGTTGGCTTAGTCACCATGGGGGGCATTGTGATGAGAGAGTACCTGGGCCTATGACCCCTGACCGCTCCCCTGCCACCCCACAGGGCATAATGTGGCCCATTTTACAAAGGAGGAAACTGAGCCCAGGAAGGTGAGAGGTTTTCCTTCAAGGTACAGCCAGGACCTGGCTTTGCTGGGGTCAAGCCAACCTGGGCCCTTGGGGTGAGGCTGAGCCTGGCTCTCCCCTCTTAACTGTGTTGCTGGGGCCAGGCCTCTCACCACCCTTGCCTCAGCATTCTGCTCTATAGACCAGACCTGATGACAGCATTGCCTTTTTTTTGTTTTTTTTTTTAAAGTAAGCTCTATACCCAACGTGGGGCTTGAATTCACAGTCCCAAGATCAAGAGTTACATGCTGTACTGACTGAGTTGGCCAAGCGCCCCGACAGCATTGCCTTTGTGCCTATGGTTGTTAGCAGCCTTGGGCTGGGGAGATGTTGGCCCATTTGGCAGAGGGGGCAAACTGAGGCTCAGCATGGGGGATGCTGCACTTCCTCTGAGAAGTCACTGCTCCTTTGGGCTACAGTTTCCCCCTATATGAAATGGGATACTCACAGCCCCCACTTCATGGGTGGTTATAGGTAGAGCCTGGCTCATAGGGCTATGTTACATCCACTTGGGCAAGGACTGTCATCGTTCTTACCCACATTCCCCTGTGTAACCTCCCCCCAGGGAGGGGATCCTGGTCCCAGCACTTGCTCTACAGGTTGCCAAGACAAGCCAAGCACTCCCGCCCTGCTCCCTGCACCAGATCTCTCTAGATCTACTGCCCACCAGGGCCTGGCTCAGGGTCACCCAGCCCTGGGGTGAGGGTACTGACGTCCGCGGGTGCAGAGGCCAGATGTGGGGCACAGGAGCCCTGGGTGACACTTACGGCTGAAGGCCTCCGGGTGCTGCCTGGCCAGCTTCCCTTTCAGCGTCCTGCAGGGGAAGGGAAGGCATACAGGGCTGAACCTGCCAAGCAGACAGGCTGAGCCCAGTGCACGCCAGGAACCCTTGCTGCCAGCTCCAAGTGGGTGGGGGATGGGAATTCCCCGCACACACATACTGCTTGTCACTCTCTGCTCCCGGGCTGGAGGGTGTCCCATGTGCTCAGCCCGGCAGGCCTCTCACTCCTAGGGCAGATGGCAGCCACCCAGCTCTCACAGAGCTTGTGTGTGTCCTCAGTGCTGAGTCTGGCTGGGCCTTCGACCTGCCATGCCCTTCTTAGGTCTAACCCTCCTCTGCCCAGATAACCTTCTAGGAAGCTTCCTCACCACCTCCTCAGCAGTCACTCCTCTGGGTGACTTGTCCCAGCCTGTCCCCCATTGGCAGGATGAGAGTGTCTGTGTGGGAGCCAGGAGTGGCTAGCCATACACCAGACACTGAGTACTTGCACACGTTAAACTGATGTTCACAGAGAAAGGCCTGCTTCATTTTTATGCAGGTGTTTTTCCTTTTTTTCCCCAAAGTCATGAAGTCATGTTTACAAGGAATGATAAAGGGGTCTTTGGGGTGGAGTCTCATCCTTGACTATGGCCAATCAGTACCCCCAGAAGTACCACCACTGCTGGGTCCCCGCCCCCAGGGCAACGGGGCAGAAGCAACTATCTTCTTCCTGGGTGACACAGATACACACAAAGGGTGCCAGTGCTTGGGGTTCCTGCTCACCCCCAACACCACGCCTGGGCAACCAGCCTGATGAGACGCCCCAGAAAAGACGTGCTTTTATAAAGGATTGAATTGGTCTGTCTCATGATTTCTGCTCCTGAGTCTGCCAGTGGGTACGGCTGCCCCCCCAGGGCCAAGGAAGTGGCTCTGTCAGCGGGAACGACAGTTGCCACTCTGGCTCGCTGTGGCCCAGGCACGTGGCCATGGTCGGTAGCCATGGCACTGATGCAGGCTCTGGGTGCCGCATGGAGCGTTCTGCATGCTCGGGGACTTGAGCACCATTTTTCTCTGTCCTCACAGGAAACAGCTCAGAAGGGACCCCCAAAACCCAGCAATCTCATATGCCTCCTCATGGGTTGGGGACTGGAGGACCAGAGGCTTGCCTTTCCCGGGCTGCACTTGCCTGCCTTTTGCATTATGCATCTGGTGCTGTGTTGCATTTTTGGATAGATAAATAAAACGGAAATTCAGAAACTTCAAGATTTTTCATCCCAAAGTTCGGATCTTCTCAGATGCTAAGTGAGTGCTGAAGCCTCATAAAACAAATGAGCTGAATCTCCCCATTGCTCTGTTATGCGGAGTGGATGGTCCTTATTGAAGAGGGGAGGAACCTGAGGCTCAGAGGGGTAGGCAGAAGCTGGAGGGGCTGAGGACCCACCTGATCCTGCGGAAGATGCTGTCCAGGTCCCGCTTCATCTCCACCAGGGTCCTCGTGTGGTGCAGGAAGCGCTCGCTCATTTGCTGCAGGCGGGCACTCGACAGGTTATTGAAATTCAGCAGCATCTCATTGGTCTTCTCAAACCGGTCCAGCCTGGCAGCAGACAAAAGGCACCAGCCCTACAAACCATGCACTACAAGATGGCCATGCCCTACAAACTAATCACGCTAAGCCCCTTCCTGTTCCATGACCTTTGCATGTGTTGTTCCCTTGCACTGCAGAACTCTACCTGCTGTTTGGGCCATCTAGCAAACTCCTATTCAACCTTCAAAACCCTACCCAAGTAGCCTTTACTCCCTCCCTCAAGCAGACTCTGAATCCCCTGACTCTCTAGACCCAGGTTATTCCTCTGGACCAGCCCTGACACCATGGGGCCAGGAAGGTCTGTGTCTGGTTTTGTCTCCCCTCACTGTGGGAGTTCACCAGGCCAGGCCTAAATCTGACCCAGATAAACCCAGCACCCCCATCACAGGATAAGAAATGGAAGGGTTTCAGGTCTGTGCTGTGTCATAAATGGAAGGAAGAGCTTTGTCTTAAATACACAAAAATAAAGCCACAGGAGGCTGGGCTTCCACCCCAAGATTGTGTAAGATTTTCTTCCCCACAGAGCAGGCTGGAATTAGGGTGAGGCTGTGGTGGTTACAGTGCCAAGCCCCAAGGAGGGCAAAGGCTGTTGACGGCCCCTCCAAAAGACCATGGGTACTCTGCAGACAGCCTAGGCTCTGAGAGACCAGGCTCCTAACGGAGACCAGCTCACTGGCTTCCTTAAATCCCCTCCTACAGTCTCCTCCTATTCCAACTCCTCACCCCAGGCCCTGGGATAGGAGCTGCTGCAGCCCCTGCCAAGCCATCCGCAGCTGCAAAACCACCCCAAAGCCCTGCTTCCTGTGCCAAGGCCTCGCCTCCAGACCAGGAAGGAATTTACTCTGGAGCCAGCCAGCAGATTTGCTCATTTCCTTCATTTTATCACCAGTGTGGGCCCAGGGTAAGGGCGGGCAGGGCAAGAATGCTGGCCAGCGGGTGGATTCCTTCCCACGCCCGGGGCCCACAGCCCTTGGCCACCACTCACATGTTCTTCTGAGCCAGGATGATAGCGTTGACGTCATCTGTGTTCACCATGCTCAGGATGCGGCTGCAGAAGACCCTCGAGGCCGAGTCCGGGGGGTCCATCTCTTCCTCCTCCTCCGCTGCCTGCAACAGGCAGGCAGGGAGTCTTCAGTCTACACCAGGCAGTGGGGTAGGTGGGGCAGAAAGGAGGGGCTGGGAACCCCGGGCCCCATGACCATAAGTCAGTCATACTACCTGAGCCTCAGCTTTGTCATCCTGAGAATTCAGGGGTGTTGGGAGGGCGTATTTGTAAACTGCATCCAAGCACATCAGAATCCCAGCACCCACCCACCTCTGTGGCCCCCAGTCTCCATGGGCCCAAGTCCCCATGGCCACCTTCCACCTGCACAGATCTACCAGCCGCCACCCACATCCCCCTAACTTTGCTCATCCCACCATAGAGCTTTTGCACCTGCTGTCCCCACATGCATGACTGCCCTCTCAAATCATCACCACCTCCACTATCTTCTCTCCCAGGAGGTCTTCAATGACTACCCCCTACACCAGTCACTTTTAGCACTTTGTCTTACTGCTTCATTGGCTCATCCTTTCTTGAAATTACCTTAGTTATCAGTTGACCTTTTTTTTTTTTTAGGTTTATTTATCTTAGAGAGTGTGCGTGCACACACACAAGCGGTGGGGAGGGGCGGAGAGAGAGGGAGAGGGAGAGAATCTCCAGCAGACTCCCTGCTGAGTGCAGAGCCTGACCCCGGGCTCGATCCCATGACCCCAAGATCATGACCTGAACTGAAACCAAGAGTTGAACCTTAACTGACTGAGCCACCCAGGCGCCCCATCAGTTGACCTTTTTGCCTGTAACTCCCAAAGCAATGTCAGCTCCAAGAGAACAGAAGCATGTCTCTGCCTCCAGAGCCCAGCCCAGAACTTGGCTCACAGCAAGGGATCACCAGAACTTAGCTTGGTGGCTTTCAAACTCAGCTCTGACAATACTCTTATTAGCCAATTAAAGCCAAAAATTTCAGTCAGGCTGTGGGCCCCCGCAACCTAGATGGCTCTGTGGCTAGACAGATGACCATCATGGTGGGTGGGGGCCTCCTGGACCATGCCAGGGCAGGAGGGGGCCACAGGTTCAGCACTCACCCTCCGGGAGGTAGGAGGGGCGCAGTGTCAGGCAAAACCCGGAATCTTGACATAGCTTGGCTCTGAGGTCCACATATTTAACTGCCAATAGAAAGGCCCAGTTGCAATTGGTTGAGATTCACATGCAGGACCAGGAAGGGCTTTCAGAGCCCACTTGATCCACCCTCCTCTTTATTGAGCACTTACTGTATGCTACCAAACCACTAAGCTTCATACACTGAGAACTGTTATCCTTAATTACGTATTAGGAAACTGAGACTCAGAAACTGAGGAGCTGGACCATTGCCACATAGCCAGTATACCTGAGTCACAACTCAAATGCCCACAGTCTACAGGATCCACAAAGCTGTGAATCTGAACAGATGTTCAGTGCCCACCTATGCCAGGACAGCTGCTTCTTACAGCAACTGACTTCTGCCAGACTTCTGAATTTTTCCAGGAAAAAAACACAGAAATTTGGATGGATGTGTGCGTGTGTACGTGTGTGTGTGAGAAATCGCCTCATTTACAAATGGCAGCTAATATTTTTCTCCCCAAAAAGCATGGAGGCCAAAAGTCATTTGCAGCCCCTACGTGCCTTCTGGAAATAAACTACCACACCTGGTGAAGTTCCCCCCACCCAATCACCACATGTTTACTGAATTCCTACTATGTGCCAGGTACCAACACCCACAGTATCCACATTTCCAAAGAAGTGTGATCATATATAAAGAGGATACTTGGGCTCAAAGGGCAGACTCTTCTGGCAGGCACAAGATTTGGACCTGTGGAAAACGGTTCTGCTTCAAAGTAGGGCTCTTTCCGTCTCTGGCTCCCAGATGTGAGGGCTGAGGGATTCAAGGCACACTCTCCATCCAGCTGCCTTTCTCAGGAAGACTTCCCTAACAGCTAGTCTGGCCCACATACAAGGTGGAAATAACCCCCTGCTCCAAATATATTTATGAGGGAAACACGCAGAGAGGGAGGCTGTGTGATCTTGGGAGAGTCCCCTCGCCTCCCTGAATGTTTTCTCATCCAGAAAATGAGAATAACAAAGAATCAGAATCTCACAGCGCTATCTGTGGGGACTGAAACCAACAGTGATAAAGGAGCTGGGCTCGGAGCAGGCTGTTTCTCCAGGGGTAGTATGAAGTCCTAGGGCGGGGCCTGGGAACCAGCATTTTAGCAAGGGGCTCCCTGGTACTTCCAAGAACAAGAGCAAACACTTGTACAGCACTTCATTTAATCCCCAGTCATCCCTATGAGGCAAACACTATCATCTCCAAGGGCAACTAAGGCTCACAGGGGCGGACTCCGTTACCCAAGGTCACACGGCAAGGCGGAGGCGCCATGATTACACCCAGTTATTTACACAGAAATTAATTTGGCGGCCTAAGCTCAGCAAAACCCGCGAGTGAGGTAGGACTCGCATACCCCCTCACGCCCTGCCCCTGCAAAGCGGGGAAACTGAGGCCCAAAGAGGGCAATGCCTGGTTCCGGGTGACACTGCACAGCCTGAACACAGGCGGCCCCAGCTCCCGCGCCCCGGATCCGGAACCGGCCCGTAGCGCCACCGGCGAATACATTGCGCAGTCGGGGAAACTGAGGCCTGGACGCAGGAGTGGTGCCCAGATGTGGCCAGCGGCGCGTCCCACCCCGCGACAGCCCGGGGGCCGCGCCCGACCCGGCCCCCCAGCGGCCCCGGCGTCCCCAGCCCCACCCCTAACTCGGCCCCGGCGTCGGTGGCAGCAGCACCTGCACATCTGGCGGCCTTGCTCGCGTTTCCGGGATGGCGCCCGCGCCGCCACGACGTCACCACGCACCATACGTGCGACCCCGCGTGTAGGCGACGTGCACGGGGCCGATGTGCGTGCTAGGAGGCGCGGCAGGAAGGGGTGGGGCTTGGGTGCTGCTACCGTTCGCCAGTGCGTCACAACGAATAGCCAATCAAGCAGTCCCTCTCGCGCCTGCGTGATTTCTAAGGCCCGAGATGCGCCACAGCCCGGAAGGGGGCGGGGGACTCTAAAAGACGTCCTACTTAGTGGATGGTAAGACTGAGGTTCAACAGGGGCAGGTACTCCCTCAAGGTCATGCAGTGCTCAAGTGGCCTATGGTTGACCCAGAGCCAGACATTCTGTTTTGTAGGTTGGGAATCAGATTCATCCAGTTCAAAAATCCCTGCTTCACTTTTGGTGACCTTTCTCTGGTCCAGGATCCCATCCAGGAAGGATCCCGTGTTACGTTTAGTCATGTACCTTTAGTCTCCACTTGGTGACAGTTCCTCAGTCTTTCCTAATCTTTTATGACTTTAATACTTTTGAAGATCAGTGCTGGTTTTGTAGACTACTCATCAATATGGGTTTGTCCAATGTTTCCTCATGATTAGACTGAAGTTTCTCCCTTTTGGCAGAAATCCCACAGAAGTGATGTTATGGCCTTCTCAATACGTCATATCTGGAGTCACAGGATACTGATGTGTCTCATTATTGGTGATGTTGACTTTGGTTACTTGCTTAAGGAAGTGTCTGCCAGTTTCTCAACTGTTAAGTTCCCCTTTTCCCCTTTGCAATAAGTATTTTATGGGGAGATACCTTAAGAGACCATGCATATACCCTAGCTTTTTTAAAAAAGTTATTTTTTTAAAAGGTTTTATTTATTTATTTGACAGAGAGATAGAGCCAGAGAGCACAAGCGGGCTGGGGGGGAGGGTGAGATGGCAGAGGGAAAGGAGAAGCAGGCTCCCTGCAGGGAGCCTGATGTGGGGCTCCATCCCAGGGTTCTGGGATCATGACCAAAGCCAAAGGCAGACCCTTAATTGACTGAGCCACCCAGGCGCCCTGCTTTTTTTTTTAAACATATTTTCACTCACTAGTTTTAGCATCCATCCACTGCTCTTGCCAGCAAAAATTACTATGGTGATTTTCTGTTAATTAGTTATTAATTGGAATTCTATTGTAAAGAGCTGTCCATTCTTCTCTAGTTACGCATTTATTCAAGTATTTATATCACTATGAACTCATGAGCATTTATTTTGTTGGTTACAATAATTTCTTTTTTTTTATGTAGGCTTCATGCTGAACATGGGACTTGAACTCACAACCTGAGATGAAGAGTCACATGCTCTACGGACTGAGCCAGCCAGTGCCCCTACAATTAATTCATTACTTACTTTGCTGCCAGTTTAGGTTAGCTTCCATGTTCTTTTAATATGTCTCCATCTTTGGGGCACCTGGGTGGTTCAGTCGGTTAAGTATCCGACTCTTGATTTCAGCTCAGGTCGTGATCTCAGGGTCGTGGGATAGGGCTCCATGCTCAGTAGGGAGTCTGCTTGAGAGTCTCTCTCTCCCTTTCCCCTCGGGGGGAAAAATTTTTTTTAAATACGTCTTCCTCAGGGCACCTGGGTGGCTCAGTTGGTTAAGCGACTGCCTTCGGCTCAGGTCATGATCTCAGGGTCCTGGGATCGAGCCCCCGCATTGGGCTCCCTGCTCAGTGGGAAGCCTGCTTCTCCCTCTCCCACTCCACCTGCTTGAGCTCCCTCTCTCGCTGTCTCTCTGTCAAATAAATAAATAAAATCTTAAAAAAATATATGTCTTCATCTTTCTCTGAGAACTTCCTTACTTTTAGCACTACAAGATGTTCCATACTTGGTTTGGAATATCCCTGGAATCAACCATTTCTCCAAGGAGCCTGGTTCCTTTTCTTGGAGAATGGTCTTGAGAAACTAAGATCTGGCTGCTGGGTGTGCTCACTGCTACTGGGGTATCATTGCTCAGAGATCCTCTCAGCAGTAAGAGTTAGAAAATACTGATATGTATACTAACCAACGCATACACATTTATATTTACTTCTATATCTGTTCTGTTTTATATACACAAAACCATGAGTTCATAATGATACAAAGATGCACTGTGAGGTAATTCAAGTTAAATGCATGAACAAAACAGGGCAAATAGTACTTGCTCAATAAATGTTAGCAATTATTAGTTATTGAGGTCTGATGATGTGTATATGTTATATATTATGCATCTAATTTTTCGTTTTCTTTTTTTTAAAGATTTTATTTATTTGAGAGAGAGAATGAGAGATAGAGAGCACGAGAGGGAAGAGGGTCAGAGGGAGAAGCAGACTCCCTGCTGAGCAGGGAGCCTGATGCAGGACTCGATCCCAGGACTCCAGGATCATGACCTGAGCTGAAAGCAGTTGCTTAACCAACTGAGCCACCCAGGCGCCCTGCATCTAATTTTTCTAGGTCTCAGTTTATTAACTATGAGTGATCACGGCATCTGCCTCTTAACGTGGTTGACAGCTTGGAAGATACACACATGCCCTTGGGTACATGGAAGACTCTTTAGGAGCCCTGAAATTGGACAAACCTGAGTTCTAATTCCAGCTCTGTCACATCCTAGCTGAGTGGACTTGGGCAAATGGCTTAGCCTTGTAAAATCATACAGATTAATTCCTTACAATAAGGCTTGGCCCACTATAAGCCCTCCATATACTGAGGGTAAAGTATTATTATTCCCAGATTCCGTTGCCTTCATTCATTGAGAAGTTAATGAGGACCAGGATTCTTATATATTTAGTTCAAAAGTTTTAAAAATTGTTCAGTAAACCCTCTAGGCACTTCCTCTGGATGTGGCCCATATTCTGGCGATCCAGAGAGTACTTAGTCCCTGCCTAGCCCTGGAGGATGAAAGGAGACAGGGTCTGACACAGACAGTCCCAGTACCAAAGGGAACAATGCAGGGCTATAGAGAGGAGAGATGCAAGCCTGGAGGAACCTGAAGAGTGGGGTATGAGGACTCATTTGGGGGCAAGGAAGCAGGTACATCTGGATGGGGTTTTGAGATAGGATTAGAAGTTTTCTCGGTGCTGACAATCATCCAGGACTGAGAGAATCACAGGAGCAAAGGCAGGATGGAGGGAAAGCACACAGCGTGCATTTGATTTCTGGAAGAATTGTGGAGCTCTGTGAGTCAGGCAGCAGCCAGTGCTGAGGGAAGAGCTGGGTGGGGGATGCTGGGAACCATGGCTCTTGTCTGCAGACTGCAGCAGAAGAGGCCCAGGCTGGAAAAACCAAGCTTTTCAATGGGTCCCTCGGGTTCTGTTGGGAGCCTGGAAACATTTATGAGAGTCCTGGAAGGGATGAGAGCTTCAAGTCAAGGCTAAAAGGGACTTGGTTGGCCCCTAATGTTTTTTTTTTCCTTTAAAGATTTTATTTATTTGACAGAGAGAGACACAGAGAGAGAGGGAACACAAGCAGGGGGAGTGGGCGAGGGAGAAGCAGGCTTCCCGCCGAGCAGGGAACCCGATGCGGGGCTCGATCCCAGGACCCCAGGATCATGACCTGAGCTGAAGGCAGATGCTTAATGACTGAGCCACCCAGGCGCTCCTCGCCCCGAATGTTTTGTGAAGAGTGGAGTAGAGACAAAATATTTTTCTCCTTTTTGTGTTCAAGGGAGAGGGTGAAAAGTGATGGGAACACTCAGACCAGTGATGGGGACATTGTTGGGGGAGGTCTAAGTCTGGGGACTGGAAGCCGCTCTCTGCCACTTTTTAAGTTTTATTTCCTATTTAGTGCTTATCACAGCTGCAATTAGGTACTTATCTGAATCACTGTGCAATATCCAGCTCCCTAGGTGAAATAAAAGCTCAATAGGGGAAGAGACCTGACCTATATTGTTTTTCATCACTGTGACCTTGAACAAGGCAATTTCTTTGTGCCTTAGTTTCCCCATCTGTTAGATGAGGATAGTCTTACCAAAAAACATGCATCCAATCCTAAAAAGGCAAGAAAAGAGAGAGAAAAGGAGCACGGAGCAGGTGAGTCAGAGAAAAAACACACACATTTAAGTCCAAATAGGTCCATAATTATATTAAATGTAAATAGGCCAAATGCCCCAGTTAAAAGACAAAAATGGGGGGCACCTGGGTAGCTCAGTCATTAAGCGTCTGCCTTTGGCTCAGGTCATGATCCCAGAGTCCTGAAATTGAGCCCTGCATCAGGCTCCCTGCTCAGCGGGAAGCCTGCTTCTCCCTCTCCCACTCCCCCTGCTTGTGCTCTCTCTCTCACTGTCTCTCTCTCTGTCAAATAAATAAAATCTTAAAAAAAGACAAAAGTGGGCAGACTAGATCGAAAAGCAAAACTCAATTCTGTGCTGCTTACAAGAGACACACATACAACGTAAGGATACAGAGAAGTTTAAGGTAAAGTTTGCAAAAGGATGGTGCATTTAAAAAATGAGCCAAGGGATGCGTGGGTGGCTCAGTGAGTTGGGCATCTGCCTTTGGCTGGGGTCGTGGTCCCAGGTGTCCTGGGACCTCCCGTGTTGGGCTCCTTGTTCAGCAGGAAGCCTGCTTCTCCCTCTGCCTGCTGCCCCCCCTGCTTGTGCTCTCTCTCTCTGACAAATAAATATAATCTTTAAAAAAATGAGCCAATGGGGCGCCAGGGTGGCTCACCCGTTAAGCGTCTGCCTTCAGCTCAGGTCATGATCCCAGGGTCCTGGGATTGAGCCCCACATCGGGCTCTCTGCTCGGCAGGGAGTCTGCTTCTCCCTCTCCCACTCCCCCTGCTTGTGTTGCTGCTCTCACTAACTCTCTCTCTGTCAAATAAATAAATAAAGTCTTTTAAATAAAATAAAATAAAAAATAAAAATAAAAAGAGCCAAAAGAGAACAGATGTGCCATCTTAATATCAGACAAAGTCCATCCAAGGCAAGAAACATTGAAATAAATAGGAGCACATCATAACAATAAAAAGTCTCGTTCACCAGGAAACTATGACAATCGCAATACCATGCAGTCAATGACATGGTCTCCAAATATCAGAGTATTTGTTTCATAAGGCTGATGAGAGGATTAAATACATGTGAATGTTTGCCTTCACCTCTGATGAGTGTCAGCCATTACTATTAGTGTTGCAATAGTTGCTGTTATCAGTTTATATTTAACTTAGTTGTTTACTTATTAGTATCATTGTTATTTATTATAGTTCTTCCAGCCCTTATAACAGAGGTGGGGCTGGATTGGTAAGAGACTCCACTGTGCAGATGAAAACACAGGTTCAGAGATGGACAGGGAGTAGTCCAAGTCCCTCAGAACCAGCACTGGCCCAGGGGCTATTTGATGTTCTTTCCCAGGATATTCCTCACATATCTTCACCAGCCTAGCACTTCTCTGGCTGGCTAGCCTGCCTTCCTTCCAACCACAGTGATTCCCCTGAATTCCCCCCACCTCCTCTCCTTTTGTGCCAGTCACTGTGTAGGCTCCAGTGTTAAAACAATGACAAACAGACCCTTCCCAGACTATGGGGTTTTTCCAATCTAGTGGGCAAAGCAGAGATAAGTCAAATAATGGCACAGACATAATAAAATCAGTTACGAAGTGAAGGTTCATCAAGCTAAGAGGACAGCCAATCAGGCTTTGCCTTAGAGAGGTCAGGGAGAGCTTCCTGTAGGAAGTGACCTTGGAAGGATCACCAGTCTGAAAAGTTAGTTACTTCCAAAACCAGTTACCTCCTCCAGTGTTAGCTACCTCCAATAGGCAGTGATTCATTCGTTTGTTCATTCATTCATTCATTCATTCATTCATTCATTCAATTATTCATTTATTGAACTCCCATACCGTAGGTGCTAGGCATCACTCAAGGATGCAGTGGGGACAAAACAGGCAAAATTCTTTCCAGGATGGAGCAGAGTGGGATAAAGGGAGAGAAGCAAAAGAATGAACGAGATCATTCTGTAAATGGGTAACTCCTGGGAAAGAAATAAAATAGAACGAGGGAAGAGTAAGTGTCCCCCCTTTTTCAAAACAAGATCCATAAAAACCCATCTAATCGAAGCTGCCACCTTCTCCCGAGGCCATGGGTACCTTATCACCTCTGGCAGAGGGTGCCGGTAGGAGAAACTCTTTCCAGCAGCCCTGCTTGCTCAGTCGCTCACCTAACCATTAATTGAGTTTCTTCTCTGTGCAAAAGGGAACCTTTCGGGGATCAGACAGACCACGTGAGGGGTGGGGGTCCTGTGTGCCCTTGGGTGATCGCTTCCCCTCGAGACCTTGGGTCCACATCTGTAATTAGGGCTTAAGGGTGGGTTATCCAGAAGTCCCAGAGCTGCACCGACGGTCAATTCTGAGCTCCTTAAGGAAATACCTTTTAGGGCTGTCCTCCCAAAAGCCCCCCCAAGGTGAGAGTGCGTGGACGGGAGTGTTTATCCCCATTTCGCAGATGAGCAAGATGAAGCTCACACGGGAACGGTGAGTCCCGAAAAGCAGCGCGGCGCG
The DNA here is from genome assembly GCF_009762305.2 of Zalophus californianus. Lineage (NCBI taxonomy): Eukaryota > Metazoa > Chordata > Mammalia > Carnivora > Otariidae > Zalophus > Zalophus californianus. The sequence goes on along the minus strand of NC_045595.1, from coordinate 13,974,744 downwards.
GATTGGCGAAGAGACTCCAGTCCGGAGACCCCGACCCCGGCCCCGGCCCCCGCCTCCGCCCCCGCCCCCGCTCTGGGTGGCGCTGCAGCTTCTGCCCCTTTAAGAACGCCCCGCGGAAACAGGCAGGAAGGGGGTGGTGCTTGCTCCCGAGACGGATGTGCGTACGGACCAATGGGTGCTGCAGTCGCAGCAGCGGCGGCCAATGGGCGCGGTGGGGGCGGGGCCAGGCGCCCGAGCCTGGTTCCCGAGGCGCGGCGGCCGCGGCTGGGGGCGGGGAGGGGGGCGCAGGACCCCAGGCGGGGGTCCCGGAGCCGGAGGCACGTGTCCCGGGGCGCCGGCAGGGTTGCGCCGGCTGGGGGCGCTGCCCAGGCCTGGGCTGGTCTGGGTGCTGGGGCGATGGGGGCTGGGGCCGATGGGCGGGGCCAAGGGCCGCGGGGGGAGGCGAGCCCGGGGGCGCGGAGGGTCGGAGTGCTAGAGGGGGCGCGGCCGAGCGCGGGCGGCCGGGGGTGGGAACCAAAGGGGACTGAGGGGAGTGGGTGGGGGCGGTGCTGGCAGGGAAGTGCAGGGCTTGGGGCCCCGAGGGGTGCGGGGGGTCGGGGGCCCCAGACTGGTGGCGTCAGACAGGCATGAGGCGTTGGGGGCCTGGGTGGGAGGTTGACGGAGAGCCAGGCCGGGGCGGGGGAGCGTCTGGAGGGCGTACGGTGTTAGGCGATCGGGAGAGGGGCGTCTGGGGACATCAGGGTGTTTACGGTCGACTGAGTGGCTGTGGGGGGAGCTGGCCCGGGCTGGGGGCGGTAGTTGGGGGAGGGGGGAGGGGGAGTTATGCGGGCGCAGGGGATTGTGGGGGTGGGGGCTGGGAGGGTCTCAGAAAATGGGGCCGAAGCCCGGAAGGAGCAGGCAGGTGAGGGTTAGGGAGGAGATGCTGTGGGTTAGAATGAAGGCTGGGCTCTACCACCTCCGAGCTTGGGTCCTGGGGCGGGGGGGGGGGGGGGGGGGGGGGGGGGAGGGGGGGCAGCTGTTCAAGCCAGAGGAGGAGGCTGTAGAATGCTGTGGGGGTCTTGACCACTCCTGTAAAGGAGGCTACTTTGAGAGAGTGATCAGGAGGTTTGAGGAGAGGTGAAAGGGCTCCCAGGGAAGGGTTTAGGTCAGGGTCCTTGGTGTTGGGGAGTGGTATTAGATTCAGGGTATGGGAAGAAAAGGCTTGGGATTTCTAGTGGCAACCCTTAGGAGAAGGGGCAGCTGGAGATAGGGAGTCCTGTTAAAGATTCAATTCCCTTTGGGCTCTAAAAATAGATTTCCTGAGACTTCAGTCACCCTAAAAAAAATCCTAGCACCCCCTCTGGGCATTTAATCTGATAAAGCCCCAGGTTTAAATTCTGTCCCTGGAGTTGCCTTGCTCTGTGACCTTGGGCAAATAGCTTTGCCTCTCTGGGCCTCAATTTCCTTTTCTGTAAAATATGGAGGGGGGGATGTTTCCTACTTCTCTGGGTATTTGTAAAAACTAAAAAAATAATTAGCTGTAAAACAGCTTACATTGTTTGAAACTGATTGATCCCCAGGGTTTGATGTGTGGGGCAAGCATGTGTTGTTCTTTATCCTCTGTATAGATGAGGAAATTAAGGCCTGGTGCCCCTAAGTCACACAGCAGGTGATTGGCTGTGTGGTGAATGGATGCAGAGGAGAATTTGAGGGTGGGATTCTTACCCCATCCATTCCCCCTACCAGGGCCAATTCCCGTCCCCCCAGCAGCATGGCATCCTGTGCTGAGCCCTCTGCCTCAGGGCCCGAGCCCACTGCCCCACTGCCTGCTGGGGTCCCACCACTTGAGGACTTCGAGGTGCTGGATGGGGTGGAAGACGCAGAGGGCGAGGAGGAGGAGGAAGAGGAGGAAGAAGACCTGAGTGAGCTGCCACCACTTGAAGACGTGGGGCAGCCTCCATTGGAGGAGGCTGAGCAGCCTGGGGCCCTGGCCCGAGAGTTCCTGGCCGCCATGGAGCCTGAGCCCGAGCCTGCCCCAGCCCCGGATGAGTGGCTGGACATCCTGGGTAAGGAGCAGGGGTGGTTTGGGTTGACCCACATGGCCCGGACAGCTCAGGTTCAGGAATGACGTTGGCCTAGGCCCTCTTCTCCCCTGAGCCTCATTTTCCCCTCTCTGCTATTCAGTAGGTTGGAAGTAAAACATGTAACCACGGTGATCGCCCGCCACAGGCAACTGGTTGAGACACTTCATATCTAAGAACCCCTTTCATTGTCACATGCACACGTGCACACGCATGTCATGTTATGTCCCTGTTTCCCAGAGCTGCTAAGAGCAGCTCAGAGAGGCTGAGTCACCTGCCCAGGACCACACAGCCAGTATGCCGGGTGCTGGCAGTTCCTAACCCCCACTATTGCGTTTTTTGGCATTTGTCTGACAAGTGCTTGTCCCCTGAAAATGTGTTCAGGGGTCAAATAGATCTGGAGAACATCCCATCTTGTTCAATCCTCTGCCTGGCTCATAGCATGCATTAGCATTGTGACTGTTCAGAGAAGTCCTACAAGAAAGAAACTTGGGGAACCCACACATGTGCCCCACCATGTACCCCATGATAGCGACTCTGGAAACTAGAGAAACATATTGCTACTGGTACTGTTACTAGTATGTTAAATAACGTTAGTATCTGCTAATAAATGTGGTAGTGAAACATCATTAATCAGATCATGGATACTGATATTGAAGCAATAGTATCAAGTAATCCCGATTTGATAATGGAGAATTGTTACTATTATCATCTCTACTGTTGATAGAAATGTTACTTCTAAAAATAACACCAGGTTGGGGTGCCTGGGTGGCTCAGTCAGTTAAGTGTCTGCCTTCAGCTCAGGTCATGATCTCAGGATCCTGGGATCGAGTCCCACATCGGGCTCTTTGCTTCTCCCTCTCCATCTGCCCCTTCCCCAGCTCATGCTCTCTCTCATTCTCTCTCTCTCAAATAAATCAATAAATATAATATTAAAAAAGTAAAAATAATACCAGGTAATACTGAGCACTGGGTCTGTGCCAGGCCTTTGCATCATATTTTAGCCTCACAACAACCCTGTGATGTAATTCTTACCATATCCCCATCTTTTTTTTTTTTTTTAAGATTTTATTTATTTGAGAGAGAGCGAGCGCACAATAAGGGAGAGGGTCAGAGGGAAAAGCAGATAAGGGGCTCAATCCCGGGACTCCGGGATCATGACCCAGGCCCAAGACAGATGCTTAACCAACTGAGCCACCCAGGTGCCCCACCATATCCCCATCTTAAAGATGAGGGAACTGAGGCACAGAGAAGTGGAGGTGCTTGCCCAACAGACAGCCTCCTTTGCTCTATTAGAATTTGGGAAGCTCTTCTTTACTGATATCAAGAGCTGCCCTGCTTCCCGTCTGAGCACGAACCTGACTCCATTTATATTTGAGCCAGCCGTTTTCTGAGGTCAGAATTTGGGCTTCTGAACAAGGAAACTGAGGCCTTGAGAGGGTACGTGATTTGCCCAGAGTCTACCGCGATAAGAGGCAGTGCTTGGTTGTAACCCTACCAGCACATCCACCATCCGTGCCCAGAAACTTAGAGACACAGGGTTTCCTAGGGAACCACTGATCTGAGACTGGATATGAGGCATGTACAAGTTGGGGAACAGTACAGAAATTTGGAACATTCTAGAATATTCCAGAATATTTATAGATATTTCCCTGTTCCTCACCTTTAGTCAAAGGTCCATTCGGAATTATGGTATATTCCAAACTGGTGGAATAATATGGTATCCAGGTAAATGTCGGGAATATGGATGACTGCAGATATCAGTCTGATGGGCCTCACAGGTGTAAGCCCTCATTTGCCTTAGTGGTGGTCATGGGAAGACAGTGGCTGTCTTTGTTGTGGGAGTTCCTTGAGTGGATTCGTGAGGGTGCTGGGCCTCATGGCTGCTCAGTAGCTATTGGCCGTGGTCATTTGGCCATTCCTGTGATTGCTTGGGGCTTGGAGGAAAACATGGGCTGTGGGCCCATCAGGGGGACTGTTGCTTATAGGCCCTCTGGCTGCTTAACTTTGAAATGTGATGTGGTGCTTTGGTAGGGACACCTGGTGTCACAAATACTCTGTTAACCAAGCAAACTGCTCACTCAGTGTCACCAGGGTTCTCCCTGATGACCCCATTTCATGGCTAGGTAAATCGAGGCTCAAATGTTGAAGGGCTGAATTGGAACCTGGAGAGGGAGTGAAGGGTGGCTCCAGAGTCTCTTGCTTGGACATCCCTGCTAGCCTGACTCTGCTGGGCAGGATGACTTTTCTCAGCTCTTTGCCCTGACTGAATCTTAATTTTTTTTTTTTAAGATTTTATTTATTTATTTGTCAGAAGGGGAGGGTGTATGTGCAATGAGGGGGAGTGGCAGGCAGAGGGAGAAGCAGGCTCCCTGCTGAGCAAGGAGCCCAATGAGGGACTCGATCCCAGGACCCCAGGATCATGACCTGAGCCAAAGGCAGACGCTTAACCGACTAAGGCACCCAGGTGTTCCAAGTCTTAAATTTTCTTAACATAATGGTCAGACGGGCCATTATCATCACCCCTCAAATTGATCCTTTCATGCCTAGTGTCCAGACAGGGACAGTCCCAGGGGCATGGGGTCACTTACCCAGTAAGTGGCAGAACAGCTGTTTGAGGCTCAGCTGGCTGCTGGGAGAGGGGTACTTGGGGAGCAGGCACGCATCTGACCTGCCCAGTGACAGGCTGCTTGTCCCTGGTCCCTGGCAGGGAATGGGCTGTTACGGAAGAAGACGCTGGTCCCAGGCCCACCTGGCTCGAGCCGCCCAGCTAAAGGCCAGGTAGTCACTGTGCAGCTGCAGACCTCGCTGGAGAATGGCACTCGGGTGCAGGAAGAACCAGAGCTGGTGTTCACCCTGGGTGACTGCGACGTCATCCAGGTGGGAGGGCGCAAGGGGCCTGGCAGCTGGCCTGGGGCTGAGTGGAGGAGGCCCATTGGGGTGGAGGGGAGGTGGTGGTGGCTGGAGGGCAGAGGCTGGGCGGGGGGGTAAGGCGGTGGTGGGGTCAGAGCAGGCATGGCATTGCTCCTCTGTACCTGAGCCTGCCTGACCCTCTTGTCCCACATACCCAGGCCCTGGATCTCAGCGTTCCGCTCATGGATGTGGGGGAGACAGCTATGGTCACTGCTGATTCCAAGTACTGCTATGGCCCCCAGGGCAGGTGAGAACCTGTTACCAGCAGGGTCCCCATGAGGGACCCCTTTGCTTACCAATTTTATAGGAAAAAGAAACTGAGACTTAGGGATGGGAAGTCACTCACCAAGTCAGGTAGCTCATGGGTGGCCAGGTACTTCCCTTCCGTTTTACTGAGGAGGGGGTGACAGTGGGGCCAGCTCCCAAGTCTTGAGCCTTCCCCCCCGCCCCCCTGCTCCCTAGCCAACCCAGTGTGTCTAGGGTTCATTCATGGTGGTTGCTGGGTCTGAGTGCTGCTCTTGCCCCATCCCCCAGCAGGAGCCCATACATCCCCCCACACGCGGCCCTGTGCCTGGAGGTGACCCTGAAGACTGCCGTGGATGGGCCTGACCTGGAAATGCTCACCGGGCAGGAGCGTGTGGCTCTGGCCAACCGGAAGCGGGAGTGTGGCAATGCCCACTACCAGCGGGCCGACTTCGTGTTGGCTGCCAATTCCTACGACCTCGCCATCAAGGCCATCACCTCTAGCGCCAAAGGTGACTGCCAAGTCAAATCCTGCCGCCCCCTGCAAAGACATCCACTAGTGCCAGAAACATCCAGCCACAGAGGGACTCAGACTCAGAATGTTCTAGAATATACCAGAATATGGATAGATGTTCAACTGTTCCTACCTTTAGGCTAGAGTCCACTGTAGAGTTATGGTGTGTCCCCGATCAATGGAATGTTACAGAACGCAGGTAGATGTTGGAATGTGGGTGACCATAGACCGTGTCAATCCATGTGCCCTGTAGTTAAGCCTTCGCATTGCTTAGGCTCCATCTTAACAGACTACTTAGGAGTGCCCTGAGGATGGGGTGGTCTTGGCCTGTGTTAGAGATAGGGAAACAGACCAGAGAGGCTTGAGGTCCTCTGAGGAATAGATGGTGGAGGCCCTGCCCCTGGGAATTTAGAGCCCCTCTCTCTCCAGTCTCTTGGGACTGGGGGTACTCAGAGGCCCTCCCCACCAAGTCTCTTCTGCCACCAGGTACAGAGGGAGTGGGCCTCGGCCTGGGTCACACAGTGTGGGGAGTGCCTTTCCCTGGGTTAGAAGGTGGCCGGCCCTCTACAGATGGGCGGCTGTGGGGTGCTGACGGCATGGTAACCATGGCCACGGTTGAGCGCCATCCCCCCACAGTGGACATGACATTCGAGGAGGAGGAGCAGCTCCTGCAGCTGAAGGTGAAATGTCTGAACAACCTGGCAGCCTCACAGCTGAAGCTGGACCACTACCGCGCCGCTCTGCGCTCCTGCAGCCTCGTGCTGGAGCACCAGCCTGACAACATCAAGGCTCTCTTTCGCAAGGGCAAGGTGAGCTGCGGGCTGCAGGTGGACGGACCACAAGCCATGGGCAGATGGTATGCATAAGCTACAGGTGGGCAGGCTAATTCCCCCCACCCAGAGCAGCGGGGCCGGTTCCAAACTCTGGATTTGAGACGGGCATGGGCATCAACCAGGCAAGCTCTCTGGGGTACAGGTGGGGAAACTGAGTCCCAGACAGGCGCTGGGGTGTGGTCTGGATCATAGCAATTCATTGACTGAGGCCAGACTCGATCCCTAGGTCTTAGGTTCCCTCTTATCCCTGACACTGCTCTGTGGCCCTTTGGTGACTGCTCCTTGCATATAACCAACCCTCCACGGTTCACATGTCTCTCGAGTAAAAAGCCAAGTCCTCATTGCAGCCCTTGGGGCTCTGAGTCATCTGGTTCTCCCTCCATCACCTTCCACCTCTCCTCTTCCTTCTCTCCATCCTGCTCAGCTTCCTCACTGCTTGCTGCCCAGGTCAGGGCCGTTCCCACCCTAGGGACATTGCACAGGCTTGCCCTCTGCCTGAAACATTCACGCCCCAGACTCCCCTCCCCCCACCCATGGGTCCCTCTTTCACCTCTTTCAGATCTTTGCTCTGATGTCACCTCCTCAGGAAGCTCTCCCTGCCACACCCACCTGACCCCCTGCCCTGTCTTCATGTTTTCCGTGTTGCTGTCAGCACAGGCAGGTGTCATTGTGGTTGTTATGTCCCTTACTAGAAGCTGGAGATTTTTGTCTCTTTCACTCCCTGGTAAATCTCTAGCCATGCAAACGGGGCCAGGTACACAGTGGGTGTCCAGTAAGTGCTATGGAATGTAGGGATGAATTTGGCCTGTGTAGACTTGACTGTAATTGCTTTTGCCCCCATCTCTGTTCATCCCTACCCTTGTGTGTGTCTGTGTGCATATGTGTTGGGGGGAGAGGTTCAGCACCTTTTAGCAGTAAACTGAGGATGAGACACAAGCAAATGGCGGGCCACCTAGCCTGTTTATGAGAGGCATGAGCAGGGCCTGCCTCCAACCAGCATTTTTTTTACTTGTGTGTAGGGTTCTGTGTAGAAGTGTGGGAAGAAGATGCTGTCTATTTTTTAGGGGTCTGTAATCCTCTTGGGGGCAGTGGGATTGTCTGGCTCATGTAGCCTCACACACGCTTATATTTGCTGGTTGTAGGCAACAAACCTATTCAAACAGATTCAAGCAAGAGGAGGAATTAATAACTTGTGGAACTGCCAAGTATGGGATGTTGGCTTCAGGCGTGGCTGGATCCAGGCGTTAGCAATGTTGTAGGGATGCTGTGCCTGTCTGCTGTGGGTTTTCCCCTCAGGATGACCAAGATGCTTCTTCCTTTTCCCTCAGAAGTTCAAGGCTGGGGTGCCTGGGTGGCTCAGTCGTTAAGCATCTGCCTTCGGCTCAGGTCATGATCCCAGGGTCCTGGGATTGAGCCCCGCATCTGGCTCTCTGCTCAGCGTGAATCTGCTTCTCCCTCTGCCACTCCGCCTGCTTGTGTTCCCTCTCTCGCTGTGTCTCTCTCTGTCAAATAAATAAAATCTTAAAAAAAAAAAAAAAGCTCAAGGCTTTCATCCTGCCCACTCAGTATCTGGTCTCTCAGTGACACCAGCATAGTTCAGATGGATCTCATTGGCTGGCTCTGAATCATTCACTGTAGTCAAAGCTTTGGAAATGCTCATTTGGCTTCTTGAGCCAGCTAGGGTAGCAAGAGAGGAGGTGAGGCCAGCACCTAGGTTTCCTGCAAAGTCTGAGACAGACATGCAGGGGAGGTAACAGACTGGGACACTGAGCCTAGTGGGGCGCTTATGTAGTCTGAGGGCTCGGGAACGGTATACAGGTGGCTGGATCCCTGGGATGATTGTTGGTGATAGATTTGGGACTGGTCGGGGTGGCCAGGAGCCTGGCAGGGCTGGGCCTTTTGAAGAAGATCCTGGTGCATTGTGGTTCCAGAGTGATGCCATCCATTTCCTCCCATAGGTGCTGGCCCAGCAAGGGGAGTACAGTGAGGCCATCCCCATTCTGAGGGCAGCCCTGAAGTTGGAACCTTCCAACAAGGTGAGCAGAAAGGAGGCAACCTTCAGACTTGCCCTGCCCGCCTGTCTGGGAAGTCATCCTGTGGTCTTTGCCTTGTTCTTCTTGCTGTGGCTCTTTCTATGGTGTTCCAGCCTGGGCAGTGACAGGGAGAGGGTGGGCGGCTGAAGAGTCCCAGCCAGTTTGCTGAGACCCTCATGACCCCTGCATAGGTGGTTTGGGCTCACCCCTCCCCCACAGGGATCCCAGAGGCCAAGGGTGCCACCAACGTGGCCAGGTCAGTGTCCTCAGCTTTTCTACCAAAATCTTCTTCTCTCCTGGCCACCTTGTGCTCTTTCCCATCCAGTGGTTACTTAGGGGAATAGAGATGGCAGCCTCCACTTTGCTGATGCCCAGAGAGGGGCAGATGGAACTTTCGTGTCCCACTGGCCCTAGCCCCAAAGTGACCAGGGGCCCCGGAAAGGCAGAGCATCAGAAATGATGGTCAGGTTCGCTGCTGCCACTGCGTGTTCTTAGCCCAACTGACACCCACCTCTTGCAGACGATCCACGCAGAGCTTTCGAAACTGGTGAAGAAGCACGCGGCCCAGAGGAGCACAGAGACCGCCCTGTACCGGAAAATGCTGGGGAACCCCAGCCGGCTGCCTGCCAAGTGTCCTGGCAAGGGTGCCTGGGTGAGCTGGGGCTGGCAGGCACAGGGATGCTCCCAGAGGAGGGGCAGGGGCTAAGGGCGGGGCATGCCACCCAGAAGGAGTTTCTTCATTTTGTAAGCATTGATGTCCCTGTCAGCTGGGCTGTGTTGGACCATGTTGGGGACACAGAGAAACCTCAGCCCTGTGCAGCCAGGGCTAGAGCAGAAGATGGAACACAGCCTGTAGTGCTCAGGGTGGGGAGTGATAGCTCTTTCAGAGGGGAAGGGGAGGTGTTCTAGAACAGAGGACACTTGGCTTGAGTTTTGTTGTATGAATAGGAGTTTGGCGGAAGGTGGGAGAGGCATTGTCAGGCAGTGGTTTGCTGGGAGGCCTGTTTGGGCCATGTTGGTAGCTGAAGCCCGCGGTATCGGTCTTGACCGCCCTCCAGCCTTCTCTTCCCTCCCCTTTATCCACAGTCCATCCCCTGGAAGTGGCTGTTTGGGGCAACTGCTGTTGCCCTGGGGGGCGTGGCTCTCTCTGTGGTCATCGCTGCCAGGAACTGACCACCCAGGTGGCCACCACCCCCTCGCACACCGTGGACCCCGCCCCGCGCTCCCTAACTTCCCCAGGCTCCCTGTCCACTGCCCTGTCTGATCTAACCCCCTCCTCTGGGGCAGGAGCAGTGAGGTGTGGGGGCCACGTGGCCCCAGTGAGCCAGGAGGGACTATGGCCCTATAGGAGGAAAGTGAGGCAGGGCCCGGGCTCCATGTCCAGCCCGGAGGGAGGGGGCCTTCATTCCTCCAGACCCAATTCCCATTCCCACCCCCACCCCCTTGGGTTAGGTCTCAACAGAGGCCGGCCAGAGTTTCTCCTTCCCAACAGGCCTGGGGGCAGCCCTTCCCCAACCCAGTCCCTGTCCAAGCGTCAACCCCCACCCACACCGCCTGCTGCCCTCTGTCCAGGTTCTCCCTCCCACCCCTTCAGTGAAATAAAGCCTCCTACCCCGCACTCTGCCGCCTCCAGTCCCTTCTTCCACTGTCACTTGGGGCTGGGCCAGAGACAACCTGTGTTACATCCAGGGTCATGCAGGACTAGAGCGGGGGGTATCTCCTCCCAGGCCACGGCAGACTTGCTTTACAAAGGGGGCAACAGAGGCCTGGAGAAGTGGGGCGATGCGTTCAGGGTACACAGCTGGGCTCTGCGGGGGTTCACACCCAGTTATGCTGGTTACTCTACTGCTCTCGTTTCTGTTGCCCCATCTGGGGATCCTGACAGGATCTAACTGGGGACAGTGCTGAGACCTGAGCGACCACAGTAGGCTGGCTATACGGCAAGCATACAGCCCCATGTCTGGGTAACAGCATAGCCAGTGCAAAGGCCCTGGAGCAGGATTGAGCCCGGTACGTTTAAGGTTGAGAACAGTGTGTGGTCAGCAGAACTGGACCCTGTGGGGCCTCAGGGACTATGGGGAGGGGTTAGGTTTGATTCTGGGAGTTCCTCTTGATCTCCTTTACTTCTTCCCCCAACCTGGGGCTGTAGGAGCTTCTCCCTTAAATGCTGCCCACCATCACAGCCAGAACAGGCAGAGCCAGTGGTCAGGCCTCTGCCAGCACAGCACCTGAGACCCTTCTCTTGGCTTCATCCTGCCTCAGGGAGAGGAGATCTCCAGGAACAGATCATCGCTACAAGTATCTGTTCTGCACCTGTCCCCTAACAGCTGCAGGAGGGAAAGCCACTGGCCAGAGCCACCCAGCAGAAGGTAGCTGTTAGGCCTTGACCTTGCCTGCTCCAGGCCCCTGCTCTATGAGCCACCTGGATGACTCTCTGGGCACAGATCTGTGGGTGGCTTGAACCTGTTCCTCCTTTCCACCATTCAGCCTTCTTAAACTTATACTTTGTACTCAGCAGGGGGTCTGTGGGTGGTGCTGCGGTAGGGGCTGTGGGTTGGCCAGGCTTGGGGGGCCAGAGTCCTCGATAGGACACCCCCTCTTTCCCTGGTCTTTCTGACCTCAGGCTGGGAAGCTGGCCTGAGTGGTGACCAGCGGGAAGGTGGGCTGGCAAGGGTGACTTCCTAGCCTGGGTTGTGAGGGTCATTGCTCCCGCTGATCATGTGCTGGCATGCCATTAGTTCACCAGGGACCCACAGTGGCTTCATTCTATGCCCATCCTTCGCATATTCTGGAGACAAGTCCTTTGTCGGATAGGTATATCATGAATATTTTTCCCATTCTGGAACTCACTTTTCATTTTCTTAGAGCAGACGTTTTAAATTTTGATGAAGTTCAGGTTATGTTTTTGTCAGTATTTGCTAATCAGGTTTGCAGGGATTTTCTAGGCTTTCTTTTAAATGGTTTATGGCTTCAGTTTTTCTATGGAGATCCATGATTCATTTTCAGTGAATGTTTGTATGCGGTGTGAGGTTGGAGTTGAGGTTCATTTTCCAGATAGCCTATCCAGTTCTAGAAACGTCTGTGGGGAAGACGTTCTTTTCCCTAGCAAGTTATTGTGGCAGTCTTATTAAAAATCAGCTGATGACACATGTGAGTCCTCTGGCTTCTGTTCGATGCTCAGGGTCTTTGTGTCCTTGGGGTCTCTTTGTCCTCTTCGTGGGTCTCACACTGGGTTCCATGCTGTCCTGAAGCCTGTAGCTTTTTAGTAATGCTGGAGTCAGGCTTTGCTCCAAGGTTCTTTTGGTTGTGCCCATTATTAGCTGAGCATACCGAGGCCCAGAAAGGAGTCAGGTCCTGCCCAGGGTCCCATCACGTGGACACAAAAGACAAGATTAGGCCCAAGTCAGCCTACCTTCAGAGCCCATGCTCTGACCACCAGCCAGTTCTACACCTCCCTGCAAGTTAGAGCCAGGAAACGAGAGAGGCTTTGAATGCCATGGCCAGGAGTGTGAACTTTAGTATGTTCATTCCCTTGGTCATTCCATCCTCAATGGTCTGGGGGGGAAGGTGGGGGGGGACAGGGTGTCCAGGATGAGGGGCAGTGAAGTTTCCCTGAAGGCACAGGAGTCCTTTGGCAGGCGTGAAGAGTGCTCCCAGGACTGGCATGGCATGCGCAAAGGTGTGCTGGACAGCTAGGATGGAGTTTTCTTTCACATGAAAACATATACCAGTGCCTCCTGTATACTTGGTCTTAGGCAGTGAGTCAGCCTGACCCTTGAGGGGTGCAGCTCACAGTGGGCTGTGAATTGGAAGTGAGCATGATAGAATGAGCTGTGTGTGTGTGTGTGTGTGTGAGGGGGGTGGGTGGGGGGGCATTCACATCTCCTAAGCACTTCAGCCATCTCACATCATCGTTAAAGGACAACCTCCTGGGTCACCCAGCGTGGGACCATCAGGTCCTTGAATGCCTGTCTTCTATTTCTTCTCCTGGTGGAACTCCCTTTCATGCCTTTCCATGCAGACGGGGCTGGTTCCCCACCAGCCTTCAGGAGTGGGTCTGCAACCCAAGCCTGACCAACCAGAGCATTCTAGGCCCCTGGCCACACTGATTGGCTCCTAGATGGTCATGTTACCCACAATGAGCCAATCAAAGCCTGCTCTGATACTTCGGGAGCCATGGGGAAGTAGGTGCTCTTTTCTAGGGGCTGCTGAGCTGGTGGAATGATGGCCTGGTACTGCTGTGGTTATCTTTGTCTCTACAAAGAGGGTCCTGAGAGTTAAGGCCACCCAGAGAGCAGAGCTGAGAGAGCAACCTGGACATGTCCTGGTGACCCCATTCAGCTCCTGGAGCTAGCTGGGCCTAGAGTCTGTCATTTCTTTAGACATTAGAGCCAATAATTGTTTTTGCCTGAGTCAGCCTAGGTTTTCTGTTGCATGTGGGCATTTGGGGGCGGGGGGTCTGCCGGGTTATATCAGTTTTGTTCTGTGGCCTGCTGTGTCTTCCTTGGGGAGCCTCCCTCACTGGGCAGTGGACAGAAAGGAGTGATCATAAATGCTTGTGGGCAGATGGGTGGGTGGAAGAAAATTACCATGGAGTCATCAGTCACCTGGGCTGATGGAGGTATTTTAACCGACATTGAAAATTTCCCAGGAGGTCTAGCAAGCACACAGGCCACCTTTGAGGAAGAGTCTGCACGGCCATCACTACAAACTGTTCCCAGGTAATGCTAGGCCTTACCTTCTTAATGGCTCGTGGTGAAGATAATACAGCTGATTCATGAAGCAAAATGGAGGTTTGAGGGCACTTCAAGGCCCTACTGATGTAGATCAGTAAAGAAATAACTAAGCAGGCCTAGGTTGTCCAAACCCTGCACGTTCCCAAGAAAGGACCTGGGCAGGTCACGTCTAAGTTCTTGGGATAGTCTTTTTTTTTTTTTTTTTTTTTTTAGATTTTATTTATTTGACAGAGATACACAGTGAGAAAGGGAACACAAGCAGGGAGAGAGGGAGAGGGAGAAGCAGGCCTCCCGCGGAGCAGGGAGCCTGACGCGGGGCCCTGGGATCATGACCTGAGCCGAAGGCAGATGCTTAACGACTGAGCCACCCAGGTACCCCTTGGGATGTTCTGATAGTCTATGCTAACAGTATAATTTAGGGTGGGGCTTTTGGTCCCATAGTTTCAGCTTGACCTGTGGAGGGGCTGGAGACTGAGGTTAAGCACATGGGTGGTCAGCCCTCTTTTCCACTAAAAACCCTGGACAACAAGGCTCGGGTGAGCTTCCCTGGTTGGCAGTACTCCGTGCGCATTGTGGCAAAGTTTGCTGGGAGAATTAAGGGGTCTGCACTTGGATGCTTGCCTTGTTTCTCCTGGTCTCTGCCTTATGCACTCTTTTCCTTTCACTGTAATCAGTCATAGCCATGAATATCACAGCTAGACTTGCTGGCTTTGAGATGCCCAGTTGAGGGAACAGTGGAGCAGGCACGGGACCCTGGGGCTGCATGCTGGCTGCCCCACCATGCAGAGGGGCTAGCTCCAAAGTGAGCGCTCTCATGGATCTTTGTATTCTCTCTGCTACAAAATAGTACATTTCAAAATCCCTAAGGCTCATTGGCTGACTGAGCAGCTAAGCGGGTAGGAGGCTGTGGGACAGCTGTGCAGAGATGTGGCTCTAAGGGCTGTGGGCTGCAGAAATTTTAAGGTGTTCCTGAGGTTTCTTATTGTGTATCATCCCAGGAGTAGAAGTGAGACAGACCTCACTACTGTGATTATGTTGTTATTGGGCACAGTTGACTTTATTTATTTTTTAATTTTTTAAAAAGATTTTATTTATTTGACAGAGAGAGCGAGAGCAGGAACACAAGCAGGGGGAGTGGGAGAGGGAGAAGCAGGCTTCCCGCTGAGCAGGGAGCCCAATGCGGGGCTTGATCCCAGGACCCTGGGATCATGACCTGAGCGGAAGGCAGACGCTTAACGACTGAGCCACCCAGGCACCCCGGGCACAGTTGACTTTAAGATATGGAGATAATTTGGGTGGGCCTGGCCTCATTGGTTGCAGATGAGGAAGTCAGAGAGACTTGAACTATGAGAGGGATTCAACATTCAAAATTCTCCCTCTCAAGAAAGGCAGGCTCTCTATTACTGAGGTGGAGGGGGCCATGTGGCTAGCACTTGAGAGTGGCCCCCAGCTGACAGCAAGGAAGTGGGGACCATAGTCCTATAGCCACCAGGAAATGAGTTCCACCAGCAACCTGAAGAAGCTTGGACATGGATCCTTCTTCTGTTGAGCCTCTGGATGAGGATGCTGCCCAGCCAACACCTTGCTTACAGCTTCATGAGACCTTGAGCAGAGAATGTTAAAACATACCAGACATCTGACTCACAGAAACTGTGAGATAATAAACGTTTGTTGTTTTAAGCCACTAAGTTTGAAGTGCTTTGTTAAGCAGCAGTAGCTAACTAATACATGTATTGGCAATAGCTATTAGTTAACAATTACTAATGAATAGTGGGTGTTCATCCCAGTGTGGTTTAAAAACACATAAACTGCAAACAACATAAATAGGTGACAGAAAGGGATTATATAGATAAATTATTGTAAACTCTTTAATAATAATGATTTCCATGATGATGCCGTTTGCCATTTCTCCAGGGCCAGGCCCTTGTGTAAATGTTGTGATTATCCATATTTTATGATGTGAGCACACCGAGGGGGGCAAGACATGTCCCAAGCCATATAGGGAACGAGGAGCAGACTAGGGTCACTGTTCCCATCATAGAGCCAGAGCTTCAGCAATGAGCTTGCCAGATAAGAGTATGTGTCCAGGGGCCATCCCATGGTGATCAACCAGCTTCCTGGGGTTCCATTGGGAGCCACTGGGGCATTAAGCATAAAGTGGAGAAATGCTTGTTACTAAGCAGCACAGCCCATGGTTGCGGTGTTCTTAATTCTCTCTGTTTTTGGGGAGGGGGGAGGGGCGGAGGGAGAGGGAGAGAGAATCTTAAGCAGGCTTCATCCAGCATGGAACCCGACGCGGGGCTTGATCTCACAACCCTGAAATCATGACCTGAGCCGAAATCCAAGAATCAGATGCTTGACCGACTGAGCCACCCAGGTGCCCCCCCTTCTCTTTTTAAAAATATTTATTGGGCACCTGGGTGGCTCAGTTGGTTAAGCGACTGCCTTCGGCTCAGGTCATGATTCTGGAGTCCCGGGATCGAGTCCCACATCGGGCTTCCTGCTCAGCAGGGAGTCTGCTTCTCCCTCTGACCCTCTGACCCTCTACCCTCTCGTGCTTTCTATCTCTCATTCTCTCTCTCTCTCAAATAAATAAATAAAATCTTTAAAAAAAAAATAAAATAAAAATATTTATTTAAGTATCTCTGTAACGTGGGGCTTGAACTCACAACCCTAAGATGAAAAATCACACGCTCCCCCAACTGAGCCAGGCAGGCACCCCTGTTCTTAATTCTCTTAATTTCTCCAAGCCTCGGTTTCCTCATCTGATGGATGAGTCCAAACCACTGTATTCACTCCTAAAGGTAGTTTTGAATGCCAAGCACTGAACACAGAGCCTGGTGCATTTTAAGCACTCAATGTTACTACTGTTGTCTATTTATGAGCTAAATCACAGAGGCTCAGAAAGGGGCCGTGCCTTTCCCAATGTCACACATGAGCTGGTCAGCCCTCAAAACTGGCTCCTCCCATGTTCTCCATTCAGCAGTCCAGCTGTCTCTGTACTCCCCATCCTTCGCTCCAGACTGCCCACCCCTCATCTATCCTATTCCTGCCCTCTGGGCAGTGCAGCCCTGCCTGCTCCAATATTGACCTGGCCTACCTCCTGGATAAACAGCTGGGCCCAGACAGCAGGCAGAGGACTCAGTGTATCTGAGCAAGTGCTGGCCTCTACCATTTAGGAGGGACTGGTCCCAGATGAAGGGTAGAAGATTCCAGAGCTTTGACCCCGGGCTTAGACAGGCTGGAGTTGGAATCTTCTGCAGCAGCATCTGAAACCATTCTGAGCCTCATTCTCATCTACAAAATGGGCTGATAGCGTGTTGTGAGAATTAAATATTTATTCATTCAACACATATTTCCTGAGCACCTACTCCATGCTAGGCCCTGTACTGAGGGTGTTCAATGAGGAAATATATAAAAAGGGACCCAAATACCAGAGGCAGAGTGAAGGGTAATCAGGAGGGCTCTGGGTCAGAAAGATCTTAAGTTCAGTTCCAGCCAGCCTGCTCACTGGCAGCACCATTCCCCTTGAGTGCTGCCTCACCCTTCTGAGCCTTAGTTTCTCCATTTGTAAATGGAGATATTTTAACAGCAGGTATGGGAGAATGTTTCAGGGAATCTAGCATTGGGTTCAGCAGTTTATAGTTAGGGGGTAAATGGATGATAGTGCCAACTTGGCATTGGTGGACAGAACTAAGGAGGTCAACTTGGTAGAGATACGTAGAAGGTCCCTGAACTTCACCTTCCTCTCTTACCTCAAAATCTTCATCTTATGACCACTGTCTGTAATTAGATTGATGGGAAAAAGAAAACAAATCAAGAACTTCCTACAGGTTAGGAGACCCAGGAGCCTAGGAGAAGCTTGCCTGGGCAAGCCAGTGCTGTTCTCCAGCCTCAGTTTCCCCACCTGTAAAATGAGAGATTGATAAAACTGCACAGTTCCTGTGAAAAAAAGTCTGGCAGGTCCTTGAAAAGTTAAACATAGAATTACCATAGGACCTAATGATGTCACTCATAGGTGTAGACCCAGGAAAAGGGAAAATATTCATCCACACAAAAACTTGTCCATGAGTGTTCACAGCAGTGAAATGGTGGAAACAACCCAAATGGCCATCAATGAATGAATGAATAAACAAAATGTGGTCAGTCCACACAATGGAATATTACCCAGCCATGAAAAAGAATGAAACATTGATCCATGATGCTACAATGGGACCAGCCTTGAAAATATCAATCTTGAAAATAAAACAGCCACTTATTTTACCAGCAAAATGGGTTTATTCAGGAATAGAGGAATTGCAACTCAGGACACACAAGCTATGATAAAACTATTGGCAAAACGGGAACAGAGGAGTTGAAACATTATCTTAAACAGAAGGAGGATGTTGGGAGGAGCTGTTTTGGAGGAAAGTAAGTGTTCAAGGTAGTGACAGTTTCTCATTGGCTGAATTGTGGCAGGTTCATTGGCTGGGCTGTTGTTGGGCCAGGGGAAAATCATCCTTCATCCTGCTGGGGTAGCAAAGTAGACTCCTTCCTTTTGGGGTTTGCATTTGACAATGAGTCAGTAGGGCACAGAGCTCCCTCTTCTGACCTCCTATTTATTTATTGAGAGAGAGAAAGAAGGGGCAGAGAGTGAGGGAGAGAATTTTTTTTTTTTAAGATTTTATTTATTTATCAGAGAGAGAGAGACAGAGGCAGGCAGAGGGAGAAGCAGGCTCCTTGCTGAGCAAGGAGCCCGATGTGGGATTCGATCCCAGGACCCTGGGATCATGACCTGAGCCGAAGGCAGACGCTTAACTGACTGAGCCACCCAGGCGTCCCGAGAATTTTTTTTTTTTAATTTAAGATTTTATTTATTTATTTGACAGAGACACAGCAAGAGAGGGAACACAAGCAGGGGGAGCGGGAGAGGGAGAAGCAGGCTCCTTTCTGAGCAAGGAGCCCGATGTGGGATTCGATCCCAGAACCCTGGGATCATGACCCGAGCCGAAGGCAGACGCTTAACTGACTGAGCCACCCAGGCGTCCCGAGAATTTTTTTTTTTTAATTTAAGATTTTATTTATTTATTTGACAGAGACACAGCAAGAGAGGGAACACAAGCAGGGGGAGCGGGAGAGGGAGAAGCAGGCTTCCCATGGAGCAGGAAGCCAAATGCTGGGCTCGATCCCAGGACCCTGGGATCATGACCTGAGCCAAAGGCAGATGCAACGACTGAGCCACCCAGGCGACCTGAGGGAGAGAATCTCAAGCGGGCTCCACGTCCGGCAAAGAGCCCATCTCACAACCCTGAGATCATGACCTGAGCCGAAATCAAGAGTTGGACGCTTAACCCACTGAGCCACCCAGGTGCTCCAACTCTATTTTAAATGAGGTTGCCTTCATTCAGTTTAAAAAAACATCATGCTGAGTCTTTCACTGAGTGCCAGTCATAGAAGGTCACATATGGTATGATTCCATTGATATGAAATGTCCAGAATAAGTGAAATCATAGACACAGAAAGTTGGTTAGTGGTTGTAGGTGCTGGGAAGGGGGGATGTGGAGTGACTATTTGGTGGGTAGGGGTTTTCTTTAGGGGTGATGGAAATTTCCCCAAATGAGATAGTTGTAGTGGCTGCACAGCGTTCTGAACGTACTAAATGCCACTGAATAGTACATTTTAAATGGGTTAATCTTATGATACATAAAATGTTTTCTTAAAATGGGAAAGCTGGACAACCACCATGTCTCAGGAACCTTGAGGATATAGAATTTTATTCTATTAAAACTGTACTCTTGTCATGAGCAAAATTTACCTCCTCCCCAACACCCTTAATTCCCAAACAGCCCCGGGCAAGGAATCCCATCTACTTACCTTAAGGGAAGCTCCACCAGCCAAACCCAGCGTCCAACGCGCGCTCGGTTTGCATGGTCACGCCCACTCACCAAGCCAGTAGCCGGCCCCGCCCCCCACGTGTTTTGCACCGGCCCCGCCCCCTTCACGCACTGGCTACTGCTCTCAACAGAAACCACGGACGGAAGGCTTGAAGCGATCTCATAAATAATGCATCACGTCAGCGGACAGTGGGGCGTGGTTTCGACCCTCGCCAGGCGGAGCCAGGGTCATGAATTATGCATGTTGAGGCGGGGCCTGGAGGTGCGCGCGTGTCGGGGCGGAGTCCAGGCACGGAAGTGGCCCCCTCTGGGGCCTTGAGAGGTGGGGCCATCTACACCTCATGAATATACAGCACATCGGGGCGGTGACCGAGAGCTTCGCCAGGCCCATAGGGGGCGCGACCAGCTGCATTCATGAATAATGCAACAGTCGGCGGGCCGTGCAGAGGTGACTGTGGACTTCGTTGGATCCAGAGGGGGCGTGGTCAGCCGCGTTCATGAATAATGCAGCGCGTCAGCGGGCGGCGGGGTGGGGCGGGGCCGGCGCGCCGGCGCTGGAACCGGGAAGGGGGGGGCGGGGGAGCGATGGTCGCAAGATGGCGGCGCTAAAGGAGGCTAGGAGCTACGGGCTGTCGTGCGGTCGGGTCAGCGACGGCAGCAAGGTGTCCGTGTTCCACGTGAAGCTCACCGACAGTGCCCTGAGGGCCTTCGAGAGCTACCGAGCCAGCCAGGTGAGCGGCGCGGGGTCCGGCGCGACCGTCGGGGACGTCGAGGCGCAGGCCGGCCTCATGCGCCCCTCGCGGAGGCGTCCTGCCCTGGGCGCGCGGGGTCCGGCGACCGGGGTGCTGCTCGTGGGTCCCTGAGCCGACAGGTCGCGGGGTGGGCACTTGTCCGGCTGAGAGCGCGGGGAACCGCGTTCCTTCACGGCTCTGGGAGGTGACACTGGCGGGCGGCCCGGGGCGGCCGAGGGGCCCCGAGCTCACGCATCTGGTCCGCGGGGGGGGGGGGGGGGGGGCCGACTCAGTCGGCACCTGGAGGCGTTCGGAGCCTTTCCCGGCTCACCCAGTCCCTGAGCAGGAACTGAGCTGTTCACCTGGCTGGGGGACGGGGGAGGGGGTTGGGGAGGCTTGAGGCTTTTCCGTCCGGGTCCCAGGCAGGGTGGGTCAGTGGGGCGCCGCTGTTGGGGCACCTGTGGAGAACCTGTTCCGTCTGTGTGGGGAGGCTGAGTCTGCACTTGAGGGCCGGCAGTAACACCAATGAAGCCCTTGGAATTGGGCTCACTTGACTTCTTGGTTCGTGACAGGGGGAGTTTGGTCAGAAACTGACAGCTTGTTTCCAACTCCCCTGCCCCTCGCAGGTGACCCTGTCTCACTGAACATTTTTGGAGAAAGGAGTGTTTTGATTGGGGGAGAAGCTGTGCATGTGGGGGGTCGCAGGCATGGTGCCTTTCCCAGGCTGGGGGAGCTCTTAGTGGGCACCTGGGAGGGAGCTTTGGCCACCGCACCTGGCTGCTGACTCTCAAACTTCTCAGGGGCTGATTTGGACCCATCTGGGGAAGTTAGAGGCGTTTCACTTCTGCCACCTGGCTCAGGGTGCGTGGGTTGGGGGGAGGCTGCTGTGCACCTTCTTTCAGGCTTGATTTGGAGGCACATCTGGGGCCCTGGTCAGAAACCTGCTTCTTCCCATTTCCGTTTGTCGTGGTGCCGTCTCTGTCGGGACAGAAGTTGCAGGTGCCCAGAGTGGTCAGGACCTGAGGGGAAGTGGTTTCGGAGCTCTTTTCCTTGTTACCTGGAAAGTGGGGGCTTTATAGTCATGAAGTGACTGGGGAGGGGTCTGGTGTCCTGCTCAGGGAGGCTCTGCTCCCTGTGTGTGTGTGTTTGTGTATACTGGGAATGGGGGGGCTGAGGGCGGGTGAGGAGAAAGACTAACTAGGAAGGAATGTGGCTTTCTTCCTGCCCCAGACTTGTTCAGCACCATTAGCTAAGCTGGGAATTTCTTCCCCTGTTACGTTCCCACCACTTTCCTGGTGCCCACCCTTCCCGTGCTTCTTCCCACTTTTTTGGGCAGTTTCCTTCCTGTCCTGGGTCACAGTTTCCCATTCGTAGAAGGGGTCGTTTTTTTTTTAGAACAAGTTCTCCCCTTGTCAAAAGGATTCCTCAAGATGAGGCTAAGGTGTCCTTGCAGGTGAGGAGTTGGGGCGGGGGGCTGGGGGGAATGACCTACTGTGTCCAGCTCAAGTCTCCCTTCCTTGTGAAATTCCAGTCTGGAGTCTTTTCCCTAGGCAATTCTGACTTGTCCTGCAGGAAGGCAGGCTTTCCTAGAAACAGCTGGGGAAGAGCTCATGAGTCATGTAAATAAGGTGAACTTGGTACCTGGTCACTTAGGAGCCCCGCCTTCCCTGCCATGCTGCCCTTGCTTGATCTAGTCATCCGGAAGGCCCGCCTGTGTGTCCACCTCATGCTGTCACACGGCTATTTTTAATTTAGGGTGTTGGTTACGTCCCCTAACTAAGCTGGATCTTCCTCATGTGAGAGTGAAGGTAACTGCAGACTCCAGCTCATCCCACTTGGAGCCTAGCTGTGTATGTCAGCCAGGAGGGGCTCCCTTGAAGAACTTCTCCAAGCCAGTTGGGGCATCTTGGCCAGCTGGGCTAAACTTTGAGGGTGACCCAAATTTGCATTTTTTCAGAAGCTGATTGGTCATTTAAGTTACCTGGCAATTTCATATTTAACATTACTTGTTGGGCATTGAATCAGGGCAGCTTGGGTGCTTTTGGGTGGTGGGCATGGGGAAAGTGACTTGAAGAACTGGTTTGTGTGACCAGAGAAGTGTATGGGTTATTAACAAAACCTCTTATGTATAGTTGTCAGTAG
This sequence comes from Zalophus californianus, assembly GCF_009762305.2. Classification (NCBI taxonomy): domain Eukaryota; kingdom Metazoa; phylum Chordata; class Mammalia; order Carnivora; family Otariidae; genus Zalophus; species Zalophus californianus. The sequence continues at coordinate 13,952,666 of NC_045595.1, read as the reverse complement.
TGTCTGGAGTTTTCTATTCTGTAGCCCTGTGGTTATATGGTTTGCCAATGACAACTTGTGGAGAGGGTTTTTATTTTTACTTTTAATTGCAAAGAGGCTTTTACAGATTCAGATGTGGCAGGGGACTGGAGAGGAAGTTCCTGTGAAACTTTCTCTGTGGCCCAAGAGAGCCTGTAATCCTAGCTCTTAGAGTCGCCTGAGTAAAAGTCCCCCATGGTTTCTCTCTCCAGAGGGGTGTGGAGTCTGAACTGCCCTTGTGCAGACCTGGTGGCCAGCCTGGAATGTGGCAGAAGGTAATATGCGCAGCTGCCACCGTCTAGACTTGGGCTTCGTGTAGTTTCTCCTTGAATATAAAAAACTCGAGTGAGTCCCCTCGCGGCTGCTCCCATAGATCTCCCTTTTGACTGTGATGGGCTACTTCTGGGAGAGAAGAGAGAGGAAGTGTGGACCCATCCTTCCAAGATAGTGTCATGCGCCTGCTCAGAGAAGTGTTCCCTGGCCACTCTGAGGAAGTGTCCTTCCATGGAGTGCCTGCCTCAACCACCCAGGTATTTCATTTTAGGATTTGGTGGGCTCTGTTGCCGAGTGACCTTCTCCTCTCCTGGTTTATAAGCTCCTTGGTGGAGAGGAGCATATTGTTCAGTAAAACTTGAGGGCCCAGGGAGGGGCTCAAGAAGCCTGAGGATTGTAGCCTATCTGGGTTTAAATCTTGGTTCTAGGGGTGGCCGGGTGGCTCAGATGGTTAAGCGTCTGCCTTTGGCTCAGGTCATGATCCCAGAGTCCTGGGATCGAGCCCCGCATCGGGCTCCCTGCTCAGCGGGAAGCCTGCTTCTCCCTCTGCCTCTCCCTCTGCCATTCCCTCCACTTGTGCTCTCCGGCTCTATCTCTCTGTCAAATAAATAAATAAAATCTTAAAAAAAAAAATCTTGGTTCTACCTGCTTGAGGCCTTGGGCCAGTGTCTGACTGTCCTCCCAGTCTGGATCCCAGTGCCCAACCCTCTCCCAGCTCTGGATCCTTCTTGTCCTCAGGATTGTGCACGTCCCAGTATCTGACCCCTCCCAGCCCTGAGTCCTTCTTCTCTCAGGATTGCAAGATCCCAGTGCCCTACCCTCTTTGAGCTATGGATTCTTCTCAGGCCTGGGAGGGTCCTAGGGCCTGGCCATTTCTGAGCTCTAGATCCTTCTCAAGACTATGAGAGTCCTAGTACCCAACCCTTCCCAGCTCCAGGTCCTTCTCTCAGGGCTGTGAGGGTCCCAGTGACTGGCTTCGTTCTGACCTCTGGATCCTTCTCAGGACTATTGAGGGTCCCAAAGCCCTGCTCTGCCTAAGCTCTGGCTCCTTCTTCTTTCAGGGCTGTGGGAATTCTTTTGACACATATGTGGCCATCAGTGTAGTCTTGACACCTCCCCCCTCCTGCTGTGTTCTCAGCATTTGGTGCCTGTACCCAGAGCTGGTTCCCACCTGGAGGTTTGAATAGAGACTGTGGGAGACAGGGAGCCTGGGCTCCTGCATCTACCTGAATCTGATTGAGCACCTGGTTTGTATAGGGCTACTGCTCAAGTGCTGGACGTTCAGAAGTGACCAAGATGGGCCCCTAGCGTCATGAGCTGACATTCTGGAGGCAGGAGACATATTGTGAACAGGGCAGTACAGAAATCGGTACAAAGACTTGTCAGCAGTCAGCATAAGGAAGGAAATAAAATGGGGTGATGTGATGGTGCGGGGTGGTGTGAAAGGGTACTGATTGAGAGACTTGCTTCTAGGAGCTGCCAGAGCTGAGGTCCCCTTGGTGAGAGGTCCTGTGCAGGCAGGGGTGGGGGTTCCAGGCATGCTGCCTTCAAGCCTTAAGACACAAGAGGCTGGGGAGGGTGTTGGGGCATGGAGGGCAGTTGCTGGGGCTCCATCCTGGGGAAGGGTGTGTGGGGAAAGGAGGTGGAAGGGGCCTACAGCAAATAGTCCATGACTTGTAGAGCCGTGCTAGGGGCTGCCCGCAGGCTGCTAAGGGGGCGGCTGTGTGGATGTCAGCTCGGGCACTGGTGGCAGGAGGAGCCTTAATTTAGCCTCTGTTCCTCTCCCACAGCGAGGCCCCGGGAGGTAGGCTCATCTCCCCTTCCCGGGTGTGTGTGTGCTTGCGCGCGCGTGTGTGCCCACTGCGCCCTGAGCAGGGCAGCTTCTTGTCAGCTCTGTCTGCTTTTCAGACCGGCCGTCTTCAGGAATAGCTGGGGCTGCCCTCTTGGCTGTGGGCCGGGCCCCCCTAAGCCCTTTGTCCAGGCTCCTGTCATCTTCTTGGTGACCTTGGCAGGAAGGCTAGCTTATTGTTTTCCCTGTGCATTGGGGGCAATTGGGGCTCAGAGGGTCCCAACACCTGTGCTCCACACCCCCCATGCCAGCACTGGCCCGAGCTGCACGCGTTCAGCTGTCCGTCAGCCCTGTGGTGAGGAATGGTTCCCCACCAGGTGAGGAAACGGGAAGAGACTCTGGGAGGCCAGGTCACTGGAAGGAAATTCCCAGCTGGGACGGGACTGAGAACCAGGCGGCAGGCTCCAAGCTCTGCCCCCTCTGAAGAGAGGTGGTCTGGCCGCGTGGGCCAGGTGGAGCGGCCTGGCCCGTTGGTGTCAGGAGCATGGCTTCCTGTCTCCTGCCCTCTGGCTGGAGGGGTTCAGTTTACTTATGTGTTTCAGAGTGGGCTCTTGATAGTTCTGGGCGGGGTGAGTCCTTCCTAGAAGGTGCATGTCTCATAGGTGCTGTGGGAGGACGTGTGAGTGACCCGGGGTGTGGGGTAAGTGATGGAGGTTTCTGCAGGCAGCCAGTGAGGTTCTGTGTGAGGGGCCAAACCCTGCCTCAGCTGCTCTGACCCTTGACTAGGCTTCCGGCTTGCATGCTGTTCCTGCACCACGGTGACTGTGGTGATTGTGTGTAAACAGCAGGCTGCTTGGCGGAAACTCACCCTCTGTTGACTCATCGGCAAGGCCAGAGTTCATCACCCTTGAAGTAGTTTTGACATCATACCCGGATTGTGACATCTCTGGGGAGTCTTTGAAAATAACACTGCTTCTCCTGTTCCGAGTAACTGGTCCTGGAGCAGACACTGGCTTCGGGAAATCTGCTTCCGTGGCAGTAGCCTTGCTTGATGCAGCCTGCAGGCCTGGGCTGGCCATCCCTGTTGTGCCTTTGGGGTTTGGCCTTCTCTGGGTCCTTCATTTTTAGGGCCTTGCTCCCCTGCTTCCTGACTTTATGATTTTCCCTTTGGTCTGTGGCGAGCACGGCCTGGAGTTGTCTGAGATCTTACCTCCAGCAATATGTATAGCTGTTTTGTCATTTTACTGTTTAATAAAAAAGCTGGTGTCCGGATGAACCATTCAGAGAGAGACCTCCTGTGCCCATACCAAGTGGCCGCACTGGAGTCTGACGCTAATTATATTCTCTGGGCTCGGTCCCTCCCTGGCCATGTTGTGACGCGGATCTTGACTGAGTCACCAGGTCAGCGGGGCGTGTTGGTGACTCCCCACAGCCCTTCTGGGGGGAGTGGACCACGCATGTTTGTGAAGTTCCTGGGATCACTGAACTCTTATTTAAAAGTAACACATATTGAGAAGTTTACTATAAAGGGAGTATAGCTCAGCATAGAAAACTTGGAATACCTGAAAGGAGCGACTTCTGTTCCCATGGGCACAGGCCATGGTTGTTGTTGACACCTGGGCACCTTCCTCTGTCTTGTGTCTGGGCACCTCATCATCACAGTGGTATGCTCATATGGTGTTAGGTCTTACTTCCTCCCTGACACCGTCTTAGTTCTGCTATTTAATATAATCGTAAGCTTTACTTTTTAGTGACTGCATCTCCCTTGCAGTGTGTACCCTCATGGATCAGTATTCCTCAGTATATGCGTTTGGGGCACCATACCGATCCTGGGGATTCCCGTGTGCTGGGAGCCTTGTCTGCTGTCCCGTGCTGAGGGCTGTGCAGAGGCGCTGAAGGGCAGTGAGGGACATCCCTGGTGTGCCTGTGCCTCAAAGAGGAGCCTGAGGCTGCGTGTGGCCGAGTGGGTACAACTTTTGTATGTTGAAATTGAGGCTTCAGAGGGATGTGGTCTGGCCCATGGTGGTGGATGGTCAGGGAGGGCAGGACTAGAGGCGGTGGCTGGGTAAGGAGGCTCGGAGGGCCTGAGCTGGGGTGGCACTGGGGAATGGGCAAGGGGACAGATGTGAGAAGTATTTGGAAAGCCACCTGTGGCTAGTTGGGGGAGGCAGACATTTCTAACCTTTCCTGATTCTGGCCATGTGGCAGAGACATCTTCACACTCAGCTTTATTGTCGTGCCTGAGCTGGGTTTGTGAGAGTCGGGTTATGCGTGGCTTGAAAAGATGTTGACAGCCGCCTCTGGAGTGACTCTGGGCTGGAGGAAAGATGAGGGCAGCTGATCGGAGAGCTGCTGTGGGTCTGTGGTGGGTGCCCGTCATTGTCACCATCAGTGTCGAGGGGCAGGGTGGTAGATGTGTATATGCTGCCTCATTGATGCTGGCTACAGAGCCCACACTTTCTGGTTTGCTGCTTTTGTCCCGAGATGTGGATGTCTTGTGGTTCTTTCAAGCGTCCTGAGTATAATTGGAAGGTGTTTTGAACTGATGTGGCAGCTCCGGAAGCCGGCAGCCTTTTTTTTTTCCCCAGTTCTTAGATTGTGTTCTTTGCTTGGGGGTAGTTGAATGCCAGGTTTCCCTTATTGTGCTGGTGTTGACCAGTTTCTGGATAGTGGGTGCTCTGGATACTGGGGGAGCCAAAGCTAGATGGAGGGCAGGTGATGCTGCCCAAAGCGTTGAGAAAGTTGGGTCGAGGGCCTTGTGCCCACTCATCACTTCCCAGCTTTCTCAGATGTGCTGTGGAACAGGCAGCCTTGGATCACCCCATCCTTGAGAAGTTAATGAGCTGCCTGGGATTGAGGACTGTGGTTAATCCTCCACGCTTTTGTGCTATTGTGGGTGTTCTCACTGTTCTTCAGAGGGGAGACTAAGGCTTGACTCGGGGACATCTTTCCTGAATGTGTGCCCTTCCAGCGACCCCCACTCCTACCTTGGGCCATCGGTGGGTGTCAGCTCCTCACTGTTTGCCTTGCTGTCCCTGTGTCCATCTTAGACATGTAGGGAAGGTATCCTAAAAGGAGGTGCCTCCCTCAAAGGATGCTGAGGACCACGAGTTGGGGTCAGGTAGACTGGCTCTAGCTAGTTCCAGTTGACAGTCTGGAGACCTAGGCTTCCTCCTGAGCCTCAGTTTCCCTGGGTTGAAGCAGCACCTAAGATAGTAGTGGGCACCCCAGGTCAGAGGGTCCTGTCATCCCATCCCTTCTGGTCTGTCCCTCACCCCCCACCCCCGCAACTTCCCACCTTGCATGCGTGTGTTAGTTTAAAGTTTAAAATATCCACTCGTTTGTCTCTATTGTAAAGGGTTTCTTTTTTAAATAAAGAAATGGCTTTCCCCAGATTCTTTAGCAGCTTTCCTGCAGGAAGCCCACCCCACTGTGTTGAGGGAGCTGGGCCTTTCTGTATGTCTCCCTTCTCTGTCCCTTGAGCAGCCTCACCAGGTGCTGATGGTGGAGTGGGCAGTGGGCAGGGGCCATACAGAGCAGAGGAGGGGCAGGAAGTGCTGGCTGAGTTTCTGAAGAGACTTCTGACCTGGCCTGGGAGTGACTGCTGGTGGAGTATGAGGAGTCAGGCCTAGAGCTCTGGAGGCAGTGGCTCCATCTTTGCCTTCAGGTTGCATGTGAGCTCATGGCTGTTGGGGAGTCACATAAGGGCAGTCTCGAGGGGCCAAGGCCTCTCTCCACTGGAGAATGCTGTTCCTTAGGGATGAGAGGTGGGGGTTCTGTTTCCTCCACCATCTACCCTGGCAAGTGGAGCCCCAGTGTGTAAGGGCTGAGTAACAAGGGGCCACCCCTTGTATTTCCCTACGCTCCTTGGCCTCTTTCTGATATGGGGATGGGTCCACTGCAACCCTTACCTGGACATGTGCATGTGGCCTCGTCGTCCTGTTTATCAGACTGACTTGGGTTTTGCTGGTGGGCTGAGGCTGGCCAGGTCCTGTTCTGGGCCTAGGGGCTTCCTGGTGGGCAGGCTAGCCAGGCTGCATCCCAAGGTCCTCACATCTCTGTAGGGGAGGCCCATTAAGAGCATGGTGGTGGTGGTGACCATGGGTGATGACTACTGGGAGGGAGAAACACAGCGGGCTGTGGGCAGGAGGTGCTGTGGGAAGTGGGGCAGGCGGAACCGTCTGGGAAGAGTCTGAGATTTCCGAAGTCTGCATGAGATCTGAGAGGGTGGCCGCAGGAGGGAGGCTGGGGTGGTGGGGCAGCTGGAGGGTGTGGGGGTAAGGGGTGCCCAGGCAGGAAGTTGGGGTTAATTTCTTTTTTTTTTTTTTAAGATTATTTATTTATTTGAGAGAGAGAATGAGAGCGTGAGAGGGAAGAGGGTCAGAGGGAGAAGCAGACTCCCTGCTGAGCAGGGAGCCCGATGCGGGACTCGATCCCGGGACTCCAGGATCATGACCTGAGCCGAAGGCAGTCGCTTAACCAACTGAGCCACCCAGGCGCCCAGTTGGGGTTAATTTCATCATCTAGCAGACTAAGCAGTTGTGACTGCAGTGACCTGTGCGGGTGTAGACGAGCTCCATCCCCTGCCTAGACTCACTGTGGGGGGACTGACCCAATGCTGATTTCATTCCATTTCATGGACAAACGTTTTTTCTGGGGGGTTCCATCCTATGACAGGCCATGGTCAGGGAGGCCTTGAGAGTGCTAAGACCAATCAGCGGGAGTCTTTACTGGAACCTCTGAGAGCCTTTCTTAAATTTTATTTTTCTTTCTTTCGTTCTCTCTCTCTCTCTCGCTCTCTTTTTCTCTCTCTCTCTTTCACAGTTCCTTTCCTTTATTTCTTCCCCTTGTAAAGGGAGATTCAAGTTTCTTGGAGACTTTTTTAAAAAAATTGTGGTGAGATACACATAACATAAAATTACCATTTTAACCATTTTTTTTTTTAAGATTTTATTTATTTATTTGACAGAGAGAGACAGCGAGAGAGGGAACACAAGCAGGGGGAGTGGGAGAGGGAGGAGCAGGCTTCCCGCTAAGCTAAGCAGAGAGCCCGACGTGGGTCTCAATCCCAGGACCCTGGGATCATGACCTGGGCCGAAGGCAGACGCTTAACGACTGAGCCACCCAGGCGCCCCTCTTCTTAACCATTTTTGACTGTACAGCTCAGTGGTATTAAGTGTGTATGCAGCCGTCATCACCATCCCTCTCCAGAACTTCCCCGTCTTCCCAAACTGAAACTCTGTCTCCATTGCACTAACTTCCTGCTCCCCTCCCTCAGCCCCTGTTGTGTGCCATTCTGGTTTCTGTCTCTATGAATTTGATAACTTTGGGGATCTCCTATAAGTGAGATCATATGGCATTTGTCCCTTTAAATTTTTTTAAAGTTTGTTTGTTTATTTAAGTAATCTTTACACCCAACATGGGGCTTGAACTCACGACCCTGAGATCAAGAGTTGCATGGTCTGAGCCAGACTGAGCCAGACAGGTACCCTGGTATTTATCTTTTTTATGACTGGTTTCTTTCACTGATCATAATGTGTCCAAGGTTTATCCATGTTGTAGCATGTGTCAGTTTCCTTCTGTTGTGAGGCTGAATAGTATTCCATCGTATGGATATACCACGTTTTGTTTGTCTGTTTGTTGATAGGCGCTGGATTGTTTCCACCTCTTGGCTGCTGTGAATAATGCTGTGAACATGGGCATACACACATTTGGTCAAGTCCCTGCTTTTTTTTTCTCTCCCAGTTTTATTGAGATAATTGAGACCTAGCACTGTATAAGGTTAAGGTGTACAGCATAGTAATATGACTGACATATATCATGAGATGACAACAAGTTTAGCTAACATTTAGAATCTCATGTTGATACAAAAACAGAAAAGTTTTTTAAGAACTCTTAAGATCTACTTTTTTTTTTCTCTTTTTAAAGATTTTATCTATTTATGTGAGAGAGAGCACAAGCGGTGGGCAGGAGCAGAGAGAGAGGGAGAAGCACACTCCCCACTGAGCAAGGAGCCCAATATGGGGCTCAATCCCAGGACCCGGCTTTTTTTTTTTAAGATTTTATTTATTTATTTGAGACAGAGAGAGAGAGCACGAGCAGGGGGAGGAGCAGAGGGAGAGGGAGAAGCAGACTCCATACAGAGCACAGAGCCCAACGTAGGGCTTGAGCCCAGGACCCTGAGATCATGACTTGAGCAGAAATCAAGAGCCGCGCGCTCAATGGACTGAGCCACCCAGGTGCCCCAGGACCCGGGGGTCTTGACCTGAGCCGAAGGCAGATGCTTAACTGACTAAGCCACCCAGGCGCCCCTAAGATCTACTTTAAGATCTACTCTTCACAACTTTCCTGTATATCACATAGCAGTGTTGGCTGTAGTCATGTTCTATACTACATCTCTGGTGCTTATTTATCTTATAACTGGAAGTGTGTGCCTTTTGAGCCCCTGTCTCCTATTTCCCCTCCCCCACTCCCTGCCTTTGGTGACTACAGGTCTGATCTCTTTTTCTGTGGTTTTTCTTTTTCTTTTCTTTTTTTTTTTTTTTGGGTTCCACACAAAAGTGAGATCTTACAGTATTTGTCTTTCTCTGTCTGATTTATTTCATTTGAGTCCTTGTTTTCACTTCTTTTGAGTATGTATCCAGAAGATGAGTTGCTGGATCATATGGTAATTCTATGTTTAACTTTTTTTTTTAAAGATTTTATTTAGTTTACAGAGAGAGACACAGCGAGAGAGGGAATACAAGCAGGGGGAGTAGGAGAGGGAGAAGCAGGCTCCCTGCTGAGCAGGAAGCCCTTTGAGGGGGCTCGATCCCAGGACCCTGGGATCATGACCTGAGCCGAAGGCAGACGCCTAATGACTGAGCCACCCAGGCGCCCCTCTATGTTTAACTTTTTGAAAAAACTGCCAAGCTGTTTTGCACAGTGGCTGCCCCATCTCACATTCCCACCAGCAGTGCACGAGGGCTCCAGTTTCTCCAGCCAGCCATCCTCACCGACACTTGTTCTTTTGTTTTTTTGTGTTTTGTTTTGTTTTATAATAACTGTACTGATGGGTGTGAAGTGGTCTCTGAGCCTTTAAAAGTATGTGACTGTCCAACGAGACTTAGGATCTGTTAGGCTTCTGACACCTGCTGGACCATTGATGGGCTTAAGAGACCCGTCGCAGGTGATAGAGAGCTGGACCCCAGTGAAATAAGGCCATGTTGGCTCTTAGATTTGAGGTGGGCTTGGGCTAGCTTCAGGTCCTGCTTGAGGTAGGATCTTGATCAGGGTCACCTGGGTGCAGATGGCAGGAAGGGCAAAGAGAGCTGTTACCATCCCCCAGCCCTCCCAATGGCAAAACTTCTGTGTCCCTTCCTGTCCTCAAACCAGACAGAGGCCCTGAGGGTGATGGGCAAGGCTAGGCTCTGCCCTTTGGCACCTGAGGCTGCTGGGCCCTTCCCTGGCCGTGAGTTCAGATGGGGCAGAATTTGTGCTTTGGTGAATTTACCTCTTTGTGTCCCATGTTGAATCACAAGGTGACTGGTGGAAAATGGGCTTTCTTCCAAATAGGAAGTGGCCTGGAGGCCCCTCAGGTCAGGTGCTGCCCTTTGGAGGGGGGGAGGTTATTGGACAGGCAAGGAGCTATGCCATTGTCTTTGTTCCTGCCTTTGGCTTGGCCTTGGGGCTGGGGCCTGTGCACGAAGGTGGATGGGAAGGAGGAGTGGTGTTTTTTCTGACCCTGTGGGCAGATGCAGTCCACTTGCCTCAGGGCTTCTGACTGTGGCAGCCGTGCTCCCTGCCTCTGCCCTGCTCCCATCCTCCCTTCTCCTGCAGTGCCAGGGACTCCATACTTGCTTTCAGGCCCCGTAGGTAAGCAGAGGCTGATCAGAGTGAGGTGGAGGGACTGGGCTGAGGAGGCTGTCCCTTCATGCTGCCCTTCCTGGTGGTGGTGGCACCCCTGGGACCCTGGGGACTTTTGGAGTAGCCTCGCCTCCTGCCATTGGCCTGAGGAGGGTAAGTGGGCTGGGAGGTTCCTTTTCTTATTTTCCCCTTTTTTCTGAACAGTGACTTTATGGAGGATATTCCAGCTTCCTGATACGGACCTTGTGGTTCTTGCCACATCTGGAGGGGATGATTTAAGTGTCCTATAGCAACACTTACAATAAGGAGAATGCCCACCGAATGAAGTCGGACAGCTCGGTTTGCAGTAGCTGGAGGTGGAACATGAGCTTAGCATGGCTTTCCCTTTGACAGTGGGCACCTCCTGCCTGTGACCTCCCTACTATGTTCTTCTCAAGGTCCTGACCGAGATCCCATGCCTTGTCCCCATCCTGGCTGCTCTGTTTCCCTCCCTTCCTTTCTTTCTTCCTTCCTTCCTTCCTTCCTGATTTTTTTAATTTATTTGAGAGAAAGAGAGCGAGCCTGAAGGAGGATCTTGATCAGGGTCACCTGGGTGCAGATGGCAGGAAGGGCAAGGAGAGCTGTTACCAAGGAGAGCATGAACGGGGAGGGACGGGGGCAGAGGGAGAAGGAGAAGCAGACTTCCTGCTGAGCAGGACCCAGGGATCATGACCTGAGCCAAAGGCAGGGGCTTAGCTTGGCTCGCTCTGCTCTGCTCTTCTCTTTTCCTCTCTCATTCTTTTAAGATTCATTTGCACGCATGTGAGTGGGATGGGGGGATGGGGGCAGAGGGAAAGAATCTCCAAGCAGACTCCCCGCCGAGCACAGAGCCTGATGCAGGGCTCAGTCCCAGGACCCTGAGATCATGATCTGGGTCAAAACCAAGAGTCAGCCAACTGAGCCACCCAGGTGCCCCATGGCTGCTCTGTTTTCTGTAGCATTAGTGATAATACCGTTAGTTGTAGTGGGCCTCTTTTTGTCCTCAAGGAAGCTGAGGTCTGCTGTGCCTAGTGTTGCTGCCGAAGCTGCTAGCCCCGAAAACGGAGGTCTCTGGCATGTTTGCTGCCCTGTTAGGTGAACAGAATTGGATAAGGATGCCAATGTAGTAGACCCTTATGGCATTCTTTTCTTTCAGTGCCAACCTTAGAGTCTAAAACAAGTTGGTAAACCATGACCCAAGGGGCAAATCCAGCCTGCCAACTGTGTTTATATTTTATTGGGACAAAAGCATTATTTATGGCTGCTTTTGCTGTATGACAGCATCTGAGTCTTAGTGACAGAGATTGTCTAATTCTCAAAACCTATGATATTGATTCTCTGGCCCTTTACAGAAAAAGTTCAAGAGCTGCTGGTTTGGAGTGTTGGGATGGGCGTGTGACATGAGGACTATGTGTGTTAGTGGCATGTGCTGTCCCGGCCTCACACCCTGGGCCCCTGTGCTCTGGCATGCCGCCCTGTGGGTGGTGGCTTCCTGTCACATCTCAGGGCTGGACTAAGATCTTGGAGCATCCTTTTGGTCTGGCCTCTTCATTTCACTGATGGGATGCCTAGAAGGTGGTGGCTGACCTGAAGGTAGATTAAATTGCCTCAAACCTGAGGGTGTCTGCTCTGGGACTGCCTCCCTCTACCCCCCACCCCTGATTTCATGCAGACTTGGAATGCTTCCCACCCCATGTGCAAGTCCCCGGGTTTCCCAGGAGCTTTTCCCAGGCACAGTGTCAAGACTGACACAGCCTCTGGTGGGCCTGGCTTTTTTATTTGTGACCTGCTAGTGAACTTTGGACACACGTTCACACACAGCCTGGCAGGAAGGGCCAAGCATGGGTGTCCCTGGTGGAGCTAAGGGCAGGCATCTGCCTCCCATTGGAGTAAGGCTCTGGCTGCAGCACGCCCCTCCCATCTCTTCCTCTCCTCAGCCTCAGTTCCATGGGGATACAGTGGGACCAGTGTCATCTTCCAAGGGAGGATTGTGCTCAATTAGGGGTTGGTTGTTTGTACGGGTTTCAACGGTGTGCTTCATGGCATGAAGAACAACCAGATGACAGTGGCTTCAGATGGGTCCCTTGTGTGGAGACAATGGGCAGCAGGTGTCTTCTGTTCCCTAGGAGTGAGCTTTCCATGGACTGGGGGGCCTTGATGAATCTTCCAGAGCTTTCTCAGCTCAGGATGAGTATCATCTATAAATGGATTCTGATTTAGATACCAGCAGCCTGAAAAACCTGGAGAAGGGCTTCTCAGGCAGGCCTCTCTGCAAAGGGGCTGAGGTTTCTGGGTTCTGGCAGCAGAAATGGCATGATTTTGCTGTTCTTACCTTTCTTTCTTTTTTTTTTTTTAAAGATTTATTTATTTATTTGAGAGAGAGAGCACGTGCGTCGGGGGGGTGGAGGAGCAGAGGGAGAGAGAATCCTGAAGCAAACTCCCTGCTGAGTGCAGAGCCTGTGAGCAGCTCAATTCCAGGTCCCTGAGATCATGACCTGAGCCAAGATCAAGGGCCGGCCACATAACCTACTGAACCACCCACGTGCCCCTGCTGTTCTTATTTTTTGACTTTGTTTCTCCTTTTTCAGAATCAGGTGGGACTGTTGAACTGCCGCAGGCTGGGTGGGTGAGGGGGTTACAGTGTGGTGGGGAGGATCTGTGGGGGGACATCCCCGTAAGGAGATGTCTGAGGCAGAGACAGGTCACAGCTAGAAGAGTGTGTTCCTTCCTCCCCTGGGCACACTATTTTTGGTGTTGGACGCTCACAGACGTCTGCTTGTTCCAGCGAAATGTGCTCAGCTCACAGTGGATCTGGCGAGTGGGATGAGGACAACCAGCACTGGTCGCCTGTGTTTAGCTTGTCTCCAGTTTGCTTTGGCACTGGGATGAGGCCTTGCTGGCTCCCTTACCTGTGCACAGGGTCCTGTTGGATGGGGGACTTGTGCACAGGGCCTCATGACCCAGTGATCTGTGCCAGTTCCTCCTGACAGGAAGTGGAGCTGTGTTAAGAAGGATTCTGAGACAGACTTTGGCCTAGAGTGTGGGATTGATGATACTGGCCCTTCCTACCTTCAGCTCTGCCAACTAATGTCTCTGTGGGGAGGGTCCTGTCTTGTCTCTGAATAGATGAGGTTAATGCCCCACCCCGTCTCCCGGGTGAGCCTGGTCTGTGAGAATGTGGCCAGTGAATGGGGTTCATTGGTTCCCAGGTATACAGGGCAAGGCTCACAGGCTGTCAGCAGAAGTTGGGCTGGGCTGAGGCTGTTCCGAAAAGACCCGAGGCTTTGGACCCCTTTTTCCTAAGGGGTGGATGGCAACTCAATGGGGTCTGTACCCCAGATCAGTGGTTCTTTTTTAAGATTTTATTTTTGACAGAGAGTGTGTACAAGCAGGGGAAGCAGCAGGCAGAGGGAGAAGGAGAAGCAGACTTCCCCTTGAGCAGGGAGCCTGATGCGGGACTTGATCCCAGGACCCTGGGATCATGACCCGAGCCAAAGGCAGACACTCAACCATCTGAGCCACCCAGGCGCTCCCCAGAGCAGTGGTTCTAATTAGCATTTCATTCTGGGATCTTCACATGGCTTCTGCCACCTGCCTCTCCTCTTTCTTGTCTTGGTCTCTCATGTGTAAATTCACTGAGGCCTGGATGCTTTCTGGTGATAGGAATTGCTAAGCGTGTGTTCTGCTAGGCACATCTCAGCTTTGGGGAGTGGCTGGTCTGAGTGGATGTGGTACTCCCTCTGTGCTCTCTCCTTGGGGCTCCCGGTGCTGTTTCCAGGGCTCAGCTAGTCAAGAGCAAGCACATCGCGTGTTGCAGGTGTGGGCGTCCCTCTGCTGTTGTGAAGCTCAGGGGGCGGACAAGCTTGGGGGTGTTGCAGGCAGGTCACTGGAGGATGCAGGATGCAGGGCTCAGGCTGGGGGTAGTGGAACAGGATGCCTCACCTTGGCTGAGTTGGGGCTGATTCCGAAGCAGCCTGCAGACCCAGGGGGTTGCCACTCCCAGATGTTCATGTGGGTGTCCAGTAGGCCTAGGCACAGAGGTTCCAGCTGCCTGAGCTGCTGTCCCTTGGACAGCTGAAGGCCAGGGTAGGGGACAATCTATATTGCTTCCAAACCTTCACTGGTGTTGACATGGCTAGGCGGCTGCAAAGTTAAGAGCAGGACACAGGGCTGGGAGGAGTAGGGGAGAAGGAACTGGCTATACAGTGTCACCACCCTTTGGGCCTCAGTTTACCACCCTGTGGGGTGGAGGTCATCATTATATTGTGTGTCTGTGTCTTCCTTACATGCCGTAGCCCCGGCTGTCCAGGAGAATAATTAAGGCCTGAGGTATCTCAGAAAGTCAGGACTTTTTTCCTCCATTGGAACCCTGGGTGGAGGGTCTCCTGGGCACAGACACCATAGACCCCAGCTCCGTGGGTGCTCAAGACTACAGGGTCTGTGTGAGTCCCCAGGACCTGCTGACTGGACAGGTTGGTGGCAGGACTCAGTAATGGCTATGGAGAGCTTCCCACAGCGGGGGCTGTCTCAGGACAGCTGGCAGGACATGTTAGAGGGGGAGTGAGGACACAGCCCCTGTGCAGACACAGTTGGGCCTTAGCCAGGATGCAGCCTGGATAGCTCTGTTTGTGTAAAGTTGGGCCTGATGTTTCTTGTTACTCTTTAACCTATTGATTAACCCTGTGGGTGGTGCTGGGCTCACCTTAGGCTTGACAGGTGAGGTTGGGAGGCCCAAAGTCTGAGCTGTGCACGCTGGCCAGTTCTGGGGAGATGAGCATTGCTGTTCTGAAAACCAGGTTCCAGGCTTGAGGGTTCTGAAGCCTCTAGCTGCTTCCCCTTCTCTCTGCCCTGGTCATAGATGAACACTACAGAAATCAGATGTGCACAGCAGTTTTATGTAGGAGTCCAGGAGGAATCCTGAAGTCTGCGGAAAATTTAGGGGAAATTTAGAAAAGCAAGCCCCATGTCATCATTTTTACTCAGGATGTGTGTTGAGATTTTAGTAACCCAGAGAGTCACAAGATTGTGCTTAAAAAACAGAACAGGAGTGGCATGAGTTAGCCCACACAGGCAGATCGCTTAACAGAACTGCCGGCCTCCCTGTCCTGTGCCCACTTATGGGGCCGGCCTTCCTCAACCCCTGTGCCAACCTGGCCCATCTCCACAGTGGATGAGCACCCATCACCCAGGGCCTGAAATGAAGCCGTGTGCGCATATCTTCCACGCACTCTGGCCACCTGGTGAGTCATCCCCAGACTCTCCAGCCAAGGTGAGGCCTGGGCAGTGGGTAATGAGTGAGTGGGATGTCTACATGTGGGGTCCCAGTCAGACCTGGGCCAGACTGCAGCCAGGCCCCAGGTATGACCACGAAGCAAGCAAACAGCCTTTTAGCACCTGGCCCTGTGCTGGGCAGTGAGGGTCCCAAGTGAAGAGTGACAGTCTCATGGTCTCTAATCCTGCCTTTGGGCCTGGACAGTTCCCTGGAGAGAGGACCTGCAGGAAAAGTGGCATTTCTGGGCCCTGAGCAGGTGGTGGAGAAGAGCCTATACCCTGAGGAGGCCTAGAAGGATATGCTGAGGGAGCAGCCTGGCCCTCTCCCTTGGGTACAGAGGTCAGGGTGACAGGTCAGAGAGGGTGGGAGGGTGGCCAGGACATGCTGTACCACAGGGCACCACATGCTTCTGGGCTTCAAGACACAGTGCACTGTGCCCACACCTGGAATGCTCTTCCTCCAGGTCTTCCTGACCTTCCCCCCGCCCCTTCCTATTTCATCTCTGGTCAGAGGGCCCCTCCTCCATGTGCCTTCCAGCACTCAGTGTTTCCTCAGAGGTCAGCCTGCTTCTGTCACAGCACACAGGGGCCCGGTGAATCTTTCGTTATTGGAGAAAGGTGTGGAAGGGCCATGTCAAGGAGGGACGCAGGTCCTGTGTGATCTCATGGTCCAGCTCACCTTGCACGTCTGTTCTGTTGCTCCAAAGGCGAACATTTTGCTACAGGTCTGGATACCAGCAGCACAGCTCCCGTGGTAGAGCCCTGGCCTGGTGGCTCCTGGTGCCTCCTTGGTGGAGGCCTCTCCATGTTCATAGGTTTGATTTTTCTCACTGTTCTTCAGCTCTGCCAGATTCCTTTTCCATAAAGAAAGCCCTGGCACCTCCTTTTCACTTGCATTATCCTGGTTCTCAGCCCAGGAAGGTGGTGTTCTCTCACAGAGCCCCATAAAGGCATCTTCGAAGCTCCCTGGAGCACCAGCATGGGCCCTCAGGGAGGACAGTGTAGTTGGACATGCCCTGGAATGGCTGCTCACGGCGTCTTCCCGGTAGTAGGCCTGAGCCCGGTGTGCTATACTGATTATAACACTTTTCTTTTTGAGCTGAGTTCCCTTTTTACCAAGTAAAACCAGCCTGTAAAGTGCCTCTTTATAAAGTAGGTGACAGGAGTGGGGGCCAGGGAGTCCTACCATGTGACCTGGCTTGGTCCAGGAGCTGGTAGCCTGTGGTGAGTTCTTGGCCCTGTGTGGTTGTGGGCAGTGCCTCCCCTGCAGGGTGCTCCCAGCTGCTGCAGCCCGCCTGTGCTGGGGGTGCCCTGGACGGCAGCATTGGGGCCATTTGCTTGGGGCCCTGGCCTGTATGTTACCAGCAACCAGGCTCGTGCCCAGGCATTGGCAAACCTGGCCAGGCTGCTGAGTGGTTTCCCCAGGCAGGGGCTTTTGGCTTCTGCATTTGTGGTCCTCAAACTTCTGTCCTAAGTTGGCTTAGAAGCAGAAAGACAGAGGTTATCTGTTTTCCTCACAGAACACTGACCATGCTGCATGCCTCATATCCTGGCACTTGGCAATGTAACAAGTGGCAAATGTCATCACTGAGGTTTGTCTTCCTTCAAAGATGGGGTTTGGGGAACTCCCATGTTTAGGGTACTGGAACGTCCTTGGTGGGGGACATTTAACTTTTCAACTCTAAACATTTGCTCCTAATTTAGCTGGTTGCAGGATTTTCTGTGGTGATGGGGTTGGTGGCCGCCCTGCCTGGGGCACTGTCATCACAGTACACCTTGGGGTGAGGCCTGCTGCTCACCAGGGCTTCCGCCTGGAGCAAGAACTACAGTCAGTGCAGACCTGTGCCTCTCCCTCCTTAGGGGCCTGTGCTCCTCGCCCCCCTCACCTGAGATGCCTTCCATCCTCTCCTCACTCATCCTGTCATGCCCATGCCCCGTAGAAAGTGCCCTGTCAGCGTGGATAGCTCTGTGGTCCCGGCTCCCGGAAGCCTCTCTCTACCCACAGCCACGGGGCCTGTCCTGTGTTCTTGTGGCCCATCACCCCAGGGTTGCTGTGTGTGTTCCCTTGGTCCCTGCTGTTCTGGAGCCCTTGTTCATCTCTGGCTGGACTGAGACCGTGGGTTCTTTTTATTTTATTTATTTTTTCTTTTTTTTTATTAAATAGACTCCACACCCATTGTGGAGCCCAGTGCAGGACCCGAACCCACAACCCTGAGATCAAGACCTGAGCCGAAATCAAGAGTCTGACACTTAACCGACTGCGTCACCCAGGTGCCTCGAAAGTGTGGGTTCTTAATGGAGGATATTGAGCCACAGTGATAGGGGCCACTCCTGGGGCCTTCCTGTCCCACAGCTCTGGGACATTTGGTGGCCTAACACAGGGCTTCTTCCACCGGTTACAAACCCCTTGTCTCAGCCAGCTGGGTAGCAGTGCCACTCAGTGCCACTGGGGGATGCTTGCAGTGATAGTGAGTGATTGCTGATCATGTGTCTCCCATGCCCAAATCACCCTCCCAGGGTGCCTGGGGACTCTGCTGCTCAGACCCCAGTGTGGTCTCCTTGGATGCCGAGGGCCTTTTCTTTGGAAGTCTCCTCTCCAGTGTCCATGCCTTCCCTGCCTCCCCACCCTCCTACCCACCGAGAGGCACATTCCCAGAGCCCAGGACTCTCCCCAGGACAGAGTGTGCATGGGAGGGCAGCACACACCAGGCCTTTGCTGTGAGCCTGTGGATTTGATTGGACCTTCCTTTTCTGGATCAGTGGCTTCTGACTTTATTTTGCTTTTGCATGTTGTAACCCGCTCTTGGGCACCAGCCAGGTGTGTCAGCCATACCTGCAGGAAGTACCTGGGATTGAGTTCCTCATGCACATCCTGCCAAGGCCCGTGGGTCCCACCCCATGACTCCTGTCCATCCTCGCCTGAGCAAGTGGCCCCTGGCCTGAGACGCTGGCCCATCCTGCCCACACAGACCCAAGGGAGGGCCCAGCTCTGAGCTGCTGCTCCGTGGGTTGTGCCTTATTCCCTCTACCCCCCAAGCCACCATGCCTTTCCCACTTCCTCTTGCACACCAGATTATCTGATTCTTCCTAATTTTGTGGTAGTGCTGGGCAAAAATGATACCTCCCTCTCGTTGTTTTGCTGATGACTTCTCATGTGTTTCAGCCACTTGCAGCTATCTTTTCAGTCTGTGCTGTGTTTATTGCCATTTCCTGTTGGTTGGTCTGTCTTTTAACAGGGCTTTCTCTAGCACAGGTTGACCCTGGTTCTCTCTCTGAGTGGTGTCTGCTGGCTGAGAGGGTGAGGGTGAGGGTGGCATCGTGGCATGCTCATTCCTTCTCCCTGGTGTGACCCACCATGCTCCTCATGGAGCAAGATCCCCCCTCTTGCAGTGAGCTTTGGCCTCAGTTGGCGGCTGGAAGTGGTGCTTGCTTCAAGGCTCTGCTCTGGTGAATTAAATATGTGAAGTTGGCACCCAGCGGCCTTTTGTCATTTCCTTGGGCATGACTGTGGACCCAGCTGGCTGGTGACTTTGAAGCACTCAGGCCATGTTGTCAGGCGCTTTTCCAGGGTCTCAGGTTTGCTTCACGTTATCTCAGTGACGTATTAATGAAAACACTAAAGTGGCATTTGTGAATTGGAAAATACTACTAAATTCTATGTGGCCCCTGATGGTTCCCAAAGTCCGTTCATACACATGTCATGTTCAAACCCACAACTGCTGACTCTTGGAAGCAGGGACAGTCAGTCAGGGCCACCGTGCTGGGCCATGTGATGTGTTTTCTGTCCCTGGGGCAGAGCAAAGGCACACCGGGAGGTCCGGGCACCTGTGCCATGCTGACCTCTGCAGGGACAAGGGTGTGCCGTTTGCTCTGACCACACAGCTGCTTCCTTGAAGTCCGTGGTTCCTCCTCTGTCCCTCCATCCCTTCCTCCTGCAAGGACTTTTCCCATTTCTGCTTTTGTCAGAGGAGGTTGTTGGAGGAGGAAGGTGCCAACAGTCCTGCTTGGAGAAAAACTACATTTGGTGTGCAGGATTTCAGATTTCATGACTGGAGGGTTGGTGGGGCCGCTGTGAAAGGAATCCACGACAGACATCCATGTGGTGAGTTCTCGGCATCACCTGAGGGGGTTCACTCAGATGTCGAACATGGACCAGACTCACTGTGATATCTACCACATACATGACAGATGTGGGAATGTAAGCATGGCTGGTAGCATGTTTTACTTAAATGAGTACTTACTATTATTAATTGCTTGTTATTACTTTGCTGAATAGTGTTTGAAGTCGATGCAGTTTCAGGAAAGTTTCTGTGGTTCTGATAGTTCTCTTGGCTTGGGGGCAGTGGCACTCTCTTTGTCAGTCAGGGCCTGTCCCATCGGCTGTCCCTGGTGGGGCCTTCTGGTACACCCAGAGAGAATTGATGCAGTGAGGTCACGTGCATGTTACTTCTGCATTGCCTCTCAAGGTTGAGGGTGTAAACTTGCCAGCTCCTGACTGCAGCCCTTGAAAGTCAAGAATGGGATCATTCCCATTTCACAGATGAGAAGACTGATTAGTGCAGGCATAACATCCATCATCACCCAAGGTCACATGGCCAGTTAAGGGGTGGTCTCCCTGACCCTGGTGGCCTTGCCCCCTTGCTTGTGTCAGAGTTGTTTTTTGTTTGTTTTTTCTTCCCCAAAGAATGTTGCAGTGCTTTATTTTACAGCACTCAAAAACTTGGAAGTGGGAGCTGGAGGTCATGTGTGTGGCAGAGCTGGTTTGTGCTGTTCCATACCTTTTTTCAGTGGCCTAGTGAGTTAGATCACCAGCTCTGTGAGACCAAGCCAGAGAAGTTAAGTATTTTACTTAGGTCACACAGCTTTTATTATTTTACTTTATTTATTTATTTATTTATTCATTTATTTATTTATTTATTTATTTAAGATTTAATTATTTAACAGAGAGAGACACAGCGAAGAGGGAACAGAAGCAGGGGGAGTGGGAGAGGGAGAAACAGGCTTCCTGCTGAGCAAGGAGCCCGATGCAGAGCTTGATCCCAGGACCCTGGGACCATGACCTGAGCCGAAGGCAGACGCTTAATGACTGAGCCACACAGGTGCCCCATTTTATTTTATTTTATTTACTTATTTTTAAAGATTTTATTTACTTTTGAGAGAGAGTGAGTGCATGTGCACAAGTTGGGGGAGGGGCAGAGGGAGAGGGAGAAGCAGACTCCCTGCTGAGCAGGGAGCCCAATGCAGGGCTCTATCCCAGGACCCGGGATCATGACCTGAGCCAAAGGCAGACGCTTAACCAACTGAGCCACCCAGGCGCCCCCATCACACAGCTTTTAAATGGCACATCCTGAAGCGGAAGTGAATCTTCTGATCTCAGCTTCTGGGCACTGAGACAGAAGTTTTGCTTTCAATTCCCAGTAGCTGTCAGTGGCCTAGTGTATCATTCCTGTTCTTGAGCCCTTGGTTCCCTGTCCCTACTAGGACTGGTTGATTGATGTGGAAGCTGGGCAAGGGTGCTGCTCAGATCTAGATCTCCTGTATGGAAGGGATATGACACCTTTGGGCACTGCCTCAGCTTTCAAGGGAGGTCAGGCCCTTTCTCTCCAGCTCTGGGTTGGGTTTTGAGTGGAGGGGGGAAGCTCAGACCAGGGCAGTTTTAGCTCCTTTAACTTTGTCATTCCTGCCTTTGTCTGTGAATTTTATGTTGAGTTCTTTGTAACCCAGGCCCCTGGCTGTGTGACATTTGCTCACCTGCCAGTGTGGTGGGCGGCATGGTGGTGGTATGAAGCCAGACCAGCCTCAGGCCATGAGGGAGGGCTTTAAAAGGCCTAGAGAGTTAAACAGACCTCTTGTCCTGGTCAGTTACGGGTTCTTAGCCTAGAAGTACAGAAAGGGTTTGGATTGTACTGTGCATCTCTCTGCTAATACATGCAGCTGCCCAGTGCCAGCAGGACGGTTCCGTTTTCCTTTCCTAAATAGACCTGCTGGCCCTCCTCTGGCGGACGCGGCTGGCCTGGAGTCCTGCCAGGTTCTGCTCTTGTGATGGCGCACATCATGAGCTGCTCCCAAAATGTAATTTCAGGCCTGAAGTAAAATGATTATAACGACCTTGTGTTGGTGAGTAGGAAGGCAGGAGACCTCATCTTTCCTTCTGGATGTTTCTTGTTACTGATGGGATGTTTGCTTACTTGGAAGACTTAATATTATAGCCACAGTGAGGCCACTGGACTCCTCCAGTCACCAGGGCTCACCTCACTGTTCCTTCTACCCAACCTATCTTTCTTTTAAAAAGTTGTTTCTTGCATCTGACTTCATTTTATTTATCTTTGAGCTCAGGAAACACTCCAGTGTGGCTTGTAGTCGGGTCTGGTCTGGTCCCGTCTGGTGTGGCCCTGCAGCTGAGTGGTGGCAGTGACACTTTCCCGGGGCACCCTTAGGGACTGCTGCTGGTTCCTGAGGGTGACGGTTGCTTCATTGTGCACCCGGGTTGCAAAACGCTCCAGGAGCTCCTGCCTCATTCCGAATTTTGGCCAGCATCGTCTCAGGGTCAGTGCTTGAGCCCCTCCTGTATGCCGAGAAGGTTTCCGGATGAAGCAAGGACTTACTTTGCTCATAGGGGCTCACATGTAGCTCTCCTTCCCTCAGGCCACATGTCACATGCTCAGGCATGGCGGTCTCGGCTCATTGCTGTCACATTCTGACGTTTGGCTTGGGGGTGCCTATAGGTGTCTGCGTGGGAACCTGGTGGGTCTGAGCTGAGTCCTCCTTCCCTTGTTATGAAACACCTCTGTGGCTGTCTTGCCTGCCCTGCTCATTGGTTCACCTGGGTAGGTTAGAGATGGAAAAATAGGCCACGTTCATGTCATTCTATCCTCCTGAGTGGGGTGTCTCACTTCCATTTAATGGTCTCTGTTTTCCACCCAAGATGAAGGCCCCATGCTGTGTGTTTGGGAGAGCCCAGAAGGGACAAAAGTGTCTTCATGCTGCCTGGAGTCCAGGGCAAGCTCCATGGAGCTGTGGTATAGAGAGGGTCTTTTCTGGAAAGTGTAAGCAGAGCTTCCCAGCATGGCCTGGTGGGCAGCTCTGGCGACAGTGGCCCCCTCTTGTCACTCTGGTCTCTCAGCTGCCTCTCACTGTCTCCTTCCTTTTTCATTTCTCAGACAAATCCTTGGGCTTGTAGAAATGGTTTGTCTTAATTGGTATAGCCCTCACTTTCCTTCTTGGTTGCCCCAGTGGTCTGGTCTCGATGCAGTAGACGAAGGCAGCCTGTGCTTGCCTCTGCTTGTCCCTGTTGGCTGTAGAAACCACGCTGGATCAGGAGCAGCAGCATGGTGAGATCACTGTGTGGCCTGGCCTGCTCGTTGAGGTACTCAGAAATGCACCTTTTATTTTGGGGGTTGGAGGGGGTCTTAGGAGGAATCATGAGGGTGGGGGTGGGGCACATACTTGTCCCAGCCTTTCCTGGAGTCATCTCAGCCTGGCCAGGGGGTCTTTATGGTCCTATTTTCCAGAAGAGGAAACTAAGGCTCAGGGAAGCTTGCCCATCTGCCCAAGGCCACGAGGATAGGAAGGCAGAGGCTTGGGTGTGTGGCTTGGCCGCTGGACTCAGAGCCCTACTCTCTGCTCCAAGCTGCCCTCCCCAGCTTTGGCTTGCCTGTTGTCACCTCCCTCCCTTGGTCATTGAAGGGTCTGGGAACACCTTGGGCAGAGAGGGCAAGGGGGCACCCATGCGCTTTAGGCCCTGCAGGCCATGCAAAGTGGCACCTCATTTGGGTCAAAGTGCTGGAGGTTGGCGTCAGAAGCTGCCATGCTCATTGCTGAACTTATTAAGTAGGTCACTGAGTTTACAAGATACCTGGGTTCCCTCTGGTCAGGCCTAGGTGGGGCCCAGACGTGAAGAGAACCATGTGCTTCCACATGGCAGAGTACTTGAGTTTGGGCAGGACCTCCCAGGGCTTGGCGTGCTGATGGAGGTTGAGCTGAGGGCAGTGCACAGGCGCTATCTGCCAGGGGGTATGGGGAGTTGGGGCAGAAGAGGTAGAAAGGGTAACCCCTCCAGGGAGCGCTGTTTGTGCCGACCTGGAAACCTGTGGGAGACTCCCAAGAAGGGGAGGCTTAAAAAAGGCCAGGCAGGGGCTAGGCAGGGGCTCCCAATAGAGCCCGGCGGGGTGGGGGGCGCGGGGGGGCATTCATGTCTAGGTGTCCTCTCAGTCATGTGATATCTTGTGTCCAAGTATACCTGTGTTGGTGATGTAATTATGGCATTTTTAGTAACTAGAACCAAATGCTCGTGAATTTGTCCATGTGTTCCCTGCTGCATGGAGACCCCCTATCCCACCCCTGTAGGTACCAGGAAACACCGGGATGTCAGTCCCCCAGAAGCACTGGTGTGGAGATTGGGGTATTGATGTTCCATGCCTGAGCTAACACTTTATGTGGCTTATCTGGTGAGTCCTCACTCTGACTTTCTGCAGCCAGGAGTAAATATTGGTTCAGAAACAGATTAGTGAGACTCTTTTTTTTTTTTTTTTTTTTTTTTGAACTCCAGTTGACTTTATAAATACCTTCCCAATGAAGCCATCCATGGCTGAACCTCAGTTGGGGCAGGTCCTGTCAAGACAGCGAGTCATGGGCAGGGGCCTTGGTCTTTTCTGGAAACGGATCCCTCTCAGATACCCAAAATATGTAGAATTACCAAAGCAATGCACTATGCAGAGAGCGAATAAAGCGTTAAAGAGAAATGTGTGACCTAGTAACACATTTACTGTTAATGTGTTAAATGATGAGATTTTAATTGCTGCTACATATATTGTAATTTAGAAATAGTAGTGAGTGAAATGACATCTGAAGGCATTGGCACAACTATCATTTGATGTATTAAAGCATATCAGAGTTGATGCTCCTCATACTGCTGCACAGTTGACCCTTGGCCAGTGTGGGGATTTGGGGCGCTGACCCCACCACACAGTTGAAAGTCTGTGTATGACTTTTGACTCCCCCAAAACTTAACTAATAGCCTACTATTGACCAGAAGCTTTACCTACAACATAGTCAGTGTATGTTTTGTATGTCATATGTATTATATACTGTATTCTTGCAAAGTCAGCTAGAGAAAAGGAAATTTTTTTTTAAAGATTTTCTTTGTAAAAAAATAGATTTTATTTCTTTGACAGAGAGAGTGAGCACAAACAGGGGGAGAGGCAAAGGGAGAGGGACAATCAGACTCCCTGTGGAATAGGGAGCCCAACGGGGGACTCAATCCCAGGACCCCAAAGTCACGACCTGAGCCGAAGTCAGACGCTCAACCGACTGAGCCACTCAGGGGCCCCTGCTCCCTTCTTATTTGAGGAGGGTCCTGGGTTCAAGTGTGTCATCTGCTCTTTACTGAGCAGGTGACCTTGAGCAAGTTGCTTGGCTTCCCTGAGCCTGTTTCCTTGTCTGCCTGAAACTGACCCTGGACATGCATGGCCTTGTACACAGGAGGTCCCCATGGTCAGGCTCTTGAGGGCCAGGGGCTCTGGGCATCTGGCAGAGCCCATGCTGCTCTCTGCCCTCACCACACAAGAGGCAGGTACCACTGCCCCGTGTGCTTTGCAGGATGAGCCCAGTTTGGTGCCATTTTTCACTGGGCAGTGTGCTCGAAGGGATGGCCATCTCTCTGTGGAGTAGTCAGTTGGCAGACCTTGGTGGATGCTTATGCATGACTTAACCCAAGAACAGGACTGATCCTTTTGTGTCATGGGAGCCAGGCGGCGGCTGCCGTGCATAAAGCAGCAGTGTGGGACGAACTTCCCCCAGCTGCTCACCTGCCAGGTGCCCTCAGGGGGAGGGTAGTTGAGGATGCTCGCCACTCAGATGCTCTTCAGCTGGCCTCTCAGCACTTGGAGGGCCACACTCAGCACCACATGGGGATAGCAGGCAGAGTGCCTTTCTTGGGATAGTTCTGGAGCCCGTGCCTGAGATTATAGCTGGGTGGGTAGATAGGCTCTGTTCCCTTGGGCTCCACAGCTCCTCAGCTTCCAGAGTTGGAAAGTCCAGATTATTCCAGGAAGGTCCATTCTGTTTGTCCAGGTGATAGAGGATCTTGTCCCAAAGACAACAATTAGGCCCCCTGGAAGCCAAGCCAGGATCTGAAGGGATTGATCTGTTCTTGGCTCTAATAGTGATGAAAGCCGAGCGCCTGGCAGCCGCAGGGGACCTCATTGAGGAGACATGGTGACGCTCTGTGGGTGCAGGATGCAGGGTGTTGTTTGGGCCTGGAGCCTCCCTATAGGACCTAGCCCAGCTCAGCCTTGGCCAAGTCAGGTTCTGTTTCTTAAAAGTAAAAATGCACGGATTTCATGCAGCCTGCTTTGTGTCAGAACCAGTGAGGGTGAGAGCTTTCATGAGACATGCCTCTAGTAACTAGGGGCCCATATCTGAGCCAGCTGGCTGCTATGAGCCTGACCCCCAAACCCTAAGTCTGGCTCCCTGCACAGTGCCTGCTCACTCCTCCCGGAGAAGGAATACCATGGACTGAGGGCAGCCAGGTCGGCTTTCTGAGGCCTCACTGAAGGCCACCTCACGTGCGTTGGTTACATCTACTCTGCTCTCATTTAGAGTGTAGGCCCTGTTGAACCCTGGGCCCAGTGCCCTCCCTCTGGTGTCTGCAAGAGTGTGTTGCCAATGATCAAGGGACTCAGAACTGCAATGTGGGTGGACCCAGACCCCCAGACAATTTTGACACCTCTTTGAGATGTTTGGAGTGTTCTGGCTCAAAATATTAGAGCTTCTAGAACAAGAGAGGGTGACCCAGCTCTCTGGGGAGGTTGGCTTATCCAGACGTTCCCCTAAAGCCTCAGGGATGTCTTTGGAGGTCTTAGAAGGGATTTCCCAGGTGAACCTTGCCCTGTGTTCCAAGGTCAAGTCTCTGAACTGGCCTTCTGGCAGAAGCAGCCTCCTTGGCTCAGAGGCAGTCCCCATTCCCAGGGCCCTGGTTGGCAAATGGCAGGGTCCGCCTTCTCTGTGTTTCTGAGCAGTTAGAATTTACTCCAGTGCACTGATAAAGCTGGCAGAGGGTGTTGAGCACGGCCTGGAGCTGACACCCAGGCTGGTTGGAGGCTGGTGTTATCTGGAGGCTTCGCTAGGGCTGGAGGGAGTGGAGAGGCTGTGGAATCACAGCGCGTGCCCAGGTGACAGGGCTGGACCAACACTGGGCGCTGAGGCTGGGAAAGGTCCCTGACCTGGTGGCTCCCCACTTGCAGGTCATGCTGTGTGTGTGACAAGGATGTAGGAGAGTGACCTTTCACTAGGCACTGACCAGAGGCCATGGGGTACCATTGTGCCCCGAAGGGAAGAGAAGCCTGGGTTTGCAGCCAGGGCTTTTCTTTGTCTGTGATTTGGGCCTGCGTCTCCGGGGACAAGTTTGTGGTACTTTGCAGGGTGCAGGCTGTGAGACAGAAGACGTGCAAGCTGTGCCCACTGGGAGATGTGGAGCATCAGGTAGCCCGAGTCCTGGGGGGTTCCCCCAGAGGACCTGGTGACATAGGTCAGGCCCTCAGCTTCCTCCACTGTCACTTGATCCTCTCTCAGGTGTCTGAGGAGTGGGGCTGTCATGCCCCCCACCCCTGCCCACTGGGCTCTGGGGGCAGAGTGAAGGTTGACACTGAGTTCAGTGCCTGGTGTGATGAGTTTTAGTCGAGTTAGAAAAACAAAAGAAGCCCACCCAGCACTCAGGCTCCTCATGAGGCTGTGTCAGGAGAGCATTGGTGCAAAGCGCTCTGGGTGCTTTTTTGCTTGTTGATCCGTGTTTCCCGTGTTTTCATTGGCCTGGTCAAGGCCTGTGTGAGAGAGAGGAGAGGCTAAGGACACACCTTCCTGAGGTTGGCTTCTGCCTAGACAGAGTCTCGGGTCCCAGGAGCAGAGTGAGGGGCCAGGGACTGGGGTTCTGTGCCTGAGCTTGCTCTGTCCCAGAAGGTGAGTGGTAACACAGAAAAGACGAGATTTGAGGTTTGGCGGTTTGGCCATTTGCTACCGTGGGGACAGAGGGACCGAGTGCAGCATGTGGATCTGGCCCCTCCGCAGGCTGTGCTCAGCACTGCAGGCTATGTGCACTGCGGATGTGCAGCAAATATCGAGGTAGGGCAGCTTCTTAATTTTTCTACTTGAGGAAAGGCAGAGGGGAAAGATGAAATAGTAATGAGACATGGGTGTTGAAAAGAAGGCCTGACCCAGGCACGGGTTGCACGACTTAGAGAGGTGGCAAGGGCTGGTAGCTCACAATAGCCACACTCCCCTGAGAGCAGACCTGGGACTGTGGGGGCATCTTGCAAAGGGCCGTGTTTTCTGTTGATGGAGCAGGGCTCAGTGGCATAGAAGCACTTCAGTGTGAAGAGTTTTGTTTAGTAAATGTTTGTCTCATCCTATTATCATGGGATCATGCACCTTTCACAAGGAGTTTGGATAAATTGTGAAATTGGATTAAGATCAAATGGGGTGGTGACTGAGCATGAGCCATTCAGGGACCCCAGGGCTGGTCCTGTGAGGTTGAGATAAGCTCTGCTTGTGGAATGGGGACCCCACCCCCCCATGACCTCCAGCAACCTTGTCTTCTCTTTGTGCCTCATTTTCCTCACTTGTAACAGTGGTTATCTGATACCTGAGTAGTTGAAAGTGGGGCTTTATGATGGAGGCTGGTTGTTCAAGATATCACAGATTGTTGTGTTCGATTTGGCTGCAGATGCTGTGCCGAGCCTGTGCCTAGCATGTCCATGTAACACCCGCTCTGGTCAGGGCTCAGATGCTGCCCACCCTCATCTGAGTGGAGCACGTGCCAGACCCTGCCCTGCTGGTCCTTCTGCACTTCCGGGATCCTGATGTACCCTGTGTTCTGATTCATTTGGTGTCCCAGCTGGAAGGTCATTGCTTTGGGCACCCAGGGGTAGTCGTGTTGGCTGATATACAAGGGGACACAGGGAAACCGGTGGGGGAACGGTCTTGGCCCCATATGGCCCCGGCCCAACTTTTTGGCCGTACCAGTGTATAAGCAGTGAGAGCTGTAGTTCAGGGTGAGGGGCTGGTGTGGTGGAAGGAGGACAGTACCTGGCCCACCCCACCAGGGTCATGAGACTAAGTCCAGACGGTGTCTGAGTGGTCAGCATCCAGGGAACTTCCATGGTCATGATCCAGAGTGCACCAGACACGGGAGTCAGAGAGACACTTCAGTGGGACTGGGAGGATTGGAAGGCTGGACCCGGCAGTTCCCTAGAGCTTCTTCTCTGGGAAAGGAAGGGAGAGTTGGTAAGAATGGCAATTTAGAAGATTTTCATAAAACAAAACTGTTTAAAAAAAATAATAAGTGCCACTTCATCAGAATTAAGAACCCCTCTTTGAAGGACACTGTGATAAGAAAGAAAAGACAAGCTGTGGACTGAGAGAGACTTGGCAAAACTCACGTGATAAAGCTCTTGTATCCAGAACATATAAAGAACTCTCAAAACATAGTACTAAGAAAATGAGCCAGTTTTAAAAAATGCACTACAGCTTTGTGTAGCTTCAGCGGGAAGACGCAAGAATGGAAAATTAGTCCATGAGAGACGCTCCGCGTCAGTGGTCAGTAGGGAAATGCAAATTGAAATCACAGTGAGCTACACTGCCCACCTTTGAGAATGGCTAAAATAAAACAGCTGACAATGCCAAATGCTGGTGTGGACAGGG
This sequence comes from Zalophus californianus, assembly GCF_009762305.2. NCBI lineage: Eukaryota > Metazoa > Chordata > Mammalia > Carnivora > Otariidae > Zalophus > Zalophus californianus. The sequence goes on along the minus strand of NC_045595.1, from coordinate 13,923,757 downwards.
CGCAGGTGGACACTTCTCATTGCTGGTGGGGACGCAAAATGATGGGGCCACTCTGGGAGATGGTTTGGCAGCTTCTTGTAAAGTTAAACAGACACTTAACCAGAGGACCTCCCAGTTGTGCTGTTGGGTGAAACGAAAACTCATGTCCGTACAAAATCCTGTATGGGAATGTTTATGGCAGCTTTATTCATTTCCTCAGAACAGGAGATGAACCTTGTGTCCTTCAGGCAGCAAATGAATGAACAAGCTGGTATAATGCAGTAGGTTAACAATAGTAAAAAGGAATGGACTTTGGAGAGGACAGCATAGATGAATCTCAAAGGCATTGTGCTAAGTATGTGTGGTCAGCTGGATAAGGGTCTGATAAATGTCCAGGACTCAACCCCTAGAACTTGTTAATGTGACCTTAGATGGAAAAAAGGACTTTGTAGGTGGGATTTAAGTTAAGAATCTTTGGATGGGGAGATCATCCTGAATTATCTGGGTGGGCCCTAAATGTAATCACAAGTGACCTTATAAGAAAGAGGCAGGAAGGGGCGCCTGGGTGGCTCAGTTGGTTAAGCCTCTGCCTTCGGCTCAGATCATGATCCCAGGGTCCTGGGATCGAGCCCCGCGTTGGGCTCCCTGCTCAGCAGAGAGCCTGCTTCTCCCTCTCCCTCTGCTGCTCCCCTGCTTGTGCTCTCTCTCTTTGTCAAATAACTAAAATCTTAAAAAAAAAAAAAAAAAAAAAAGGCAGGAAGAGATTTGACACAGAAGAGAAGGTGGTGTGACCATAGAGGCAGAGATGGGGTGATGTGGCCACAAGCTGAGGGATGCCTAGGGTCCCAAGAGGCTGGAAGAAGTGAGGAAGGACCACCCCCTAGAGCCTCTGGACAGAGTGCAGCCCTGCCCACACCTGGATTTCAGCCGGGGAATACTGATTTCAGACTTCTGGCCTCCAGCACTGTGAGAGAATACATTTCTCTTGTTTTCAGCCACCAAGGTTGTGGTGATTTGTTACATTGGCCACAGGAAACTAAGACGGTATGATTCCATTTATGTAACCTGGGACAGGCTCAACCGTAGGGACAGAAAACAGATTTGTGATTGCCAGGGACTGGGGATGGTGGAGAGTTGGAGTACAGGTGGGTATAGGGGGAATCAGCAGAAAAAAGGTGGCCCTTCTAGTCTGCCTTTATTTGCTGACCCAAGAAGAGCAAACAAAACATGCAGGGGTGGGGGTTGTCTGGATCACAGTTTCAGGTGATTTGCATCTTTTTTTTTTTTCCTAATCCTCAAACTTTTCTAAACCTCAAACAATACTCTGTGTACCTCCATGAATTTAGATCTAAGTATGTGCGGTGCTGGCCCTTGTGTGGGTCCTGATTTACACCTGGCTCTTGGCTGCTTGGAATCTCTTTTCTTGCTTTTTAGATACAATTTTTTTAAAATGTATTTATTTATTTTTGAGAGACAGAGAGAGAGAGCCCACGAGCAGGGGGAGGGGCAGAGGGAGTAGACTCCAGGCTGAGCAGGGAGCCCAACATAGGACTTGATCCCAGGACCCCGGGACCACGACCCAAGCCGAAGGCAGACGCCCGATGGACTGAGCCACCCAGGCGCCCCCTTTTCTTGCTTTGATGTGTCCCTCCACATAGTGATGAATGTGCTTCCATTCTCCCTGTCTGTACTTCACGGAAATGGCCCCTCACGGTCCCAGACACTGTCTAAGCTCTCCACAGCCTCGGCATCCTGCTCAGAGTCTGCCAGGAAGTTGCAGGGAGGATTCCTTGAAAGGAGTTTCCCAATTGTTTGTGCTTTACTGGAAAGGGGGGGACAGTTGCCAGGAGGTCGGCAGCCAGGCCTTTTCTCAGGACTTAACTGCCCCCTTTCCTGGCCGCATTCTGCTCAGGAGCGGATTGAGTGATTGATCGCAGCCCCTGAGAAGTGCTGGTGCGCTTCACTTGTGCTTTGCCAAGAGGGACACCCTTTAAGGAGGAACAAGCTCTTCTTTTCAGCCCATTTTCCACAGGCACTTCTGTGTTCTGGGGCTCAGGCTGTGCAGATGGCAGGGAGCATGTTTCCCCGGGTGGAGTTCAGTGCTGCTTCCCACGCAGGGCCCGTGGCGGACGTCCTGGGGCTCTGTCCAGGTCAGGCCAGTCCTCACTTGTCCTACCTCTGCTGGCTCTGTTCCCCTTCCCCAGATGATGTGCAGACTCCGTGCTTTTGTCTCTCACTGGCCTGGCCCCATGTCCGTTCTGTGTGGTACGGGAGGTCCCGTACGTGTGCACTTTTTATTTGAAACCTTTCACGTGGGTGTGTTAATGTGTGGGGATGACGGAGACGAGCACGAGTGGCCCCGTGCCATCACCCAGCCTTGCCCTCTGTGAGTGCCTGACCCTTCGCGGTCCGCCTCTTCCCCCTGCTCTCCCCTGTTCTGTTGAGTTTTGATGGAGCATTTGTAAAACAATCCCAGGTATCTTTTCCTTTCACCCTTGGCTTTGTCAATGACTGCGTTGAATGTTAACAGACATGGACTGTTTCTTTCAGATGCAGTCTTCACTCAGCTCTCTGAGAGCACCGGAGAGCAGCCCCTGGCCCCCTTGCAGGCTGTCTCTGCTGGGTCTTCACTTGGCTGGGTCCATGCAGAGCCACATGGGATGTGCATGTCAAGTCTGGTAATTTATAGCACTCCATCCTTCTTCCTTTTGTGCCATCCATCTGTTGAAGAAACCAGGTCATTTGTCCCGTGTAGTGTCCCACGTTATGGCCCACGTTCTGCTTTGAAGATTGCTTTCCCCTTTGTTTTCCTCATGGCAGCAGTTAGCTCAGGGCTTCCCTGCTTCAGCACTGCTGACACTGGGGGTAGAGCATTCTGGGGTGGGGCTGTTGTGGGCACAGCATCCTGGGCCTCCTTGCACCTGATTCCAGGGGTGCCCTCCTCCCCAACCAAGTATGTCTCTGGACTTCATCAGTGTCCTCTGGCAGGATCACCTGGTTGAGAACCCCGAGTGTAACTCAGTGCCTTACCTAGTGTGCTTCCTGGACCTGGAGGTGGATTTTGTAAGCTACGTCCTGTGGCTTTACCCGTGAAGTGCTCTTCTCCGTGGAGAGCTCTATGGGGATTCTGGCCATAGTGAAGTTCTAACTCGCCCTCTCCCAGTCCTAGCTTAAAGGGGTCTTGGGCAGCACTCCATGCCTCCTCCCACGGGGCTACCTGTTCCCCTGCTCTGCTTGCTCCCTATGTCTTCCTACCCTCATCAGCATCTTTATGATACCTGTGGGAGCTGCTTGGGGACAGAGACTGCAGGGTGTTCTTTGGTGATGCCTCCTCACTGCCCACCCCCACCAGGCCTCTTGACTCACCCTGGGCTCTTGGCTGAAGCACAACACCAACAGTGACACTTGTCCCAATGAACTCCTCGTTTCAAACCCTACACACGTCCAATAGGAGATGACGTTCTGCTACACAGGGTCCTGATAGGGCCAGTAGGGGGGCAGCCCTCCATGCCTGCTGCAGTCACTGCAGTCGCTGGGCTGCTTTGCCCCTGGGGAGGATGTGACCTCTGAGCCTATGGTGGGAGTGACATGACCCCTCAAGAGGGTCTGCAGAGACTAGAGGCATCGTGTGTAACTTTGCCAACCTGAAGCGCAGCCCACACAGGCACTGAGCGTGACACATGCAGACAGGTAGTACCGTGTCCCAGAGACTGTTCTAGGAAGTTACAGTACCTGGTGACTTGCTAATCACAGTCTGGGGAATAACGCGGAAGCTGTCAAGGCAATAGGGAAATGGGCAGCACCCTGACTAGTCTTTTGGACCCTCCTGGCCTTGACATGTTTGCCGCCTTTTACCTTCTGTCCTGCTGAGGCGGCAAGGTCAGGGTGACAAGGCTTCCCTAACAAATGGTATGTCCCTGGTCCCATGAGCTGTTGTTCCCTGCAGGGAACAGCCAGCCAGAAGGCAGTGGTGGGGCATGTTAGCACGGTGAGCCCATGCATTGCCAGGGTGTCCCAGCTGCTGGGGGCCAGGCCAGGCGGGTCCAGAGGGTGAGCACTGGTCCCACTGCGAAGGCATCTCCGACAAGGGCTCTGGCCGCTTGCTCCACAGACACTGTTGGTGCCACACCTTGAGGAGAAGTCCACGAGCCCAGGGGAGGCCCTGCACTAGCCCCACGGCCGCTGACTTGTTTGCAGCATGCCTTCTTACCCAGGGCTTCTGTCCCCGCGGCTCCCTCTGCAGCCCAAGCTGCTCCGAAGCTCCGCCCCAGCTTGCTCTCTCTTTTCTTTTCTTTTTTTTTTTTTTAAGATTTTATTTATTTATTTGACAGAGACACAGAGAGAGAGGGAACACAAGCAGGAGGAGTGGGGGAGGGAGAAGCAGGCTTCCTGCGGAGCAGGGAGCCCGATGCAGGGCTCGATCCCAGGACCCTGAGATCATGACCTGAGCGGAAGGCAGACGTTTAACCGACTGAGCCACCCAGGCGCCCCAGGTCTGCTCTCTTGCCATGTGCACCGTACCCCTCACTTGATCCTTCCATGTGCAGTCATGGCCATGTGCTGGGGTGGCCTGTGTCTGGTTGTCCTGCCCTGCCTGCCATGCTCTGTGAGGCACAGCCTGGGACCTGAGGGACTCGGGAAATGCCCCTCGAGTGCATAAAGGGGTAAGTGGTCCAACCATGCTAGAGATGCACGGCCAGCATGTCTAGCAGGCAAATGTGCAGAGTCTGGCTGCTCTACCCCCCAGGGCCGTGGCTCAGGGAGGTCAGGGTTAGCTTGGCACTGGGAGAATGCAGCCCTCCAGTTAACCTCATGCCTCAGGTCATGTGGTGGCAGGACCCTGGGATTTGCTTCCATCTCCCTGCCCTCACCCACCCAGGTCCTTGTGCCTCACTGCCACCCTTTCAAGGCTGCACTTCCAAATCCTTACTTCATCACTGTTTATGCCTTCAACAGTCAGTGATCTACAGAAATGTCACCATGAGACAAAGTCTTCCATGTTCATGCACACATTCCCCGTGCCCCAGTGCTCTTCATCCTGGGTGCAGATCCACGTGTCCATCTGGTGCCACGCTCCCTCCTCCCGAAGGACTTCTGGAATCTTCCTTGCAGTGCAGATCTACTGCAGAGATGATCTCAGCCTTTTTCTGCCTGAACAAGTTTTTGTTTCACCTTCTCCTTCACTTGATAAGGAACTCTAGGTTGACATTCATTGCTCTTCCCTCAGTCTTTTACAGATGTCCTTCCACGGTCTCCAGGCTTGTTTCTGATACTTGGCCTTGTGAGTTATCTTTGCTCCTTGGTTCTTGTAGCATGTCAATCAGCGGTCATACTGATTTGCTTATGGTGTGCTGTGACATGGTTCTTTGTTTTCCTGCTGGAGCTTCTGGAATCTATGGAATTATTGTGTTCCTCACATTTGGGCCATTATTTCCTCAGATACCAAGCTCCTGGGATTCCAGTTATGCATATGTTGGAACTCTTGGTACCATTGTCCCACGGTTCACCAAGACTGTGTTCATTTTCCTGTAGACTTTTTTCTGTGTATGATTCATTTTGGATAGTTTTTGGTAGTTTGTCATCAGGTTCATAACCTTTTTTTCCACATTGTCTAATATTAATCCCACTTCATGAGTTTTTGTTTCCAGATATTTCATTTCTCAGCTCCAGAAGTGCCATGTGGCTCTCTCCTCATACCTCATATTTCTTTTCTCACCAGTTCAAGTTTCTTTTAAACCCTTGAACATTTTTCAAATGTAATGGTTACTCTAAAGTGAAGCCCTTGTCTGTCAGTTCCATTGTCTCTGTCCTTTGTGAGTCGATTTTCATTGGCTGAATTTTCTCCTGGGTTGGGGGGGGTCACATTTTCCTATAACTTCACATCTCTGGAGGTTTTTGGTTTTGGATACTGAGTGTTGTGAATTCCATGGGGTCATGTGCTGGATTTCGTTGTCCTTCTTAAAGTGTGTTGGTTCTGCTGCTGGCTGCTGGTAGGCAGTTTGGTTAGTGGTGGGTGAGCTGATCCTGCGGAAGCTTGTTTCTGAGATTTTCTAGTAAAGGGAACTGAGTGAAGCCTTTACTTGAGGGCTAGATTAGCTCCACTGCTGAGTGGGGTACAGTGAGAACTCCCTTGGACTGGCAGCAGATATGGCCTCTCGTAGGCCATATCCTCTGGCTTGGGGCCCTGCCTCGGGGGAGTGCCCCTGAGCCTTCAAGGGGAGCAGCTTAGGGCCCTGTGCAGGCTCCAGGAGAGGCTTCTGTACTGCCCTCTCCTCCAAGGGCCTCTGCCCACACATCCAGCCCCTTTAGCCTCCCCAGCCCGTGATCTGGAAAGTTTCTTGAGGCACTGAGCTGGGCAGTCAGAGGCTGTCACAGGGACCTATGGCATTTGGGGGTCCCCTCGGCCTGCCTGCCCCACCCTGAACCTGACTCAGAGGGAAGATTAAGAATTGGTGAATTATGCAGCCAGCTTTATTCCAGTCGGTTCTTGGAGGTGACAGGCTTGATGCGTTTTGAGTCATTCAAATTAAACATATTTGCTTTACAGTAAATAGCTGAGAACTTTTGTTTAGAAAAATAAAAACCTTGGTTTCCTGTTTAAGATGGCATCTCCCGCAGCAGCGCAGGCCCGGAAAGTTCTGCGAGACCTGGTGCTCTGGCCCCTGCTGCTGGCGGTGAGATCCCAGGCAGTTCAGTTAACCCCCCGAAGATGGCTAAACCTGCAGGAATACCAGAGCAAGAAACTGATGTCGGACCACGGAGTCAGAGTTCAAAGATTCTTTGTAGCAGACACTGCAAAGGAGGCTCTGGAGGCTGCTAAGAAACTAAATGCAAAAGAATTTGTTTTAAAGCCCAGATCTTGGCTGGAGGAAGAGGAAAAGGTATCTTCAGTAGTGGTTTGAAAGGAGGTGTTCATTTAACAAAAGACCCTCAAGTCGTGGGACAGCTGGCTAAACAGATGATTGGGTATAATCTAGCCACAAAACAAACTCCAAAAGAAGGTGTGAAAGTTAACAAGGTGATGGTTGCTGAAGCCTTGGACATTTCCAGAGAAACCTACCTGGCCATTCTGATGGACCGGTCCTGCAATGGCCCTGTACTGGTGGGCAGCCCTCAGGGGGGCGTTGACATTGAAGAGGTGGCAGCTTCGAATCCAGAACTTATTTTTAAGGAGCAAATCGACATTATGGAAGGGATAAAGGACAGCCAAGCTCAGCGGATGGCAGAAAATCTCGGCTTCCTTGGGCCTTTGAAAAACCAGGCTGCAGATCAAATTAAGAAGCTGTACAATCTCTTCCTGAAAATTGATGCTACTCAGGTGGAAGTGAACCCCTTTGGTGAAACCCCAGAAGGACAAGTTGTCTGTTTTGATGCAAAGATAAACTTTTTTTTTTTTAAGATTTATTTATTTATTTTGAGAGAGTGAGAATGAGAGAGAGAGTACATGAGAGGGGGGAGGGTTAGAGGGAGAAGCAGGCCCCTCGCTGAGCCGGGAGCCCGATGCGGGACTCGATCCCGGGACTCCAGGATCATGACCTGAGCCGAAGGCAGTCGCTTAACTGACTGAGCCACCCAGGCACCCCGATGCAAAGATAAACTTTGATGACAATGCAGAATTCCGACAAAAGGACATATTTGCTATGACGACAAATTGGAGAATGAGCCCATTGAAAATGAAGCTGCCAAATATGATCTAAAATATATAGGACTGGATGGGAACATTGCCTGCTTTGTGAATGGTGCTGGACTTGCCATGGCTACTTGTGACATCATCTTCCTGAATAGTGGGAAGCCAGCCAACTTTTTGGATCTTGGTGGTGGTGTAAAGGAAGCTCAAGTATATCAAGCTTTCAAACTGCTCATAGCCGATCCTAAGATAGAAGCCATCCTTGTCAATATTTTTGGTGGAATTGTCAACTGTGCCATCATTGCCAATGGGATCACCAAAGCCTGTCGAGAGCTGGAACTCAAGGTGCCCCTGGTGGTCCGGCTGGAAGGAACCAATGTCCACGAGGCCCAGAACATTCTCAGTAACAGCGGACTCCCCATTACTTAGGCCGTCGACCTGGAGGACGCAGCCAAGAAGTCTGTGGCCAGCGTGGCTAAGAAGTGATAGCTTTGTCCTGACCCCTTGGAGGAAGAAGTCCATTTTGCCATAAAAAGGATTGTTTCTCTCATCACTGAAGGAAATGATTATCCCATTGGGAAAAAAGGGAGAAGGGGTGAGCCAGAGGATGAATCACTGTACCTAAGATCTTAAATCTGCATTTTCTTGAGTAAGATAGCTAGACAGCCTAAATAATCTGATTTCACTTAGAATCTTTATTAATGTCCTGTTCTCACACTTCCTCTGTCATGGTAAGCCTGCTCAGTAGGCATCGTTGCGCCAACTTTGGGGGAGCAATTTATTTGGCCAGTGTGTGTATATACACAGAATTTGAGATCAGACCCTGGTTCATTTACAACAATTTTACAACTTTAATAAAAAAAAAAAATTACATGCTGTAAAAAACTCAAACAAGATTCCATTTGACAGATTGTCAAAAAGGTCCAGCTAAGACATTCAGAACTGTTGTACACTGCAACAGTTTCTACAAGTTTCTAATTCCAACAGCCTTAGGAAATCCCTGGATGTTCCAAAACATGCTATTGTACAGTGGAAGATCCATATTAATATCCCACTACCGTTTGCCTTAATATTGAATACACTGTTTACCTCACACTAAAAATAAAGCCGGAAGCCTTATTTGTGATTTTGGCATAGAAGGTTCTATTTCAGTGTCAAAACCGAAGAATGTTGATTCTTATGGAAATCTCCATAATTAAGTCATTTCAAGACGAGACAGTGCTGAAGATCAAATTATATTTTGTCGGTATTTTCTCTCTCCTTCCTTCTCCTTCCAGAATCTACTCGCTGGGGAGAATGTAATTGAGAGAATGTGGCTTTTTCTTATAATGTCCATTTTGGTGGAGGGAAGGAATTTGAATTAGGTCTTTGTTTAAATTTTGGTAAATTTTTATCTGTACACAAATTTCAATAAAATTATGTTTTGTAAGCTCTAAAAAAAATAAAAACCTTACTTTGATCTAAAAACAGATTTCCATTGCAAGTAGCAACCCCCTCCAACAAAACAATGTGTGCCAAAGGCCACTTGAGTGGATGTTGGACACACACAAGTGGTTTCAGTACATTTTAGAACTCTTCAGAGATTTCTCTTTTCTTAAACTCTCTTGTAACAATTTTGTTATGCTTCATTGAAATGTTCTGGGGCCTCTGAGCTGGGAGTTTGTGGCAGGTGGGGTGGTCACATGTCAGTGTGCAGGACACTCCAAATCAGATCCCTGCAGCCCTTGGAGAGGCGACCCTCCTGGTGCCTGTGGTTCCTCCTGGAAATCTTAGGGGGGTGGGGCACAGTGGTGAGCAGGTGCCCCATGTAGAAGAGTCTGCACAAAAGGTCAAGGTAGTCTGCCCTGGGGTGGAGGAGCTGATGGGTAAGAGCTGCAGCTGACTCAGGCAGCCTCATTAACCCAGATTACCAAGGGTGGGCCCTGCTGGGCCTGTAAATGTGGCTATGACTGTGACCAGCTGTCCCCTGTTGGGTGGCGTGGCCTGTGACCTGAGTGCCGTTAGAACACACCTTGTCATCCAGTGAGTGTGAGGACACTAAGGGCTGCTTCTCTCTTTGTTCTAATGTCCTACCAGGTGGGGCCCCTTTCCCCCTGCCTGTACAGGGCTGGTGGAACTTAGTTGGGTCTGGTCCTGATGCCTGTTTTTGTTAGTGGCTATAGACAGGGCCTGTGGGGAGTCATCCAGGTATGTATGTGATAGTAACAAGTGAATTGCTCTGCTGTTGACAAGAAGGGCCTGGTTCTGCTGGACGGAGGAGACACCATGAGAACCAGGGGCCTGGCTCTGTGATGATAGCCAGGCTGCATGGGGACATGGCCTTGGCATTGTTGAGAAGGCCTGGGTTTTTAGGCCTCTCTGCCAGCTTCTCCAATGGTTAAAGTCACTGCCGTCGGGAATGAGTGACTGCGGGAAAGGAGTCTTCTAGATAACTTGCTCGGCAGCTACCATGCCACTTAAATGCTTCACTAAGTGGCCCACAGGGAGCATGTGGTCCAGGGGGAGGGTGGCCCACCACGCCAGCTGGTGTGGGTGCTGGTTGTTGTCTGCCAGGCACTGCTGGGGCTGCCCTGGTGGAGTTCCTTCTGGGGAGATGCACCCTTTTGGGTTCCTCCCCATTATTACTCTAAATCCAGACTTGTATCATCACCATTGTCATGTCCCCTGTCCCCCAAGCTCCTCCCCCAACACAGGCCTTGCCCTGTGTTGATAGACACGCAAGGCACTAGAGTTAGCCCTAGGCTGGCTCCTACATGGGGGCCTGGGCTAACAGACGTGGGGGTGCAAGAAGCAAGCCCCAGGTGCTCTCTGCCAATGTGGCGTCCTGTGTGTCTGCTCTGGGCTTTGTACCTGTTGTTCCCTCTGCTGGGAGCAGCCTGCCTTCCTGTCTTTGATGATCAGGTAAGGTCAGTAGACCTTACCGGCAAAGAGGACTGCTTTGCCTTAGCATTGCCTTTGCTGTGGTGTTCTTGTGTCTTCTGCTGCTTCCTTCCATCTACTCTGTATCCTGCACTGAAAATGGTTAACAGACAGGAATATCTCCTCTGGGTGTTCAGGAATCCTTTGTGTTCAGGTGATGTTGCTCAAAGCCCAAGAGTCTTCAGAGAAAGACCCTCTGTAAGCCTGAGGGCAGGTCACTGCTGTCATGGAGTTGTGTGGATGGCCCATGGAACTTACCCGCTTCAGGTGTAGGGTCTGTGAGTGTAAATACACCACCCTAGACGTTGCCTCCGGCAGCCTGCAGCCACTGCCCGCTCCCACCCATGGCCCGGGCACTCAGTGGTCTGCTTTCTGTCTCTAGTTTTGCCTTTCCTGGAAATTTACATGAACAGAATCATCCGGTGCAGGATGTCCTGTGTTGAGGTACTCTCACTCAGAGGCTTTGAGGTTTGTCCATGTTGTGTCCATCAGGAGTTTGTTCCCTTTTATTTCTGGGTAGTATTCTGTTGTTACTTCGTCCACCAATTGATGGGTATTTGGGTTGTTGCTGCCTTTTGGATACTAAGAGTAATTCTGCTGTGCACATCTGTATATACGTTTTTATGTAGACCTGTATTTTCATTTCTCTTGGATCTGTCCCTTGGAGTGGAAATGCTGGGTTATATGGCAACTGTGTTTAACCTTTTTTAGAAACTACCAGATCGTTTTCCACAGTGGCTTTGCCGTGCGCACTCCCACCGGTGTGTTGGGTATTGTCCTTTTCATTTTAGCCGTCCTGATAGGTGCGTGGTATCTCCCTGCGAAACCTGCACTTCACTGATGACTAGTGGCTTCTTACATGCTCATTGGCCACCTGCAGGTTTTCTTTTTGGTCTCTGTCTTTAACCCAGTTCCAAGCAAAGGCTTCTTAAATGTATCTGCAAGGGCCTAGCCGGTCCAGGGACCCCACAGGTGCTGTGTTTCTCATTCTCTGAACGTCAGCCCCAGGGGTGGGGGGTGAGGGGCAAGGTCAGGTTGTGGCTTATAGAATGGGTCAGCTGGTCCTGAGCCTGCTTTGGGGAAAGCCTGGCCTGTCTTCAAAGCACGGCGACCCTCCAAAGCAGGGGTTGGTTTCCTGTCCTGGAGCAGGACAAGGGACTGGAGGATGTCCCATATCTGATAGCCTGGCAGTGAGAAGGTGATGTGCTTTGGAAGTGTAGGGTAGTTTCTAGGGTGTCAGATCTCAGGACACTTGGAAATTCTGCTGCCCCAAGTTCACTGACAAACTGCTGCAGTGCCAGAGTCCTTGAGATTTGGCAAAAGAGGGGGCTCTTGGTAAACAAAGCGTGTGTGTGTGGGGGTGGAGTACATGTACGGCTTGTATGGTCCCAGCTGCTGAGCCATGTCTGCCTCATACAACTACAGCCCTCAGCCTAGCAGCTGATGGACCCATGCACCCCGAGAGGCCAACCTGCCCATTGGTTGGTTCTTCCGGTGATTCTAGAGAGCTATTTCACCCACCCAGGGCTTGTGGTGGGCCTGACAGTCTGGGTGGGGAGCAGACAGGTAGTCAGTCCAGACATCTGGTGTCTGGGAGTGGGGGGGGCCAGCTGGAAGGGTCTCCTCTCACTGCTGGTTGGGCTGGGTTGCAGGCCCGAGGGGCAAGCTTGGATGGAGATGCGAGAGCCCAGGCGTCTGGAGAAGGCTGGGGAGGATAGTAGGCACAGAAGCGAGGAGGGTTTGGGGACTGAGGGGGAAGGGGTTGTGGTGACAAACTAGGGCCACGCTGTGGGGTGATACGTGCTGTACAGAAGGTGGGCGCTTGGGGCCCAAGATGGGTGAGAAGGAGAGGTGTGACCCTCCATCTGGATCCATGTTCTTTCTAAAATTCTGACAGAAGGCTGATCTCTGAATAGCTGAAGCTTAAAGTATTTTGAGTTTTTAAGTATATTTTTTCTTGTGACATTTGGAAATTCCGCCACCCCAGGCTCAGTGACAAACTGCTCTGAAGTTGTGACGTGGGAGCTGAGCAGGCCTTGGGCCCTGTCCTGGCAGGGTGTTTGGGGGGGCGGGGCGCATCACCTCGTCAGCCTGCCTTCTGGCCAGCGGTGCTCATCCATTGCGATTCCCTTCTGAGGGGTGTCTCCGAAGCAGGGTGGTCTGGGCTGCTGTTGGTTTGGGGGTAACAGTGAGGGGCTGCCCATTGCCTGTGTCTCCACTCTTACCTCTTATATACCGGCCATTCAGGAACTCCTGCTGATCCTTCAAAATTCTCCAGTGACCTTTCCTGCAATTTTCAGACGTGTGTGTGTTTTCTCTTGTGTCTCCTGAAAACACTGTCCTTACCCTACTCTTTCTATACCTGGGAAGTAAGCTTTGGATTTTGAGATATCTTTATTGACATTTTCCCATTTGCTTTTTTGCAGGAGTCTTTTTCACTGAGACCATCAATCCGATTTCAAGGAAGTCAAGGGGTGAGTCTTTTTTGTCTTAAGCATATCTGGAATTGTGACAGTGTGCTCTCTGGCCTGTTGTGGCATGCTGGGCACAGAAACAGGCTGGGGGCAGCATTTTGGTCCCATCTCTCTGTGTGTCAGGCCAGGCGCTGTGCCGAGCTAAGGTCTGCCAGGTTGGTCCCATGACTGGGGCCACACCAAGAGGCTCTCTGGGGTGAATGCAGCTTCTCTGCCCAGCAGTCCCTCAGAGTCTCCCCTTCCTTCCTGTAGCCAATGCATAGCTGACTCCCAGGCCCCCAAGTCTCTGTTCTGATCTGATCTCTGCACTGATTCAAAATTGAGGTGTCCCAGGGGACAAGCAGGCCTGGAGCTGTGGCCTCCCCAGGAGCTGGTTTGTTGGTGCACCTGGGACCATGGGTGTCTGATTTTAGTACTGGGCTGCCAGTGGGGGGAGGGGGTCGTTATAGAAACTGAGCACTCCATGTTTTCTGAAACGTATTTATTTCATTCTATAGAAAATGGATCATCTTATAGAAAAATTGGGAGAATAAGAGAAAAAAAAAGTGGGACGAGTTGTCCACAATTCTTGCCCCCCAACACCCATCACACATGCCTTGGAACATTTCAGGTTTTTTTTTTCTGGTCCTTATTGCAAGTCTTTTTTTTTTTAATCTGAAGTGTTGCCACAAGTGTCTGAGTCAGTTTCCACCTGACAGCTGGCCGGCTGCCTCCTTATGGAGGAGGTCTGTGGGTTTCACCCCTGCCAGCGTGTTCTAGAGAGACAGGGCCTGTAGAAGATCATGTGTCTGTGTGTGCAGATGCAGAGATACCAAGAGGTACATTGCAAGGCATTGGCTCCTACAGTTGTGGGACTGGTGAGGCTGAAGTCCATGCATGGAGCAGGCAGGAATGGGCACTGTGGTCCACAGGCGAGCTTCTTTGTCCCCCGGGAAACCTCAGTTTCCCTCTTAAGGCCTTCAGCTGATTGGGTGAGGCCCACTCAGACTATTGAGGGTCGTTCTCTTAAAGTCAGCTGGTCGTGGATGTCACCACATCTACAGAATACCTCCATCCAGATTAGCATTCATGGCATCACTTGGGGCTGTGGCCTGGCCAGGTGCACATGTGAACTGAACTGACCATCATACCAAGACCTATCAAGATCATCAAGACCCCCTGAAAGGCCTCAGAGTCCCTGCTTCCCCAGTGCCTCCTCAGGGACATCGCACCTCTGTCCGGCCGCTTCGGATTCTTGTGGCAGCCTTCCCTTTATCTTCCCTGGGACATTTCCCCAAGGGCAGAGGTCAGTGTTGGGGGCAGGGTTCCCTGGGCTTGCTGCCAGACTGGCCTCATGTCGCCCTCTGGTGGCCAATGGCCATGCTGTGCCCTCAGCAGTCAGGGAAAGAAGAGGAAGTGGATCCATGGAAAGGGCCACTGAGATCAGTGGCTTATCTAGTGAGCAGCATTTTCTGGTCAACAAGACACCACATGACCACTCACAAAAGGCACAGAAGCACCACGAGGTTCTCCTGGGCTGTGCCTTGGGTTGCCCAAATTTCTGTGCAAAGCCTCAGAGCCATGTCCGTTCAACTTAGGGGTTCTACCACCTTAGATTTAGAGTCATGTTTTACCCACTTTTCCTTCTTTCTGGATTTTCTCATGTGTAACAGAGTTTCTAGAAGGTTCTGAGGGTACAGAGGCCCTGTGCCGCAGCTCTGGGCAAGCCAGACCACGATTCTTCACTAGGAGGATATTCCCTGTGTGAGCCTGTGTGAGGGCTGGAGGGTGCCAAGTGGCGAGGAGGAGTGCTATTCTTTCCCTGCTTACTGTGAAGGGTCAGGCACTAGGTCTGCCCTCTGTGTCCTCTGGACCTTGTCCTTCTCCTCCTGGGCATTGATGGGATGCATCCCCTCCCCCCGACAGTTGTGAGGGGCCTGGCCTTGTGCTAGGCACTTAGCGGGCTGCATCTGCATAGTCACCCTGCTGCTGGAGGAGGCAGGGCACCTGGGCTCTCGCCTCCCACTTCTCCTGGTCGCTCAGCTGCTTGTGCATAGCTGAGGTTGGAGATGGAGCCAGTGAGGTAGGCTGGACAGAGCGAGGAGCAGGCAGGAGGTCAGTGGGGTGGGGCTGGGCAGGCTCATTCAGTGTTCGTGGGGAATGGGCTAATTCCATGTTTGGCTCTTTGTACAGTGACGGGGACCCTCTTTCCCAGAGGCCCATGAAGCTGATAGACTGAAGATTGAGACCCCCTCTGTAGGCTCCTGAGCTCAGGGACCTTGGCCAGTTTTCACCATCCCTCAGCCTCCTTGCCCAGGAGATGGGCTCTCTGCCTCAGGGGTCGTGTGTATGTGTGTTCATGAGGCCTTAGGAGAACCAGTGTCCTCCTTGCAGCCCAGAATGAGCTCGCTCAGCTCCTCGTGTGCATCCCCCTCGGTGCGCATAGCCAGCATTGGGCTTCAGCACTGAGCACTGCCTGGGTGGGAGTCCCATCTGGCTTGGTCACCTGCTTATGCTTGCAAGCACCATGAGAACCCGGCCTGCCCAAGGAGGTTGTGGTGTGCAGCCGGGCCCTGGTGTTGGCTGCTTCCTTGGCGTGACTAACGGCATTTGCCAGGGTGCCCAGAGAACCTGGCCCACCGGTAGCATGTTGGGCCTCTGGGGGGTCACGTGCCAGAGCAAGATGTTCATCTTTGTTTCGTTTGCCAAGTACATGTTTGTGTTTGCATTCTCTGCCTTCTCTCGAACACTGAGCTGGCTGACCTGGGCCCCTCTGCTGTCTGGGGGTCACTTCTAAGTTGTTAACCTCTGACAGCTGGTGAAAAGTCAGCCTCCAGAGGGGAAGAGAAACCCCCACCTGACCAGCCCCACCCTGAAACTCTTCAGTTGATGAAAAAAGAGAAGTAGGGTTGGTATCCAAGGCTGTTAAGGGTCTCGGCATTTCCCTGTGCTACGCCAGGAGCCTGAACTGCACTTTCTAGACTGAGGTTTGGCAGTTCTGGTTAGAGGCGTTTGACCAGTTTCTGTCTGTGTGTCTAGGAGCCGTCTCTGTGGGAGCAGTTAAGGGCATACACAAGATTGAACCGCTAGCTGCTTATTGCTGCGTCATTTGTAACAGGGACAATTTGGAAACAGTCTAAAAACTTTCTAAAATGGGGGGTTTTGGAGTTGGGAGCCAACTGTGTGCCAGGGTTGACCAGAGTGCGGGGGCTGTGCACTCCCTCTCCTGAGCTTGCTGGGTGGGTGAGAGCATGAGAACAGCACCTGGAGTGCAGGCAAGTGCTTAGCGTGCGCCCTGAGCCTGGGGTTGAGAGAGTGCCCCAGGGCGGCAGAGGATGCTTTCTCTTGGAAGTCAAGTTCAGCAATGGTAGTTCTCTGTACCCAGAATATGCTTTATTCTGAAGCTTCCCCAGGAAGTGACAATAACTAAGAAAACAAGTGTTGCCTGAAAACTCTTCTGGTCAGAGAGAAGACCCTGGTCAGTTGACGTTTGGGTTCCTGTACGTGCCCGTTGACCTCATTCTTACCTGAATGGAATATCAAGTGCTTTCCCCACCAGTTTTTGCCCCCAGGACTTGCTGTGTCTTTTCGCAGCCCCCACCTATGCTGCAAACACGCGGCCCCACAGACCTGGGGAGGAGGGGGGCAGGCAGGCCCGGCTTGGGACAGATTTCAAAGGATAAGGCTCTGGCAGGAGCCTGTGCCCCCTCGCAGGCCTCAGAGGCACTCAGGGCCACCCAGGAAGGACAAACCTGTTTGCTGCTCCAGCTCTGCGCACACAGACGCTCAATTAGGTTTATAGTGACCTAACCCGGAGTCAGGGCTGTCATCAGACGCACCCAAACCTACGTGCTCAGGCCAGCTGAGGGCCACATGGTGGCCCCCGTGGGACAGCTGAGACTTGGTCCAGAAGGCACATGCTCTGGCTGACCAGGGCTGAGTTTCGGGCCACATCCTAGAACATGTGCCAAGCTCTTCGCTTGACCCAGAGAAAGCCATGCGTTCCTGGGCTGTTCAT
Organism: Zalophus californianus; assembly: GCF_009762305.2. Lineage (NCBI taxonomy): Eukaryota > Metazoa > Chordata > Mammalia > Carnivora > Otariidae > Zalophus > Zalophus californianus. The sequence goes on along the minus strand of NC_045595.1, from coordinate 13,906,761 downwards.
GCCCAGCTGGCTGATTTCCCTGCCTGGTTCCCAGTGACTGGTAACCAATAACCAGCGTCGTTTGGGAGCGGCAAAGCAGCCTGCTAACAGGAGGATTCCAGGAGCCGGGACTGAGAGAATGGGCCACACCAGGCTCCCCACAAACCTCCCCTCTACTTCCCTCCCTCCCCAACTCCTGTGCTCCCCACTTTGTCCTGAAGGATACCGGAGACCTCTGTGTGTGTCCTCCCCTGTCACAAGCAGCATTTAGTGCTCCTCTGCATTAGTTTCAAGCTCAGGGTTCCTCACCATCCTCTGGCTCCAGTAGCTACACAAATCCGCTTCTGGGCTCTGTGCTGGGACCCCCACTTCCAGAATAAATTTTGAAAGTGGGCATACGCACCTGTGTAGAAAAGGTTTAGATGGGGTAAAGGGGTTACAGTGCAGGGTCCCCCACAGGCCCCATCCAGAGAAAAGCCCAGTTGCTTTGGGACTCAGACCTGACTTCCCTTCTCTTGGGTGACAGCCCAGTCACTGTCCTCTGAGCAGACCGAGGTGGAAAATGCCACCTGGGGGGAGGGGAGGCACATCTCCATCAGAGCCAGGATGGGATGAGGGAGAGGTTCAAGGATGGGGTGGAGAAAGCCCCCACCCCCACCCCCACCCCCACCCCCACCCCCAACGGCAGCGGGTGTCAGGCTCTGCAGGAAGCTGCTTTTGATTTGCTGATTTTGTGGTGCATGAGCTTCCTGCTGCATTCTGGGCTGCTGCGTCAGTATGTATCTGGCTTCGGCTTCTCTCCTGCAGTGACCCTCAGCAGCCCGAGCCTTGGCATCTGGGCAGCGTGTTTCCAGCTACTTCTATAATGGAGAACAAAAAGTCACATCCAAGAAGGGATGAGTGTGGGGCGCCTGGGTGGCTCAGCCGGTTAAGCTGCTGCCTTCGGCTCAGGTCATGGTCCCTGGGATCGAGCCCCACATCGGGCTCCCTGCTCAGCGGGGAGCCTGCTTCTCCCTCTCCCTCTGCCTCCCACTCTGCCTACTTGTGCTCGCCCTCTCTCTCTGTCAAATAAAATCTTAAAAAAGAAAAGTGGGGGGCATGAGTGGACAGCACAGGGTGGCCACAAGTGTTGGAAAGGAGATGTGTGCAGACAGGACAGGGCTCAGCTGCCATGTCTGGGAGCCACTCTGAGCCAGGTTGGCTCTCACTGGGTATATCCGGGCCTCTCCTAGGGGCAGGGACTGACCATATGCTGGGCAGGTCACTCAGTGTTTGGGGGCCAACTCTAGGCCAGGTGGACATGCAGGTTCCCTATGGGTCCATGCACCAGCCTGAGGGGCGGGGCAGGGAGGCCGTGAAGCTGGGTCAGGAGCAGCATCCTTTCTTGTGGCCCGAGCCACTGTGTTCTCAGTCTCAGACAGGCTGAACTGCCCTTATTTACTCGTGACAGCGGGGCCGGGGTGGAATTCAGCTGGGCCATGTTTGATCTGGTGCTGATGAGGGTTGTTGGTAGCTCACCTCATTGGAGAGGAAACAGGGCTTGGGCGTACTGAGGTGGTTTGATAGCCTGGGGATGAGGCCGGAATGTGGCCTGCCCATCCCCTTAATCTCCATTTACCACTTGTGCCCCTCTTGTGTGTCTGTCAGCTGTGATGAGCTCCTGCACCCAAAACCCAGCGATTACTTTATGAGGGGCCACCACAGGGTGACAGAGGGTTCTGGAGGCCCATCCTGCACCCTGACCAGAGCATGGGGTCTTCCTACCAACTCCCTCAAACTAGGGAGGGTTGGTCTGGAATCCTGCAGTGGCCTCTGGGTACAAGGCTGTCCCACCTACGCTGAGCCCTATACCTTGGCTGGGACCATTGCTGTCTGTCTGTCTGCCAGCCAGGCTGTCCATCCCTTCTGCAGAGGCACTGCCCAAAGTCATGGTTACATTAGCCAAGACATTCATCCTGTGTCACGTTTAACCATGTCATGGTTTGTTGAGGTGAGTGCTGCCCATCTGTGAGCCCCTCAGGGCCTGCAGGGCAGTGAGTGGACATTTAGGTGGAGTCTGTATCCCACAGGGGAGCAAGGGTTGGAGTATCTTGGCTGCTCAGTGTGCCCTGATGGCTCCCGATGCCCATCTTGTCTCATTTCATCTTCACGCATGTCCCAGGCCAGATCTGCCCCATTTGCTGGGCAGGAAACTGGGTCGTGACCCAGATCAAGGTGGGATCCCTGTCTCCGGGTGTATGTTAAGCGCTCTATGCTCCTCAGACCGAGATGCCATCACTGCTTAGAAAGTGCTAGCACATTCTCATTGTGTCAAGTTGTGGGGATGGTCTGAGGTCCAGTGGATGGGCCATCCCATGGTGCCTGCCCCCACACCCCTGTGTTGTGGACCTCTCAGTGATGTCTCCCGTTCTCTACACAGCACATCTCCATCCCCCAGCCTGACTGCCCCACAGAGGCACGGACATTCTCCTTCTACCTCTCCAACATTGGCCGTGACAGCCCCCAGGGCAGCTTCGACTGCATCCAGCAATATGTCTCCAGGTGAGGTCCTACCTGGGCTCAGTGCCCCATTCTTCTTTTTCTTCTTCTTCTTTTTCTTTGTTTCTTTTTTTTAAGTTTGTTTATTTAAGTAATCTCTACACCCAATATGGGCCTTGAACTCACGACCACAAGATTGAGAGCCGCACGCTCTACAGACTGAGCCAGCCAGGCTGCCCCAGTGCCTCCTTCCTTCCTTTACATGAGCCTTGCTGCTGCTTTCAGTGTGTGCGGGGCATGGGTGCAGATCCTGGCCTGCTGCCTCTGCTCAGGGGCCTAGGTTGCCTTGTTTCTTCCAGATCAAGATGTGCCATGTAGAAACCATGCTGCTCAAGTTATCACCGACGCCATTTCCCAACTGGGGATTGTTGGGGCGGGGGGCATGGGCTCCTAGACTGTCTCTCCTTGTCATCCCCGCAGTTCACCTTGGCTCCTGGCCCCTTATCTTGCAGCCATGGGGATGTTCACCTGGACTGCCTGGGCAGCATCCAGGACAAAATCACGGTGTGTGCCACCGACGACTCCTACCAGAAAGCACGGCAGAGCATGGCACAGGCCGAGGAGGAGACACGGAGCCGTGGTGCCATTGTCATCAAGGCTGGAGGCCGCTACCTGGGTGAGGAAGAGGCCTGGGACTTCACCTGTCGGGGGGCTCATGCCTGCTGGGCACCTGTGGGGTTGGGGAGCAGGAGAGACTCAGGACCTGTCCTGGCCAGGAGCTGGAGTGATGGGTTGACAGGTGTGGCCCCAAGCAGGGTGAGCCAAGTCGTTGTTGGGTCAGAAAGGAAGGTCCTGTTGCATTGGCTGAGTCAGCTGGGGGCTGTGGCATCTGTTGATTGCCCAGTTTGAATAAGAGCCCCAAGAACTCTAGGAATTCCAAATCCACGGGCCCCTCTCCCAGGCTCTCACCTCGGGGATCTCTACCCATCAGAGAGGTAGACCCGCTCTTCGACAGCAGGGCTGCGGTCTGTCCTTCAGCAGCCACCCCTGCCCTCACCTGCCTGGCCGGCTCTTCCCTAAGACTGACATGGCCAGTGGCAAGGTGCAGATGGCGAGACCTACCCTGTGGCAAGTGGCCTGCTGCTGGGTTGGGGCCAATGAGGGACCGTCGAGTCGCACCTAGGAAGGAAATGTGTTGACTCCCTGCTGGATGAGAAGGCCCTGGCGGCATATCATCTGCTTGGAAACAGTTTTGGTGAAGTTGAGACACCAACAGCATGAAAAGTGTTTACTTGTAGGAAGCTCCATTCCTGCTTTAGTTTTCCCAGCACCTAGGTCCAGACAAGTTCAAGAGTCATGAGGATTCAAGGCCGGGGGGAAGGGTGTTAGGCCTAAGGGAGGCTCAAAATGGCTCACAGCAAACCAGGACCTTGGTGGCTTTTGGGGTTTTTTCTTTTTTAAGAAAAGGTAGGAGGATTTCAAAGCCCCCCAAAGGAGCACATGATTTCACTGGCTTGGCAGTGGGGTTGACTCTGAATGAAACCCCAGATGTCCGTGCAGGAGTCTGTGTCGCCAGTGACCGCTGTGTCTGGGTGGACGTGGCCATGCGTGCTGAGGGAGCCTGTGCTCTGGGCTGTGGCCGCTGCTGGAGACAGCCACACGAGAGCAGTCGCCAAAATCCAAAAATGCTTCCACTGCCTGCTCTCACCTCGAGGTGCAGATGTGGACATACGTATACATCTCGGTAAATTTCTGGTCCTTTCGCCTAAAACTTGGTGAGAAATGTGGCTTCTGCCACTTTGGGTACAGCAAGAGTTTTGCAGTGGTTTTGGTTCTGGTGGAAGCACTTGTCACCTGGCCTCTGAAGACAGACATGCTTGTCCCACTGTGTCAGGCCTCTCCCTGACCCTGCGTTGGCCCATCAGCTGGGTCCTCTGGGGACCTGAGGATTCTGACAGCACTTCCTCCTGTGTTAATTTGACAAATGAGATTTAAGGGATGAGAGCAAAAAACATCCTCATAGAGAGCTTTCTGGCCCAAGGTCATGAAACATGCGCTGTCCTCCCTTGGCCATGCGTGTTCCCTCAGTGGCAGTGCTGCTATCCAGGGGTTAGTTAATGGTTTCTGAGTGGAGGCCCCTCCCTCCAGAGCAGAGCTGGAGTCTGTTTGCTCTAGAAGGGTAGGGGATCAGGCTGCTGCCCCTGGGACTCTGAGCACAGCCATGTCTGCCCAAGAAGCGCTCAGCAGGGTTGCAGCTGGGGAGCTGCTCCTACCCTGGGGTCTCCAGAGAAGGTGCCCAAGCAGCCTGATGCCTTTGTTCACTCCTTTTTCATAAGAGAGAATGGGGGATCCTGTGGGGCCAGCACAGTGCTGTGATGTGTAGGCTCTGGGGGCATCTCCCTCTGGCCATTCAGGAACCCCCACTCTTTTTGCCATCAGCCCCCTCTCCCTGCAGTGGTCGGGCTGCCCGTGATGAAGTCCGTTGTTTCCTGCAGCTCCTGCTTCTGACACTGGGGGCCCTGCAAGTGCCTGATGAGCTGTGTGTGGTCAGCAGGTGGTGCTCTCAGCTGTCCTGGGTCCCCACCGAGCTGGCTGGGCTGGACAGGGCTTGAAACTGCCTTCCCCTCGGGCTGGTGGCCATCAGTGGGCATCCACGCACCCGCTCAGAACTTGGCATCAGCCCCAGGCAGAGGGGCACAGAGGCCCCCCACCCCCTCACATCCCTAATGCCTTGGCTCTTGTTGCAGGCAAGAAGGTTCAGTTTCGGAAACCAGCCCCGGGGGCCACGGACGCTGTGCCCTCCCGGAAGCGGGCGACCCCCATCAACCTGGCGAGTGCCATCAAGAAGAGCAGTGTTGGTGGCATTAGCGGGGGCAGTGGGGTGTCTCAGAGGCCTTTCCGTGACCGGGTGCTGCACCTCCTGGCACTGAGGCCCTACCGGAAGGCCGAGCTGTTGCTGCGGCTACAGAAGGACGGCCTGGCCCAGGCGGACAAGGATGCGCTGGATGGCCTCCTCCAGCAGGTTCGTGCTTGCCCGGGGCCAGGTTGAGGGTCCAGTCAGCCTCAGGTGGCCTCTGCACAGGGTCTGGACACAGGGCAGCCTGGAAAGGGCCCTTCCCGAGGTCTCTTCCAAGATTCTCAGCCTGCCTCAGAGCCTCGGCCTCCTGGGTTAGGACGTGCTTAGGGCTGTCACGGACATGTCCCTTGTCGTGGTGCTTGCTGTCCAGTGGCAATGAGGATGGCTTAGAGTGAGGTCAGCACCCTTGTCCACACCATCTGCTAACACACAGGCAGGAGGCACAGCACAGAGGATCCTAGACTTTAGTCGCCTGATGATTTTAGAATCAAAAGAAGCCTGGGTAACCACAGATGTGAGTTAACAAGAGCTCAGGCTCCTCAGTCAGGTGGGCTTCCCTGCCACTCACCAGCCGTGGCCCCTTCACTTGTGGACCCTCGGGCTGGCACGTGCGGCCGCAGCTTGCCAGCAGCACCTCTTGAGGGGTGGAAGGCTGAGCTGGAGGGAATGGGACGTCTGCAGATGGAGCCTGCTGTTACAGAACAGCTCAGGCTTCAGAGCAAGAGCTGTGGGCCTGGCTGCTTTCCCTAGGCCCTTCCCTGTCTCCCAAAGCCCATGGAGGGAGCTTGAGGAGCCCTGGGAAGCTGAACAGCTTGTTCTGGCTTCGCCACATCAGCTGGGCCATGCAGATACCTCGGAGCCCTGCCGCGAGGTTCACACGGCTCGCAGTGGACAGTCCCGTCCTGCGGAGGAAGTGTGGTCGCACCTCTACGGGTTCTGTCCACCAGCTCACTTGCCCCTCCTGCATCCTGCCTCAGATGCTCTGGGCGCACAGACAGTGCAAAACTCACATGCTGAGATAATCAGTAGTTGTATCTGAGGATGAGCCACGGGGTTCGCTGCCCCTCATCTCGCTGGGACCCTGGCCTTGGGGGCTCCATTTGCCAGGAAACTGTGTGGATATGGCCTCTTTTTTTTTTTTTTTAAAGAGTGTGTGTGCAAGCAGGGGGGAGGGGGGCAGAGGGAGAGAGAGAATTCTAAGCAGGCTCCGCACCCAGCATGGAGCCCGACATGGGGCTCAATCTTACGACCCTGAGATCATGACAAAATCAAGATCCGGACGCCTGACCAGCTGAGCCACCCAGGCGCCCCCGGATTTGGCCTCTTGAGGCACTGTGCCCCACTCAGAGGTTGTACAGGTGAGAACCAAGCTGCGCAGTTTCTCCCTCTTGAGCATATGAGTTGGCTCAAGGCCTATTAGAAGATAGCTATGTAGCTACATGGCTCAGAAGTTTTCTTTGGCAGAGGGGCTTGCCAAAGCATCCAGAAAGCTCCAGAACCAGGAATGATGTTCCTGGGGGGTTTGTTTCCTTGGAAAGTTGCAGGTGTCAGCCTTATCCTTGGGAACTTGGGGGAAGCACAATGGAGGCCCTCCCCCTAGGCTGGAACTCGGAGAGAATGAGGCAGGGCTGGCAAAATGCCGGGTCTTTAGATGTAAGCCAGGACTGAAGACACAGGCCTGCCCTTGGACGTGCTGCAGCCCACACTGCTGTCCAGTTAGGTGGCCATCAACCCCTACTGTGGCATTCTTGGAAATGCCCTTGCTCCCACCTTCCTCTCTTGCCGTTTGTGCCCAGAAGAAAGAAGAAGCACATGAGCCCCTCAAATGCAGAATGTGAAACTTGGCTGACAGAACACACAGTTACACCTGAGATTTATCCTCTGAGCAATCCTCAAATGTGGCCAGAACACCAGCCTCGGTTTTCCGAAGAGCTAGGGATCTGTCGGTACTGATGTTGTTCTGCCCGGGGTGCCTGCTTTTTTAACCTCTGAGATGCTGTGGTTGCTCCCAAGCCCTTTCCCAGGATCAGAGAGGCACCGTGCTGGGCTCTGGCTTCTCTGGTTGATTTGGATTCAGCAGCCTCCTGTGGGGCAGCTTATCTGGTGTCTGTGGGCAGAACATCCTCCCCATGTCTACTCTGATTTCTTCTGAATGGCCCCATCTGCTTTGTGCTTCTGTATTTACTACCCAGCGCGTCGTCCCCGGCAGCTGTGGGTAGTATAGCAGGACCCCAGCAGCTTGAGGAAGGGGAAGGTCTCAGGGGATTCTGTGGGCTGGGCCTTGCACAGGCTCGTCATTTCCAGCTTCCCGCAAGTGATCAGGGATTCCGATGAACAGCACAGATGAAACCGCACTCTTCAAAGGCACCTTCTCTCTTCCTTCTGTGAAAACATCCAAGGCAAAGATTTAAAGCATCTGTCTCCGGTGCTGGCGGGGCCTCAGAGAAACCCGGAGGCTCATCCTCTGTGGGTGGGAGTGTTGATGGGTGGGTGGCTCCTCTGGAGAGCATTTTAACAAAACGCATCAAGAGCCATAAAAATGTTCAGAGCCTTTGACCCACTAATCCCACTTCTGGGAAGCTGGCCGAAGGAAGCCATCACCAGCGTGGAAAAACCTGCACACAGCGGTGTCTGTTTATGCTACAGAGAAACTGGAAGTGGCATCAGCATCCAACAAAGGAGAAATCTTTGAGTAAATCACAGTGCACATGCTTGGTGGAATATTACTTAGCCATTAAAAAATGCTCCCTGAGGAAACCCTCGTGACCTGGAGTCCTCTTAGAAGCCTGTGATAGTGAAAAACATCAGCTGCCGCACCAGCTCTCTGCGGCCAACAAAGTGGGGCAGGGCTAGCTGGTTGCGGGGAAGGTGGACGTAGCCTGGCCCCTGGAGGCCCTGGCTCCCCCACCCGCCACCATCTCTGCCACAGAAGTGCGTATCCAAGAGGTGGGGTGTCAGTCTCTCCAGGCTGCTGTACCAGAATAACAAACTGGGTGGCTTATAAACAACAGATGTTTACTTCTCACGATTCTGGAGGCTGGGAAGTCCAAGATCAAGGCGCCAGCAGACTGGGTGTTTGGTGAGGGCCCCCTTCCCGGTTCACAGACTGTCTTCTCACTGGGTTATCACATGGCAGGGGTGGGGAGGGAGCCTTCTGGAGTCTCTCATAGAGGGACACTTCACATTCATGAGGGCTCCACCCTGATGACCTAATCACCTCCCAAAGGCCTGCCTCCTAATACCATCATTTTGGGTGTTGAGATTTAATATGAATTTTGGTAAGACAAAAACATTCAGTCCATAACAGGGGAGGCTGGTGAAGGGGTCCTGTGTAAAAAAAAGGCAGCCCCCCTTGCTTTAGAGCCAACCTGTCTTCCAGCAGCTATAAGACATGTGCGTCCGGACCTGGTGTTCTGATACTTTTGCATCCCAAGGCTTGCTGCCCCCCGTGTACAGGGGATGGGGGGGGGTGCTGTCCTCTTTCCTGTGTCTCTGCCCCCCACCCTCCATCAAATGCTTTCAGTAACTTCTGCCTCTCCTGGGGCTTCTGGCAAGATAACCCCGTCTCTCTCTCTCTTTTTTTTTTTTTTTTGTCAGAGCACAAGAAGAGAGGGGGCAGAGAGTGAGAAGCAGACTCTCCACTGAGCAGGGAGCCCCATGGAGGGCTTGATCCCAGGACCCTGGGATCATGACCTGAGCCGAAGGCAGCCGCTTAACTGACTGAGCCACCCAGGCATCCTGATCCTGTCTCTGTCTTACAGGTGGCCAATGTGAATGCCAAGGATGGCACATGCACATTGAAGGACTGTGTGTATAAGGATGTGCAGAAGGACTGGCCTGGCTACTCGGAAGGGGACCAGCAGCTGTTGAAGCGGATGCTTGTCCGGTAATGCTGCCTCCCATGCCTGGGCATGTCCCCGCACCCTGGTTCTGGGGCAGATGTCATCCTGAGGATGCTGGGGTGACCTAGTGTGGTCCCAAAGGCCACGGGACCCTTGAGCAGGATGGAAGGATCTGTGGAGGCTCTCTAGCAGTCTTTCCCACTACCTGGGACGCCACAGAGCCGAGCCAGCCCACTCTGGCCTCCTACTGGGGGAAAGGCCAGCTCCTGTTGAAGGGAGTGGAGGGTGCAAGTCACCCACCCGAACACCAGAATGCCCAGACGGAAGTATTCAGTCAGCCCAGCTTGTTCCACACTTCCTTTCCCATCAAGCTCCCTTCCAAAACCTGCGCATCCCCACAGGCTTCGGCTACAGGCCACCTCCTTCTTAAAAAGAACCTCTCAGGAACTTGAAGCAGAGAAACAAAGCAAAATAAAACTCCCCACAGGCGTGATTAAGTAGCATTAATTAAACACATTCCCTCTCAGATTAATTGGGACCTGAGGTCAGGAGTGGCCTTGGTGGCTCAGGGGAGGAGTGGTTAAGTAGGCCCCTGCCTGGCTCAGGTGAGCAATTAATGATTTCCTTCTCAACTGATGCCTGACTTGGGAGCACGGGCTGTGAATCACCGTTCAGAGCAGGCTGATACACTAATTAGTCTTTAAATGATTTCTCAGGGACTTGAGTTATTTATGAGGTTGGTTGTTTTTTTTTTTTTTTAAGTTCAGCTGTTTAAAGCAGTAATTGCATGTAGACTTGGGGCTATTCTAGGTGAACCCAGAGTTTCTCCTCAGCCCTGCAGGACACTCCTCCCCAAGCCAGTACCTGCTTCTGAGCCAGCCTGGGGTCACTGGTCTGGCTGTCCAAAGGTCTTGGGGAGGCTGAGGAGCTGTTCTCAGTAGAAGACCACTCCTACCCCCATCCCCTCTCTGGCATCTCCTGTTCCCCCTAGCTAAATATGTTGGGTTGGTACTGTCACCTCCTACAGGTGTTTTCATCCATCAAACATTTTTGGTCAGAGTCTGGTGCTGAAATGGTCAAATTTGCCCAACCAAGTGCTTTGAGGTGACGAGGGACACACGAAGGGAACTGTAAGGCTGTTCCTGGCCTCCCTCCCTTCAGAGCCTCTTGTTAGGTAGCTGCTGTTCTCAGACCCCAAGGGCCTTGGCCACACAGAGCTCTCCAGAAGGGACTTGGCCAAGAGCAGGTAGCCTTGTGTGTTTGTGTGTAGGTGGGGTCGGTAGGAATCCTTGGCTCTGGAGCTTTTTTTTTTTTTTTTTTAAGATTTTATTTATTTATTTGACAGAGAGAGACACACCGACACAGCGAGAGAGAGAACACAAGCAGGGGGAGTGGGAGAGGGAGAAGCAGGCTTCCTGTGGAGCAGGAACCCAATGCAGGGCTCGATCCCAGGACCCTGGGATCATGACCTGAGCCGAAGGCAGATGCTTAACGACTGAGCCACCCAGGCGCCCATGGCTCTGGAGCTTTGTGTAATTCCTGGCTCATATTAATCCCTGCTCGGCTGAGTGAGCTGCCAGGACTCGTGTGAACCCAAGGCACTCGGCCTTCTCCTGGGCAAGCATGGTGTTCCTCTCTCTGTCTGCACGGGCCAGCTTAGGGATCAGCTGCGCCAGAAACTGCTTGTTACCAGCCGCACTTACTGTCCTTGGAACCTCGAGCCGGTTGGTGTGCAAAGGTCAGGGTCAGCATCCTCAATGCCTGCAACCACACTGAAGATTACCCCAGCCACCCGTCTGTACAGTTTTTTTTTCTTCAATTTAGGTTGTTCCCTCCCTGAAGAAAACCCCATTTACAGCGGTTCTTGAAGCCTCGAAGCAAGAAGGAAAAATAGGGCCTTGGGGTATTTCTGCCTGTGGGGACAAGTATCACCCCAGAAGTTGGGCCGCCTCCTTTTCCTACAGCTTGTTCACAATTCATACCGGAGTTAAGCACGCTAATGCTTCCAGGTCGGCCTGGGTCCCTGAGGCTCTGCTCTACATGGACACCCACTTACAGCATCATTTTGATTCCTCCTCAGTGTTTCTGTTCTCCGTGTGTGTAGCTGCTGGGGCCCGTCCTGCCTCAGGTGTTCCAGTGCACAATGCGGCCTCGGCAGCCGTGCCCAGCCCTGTGCTCACTCCCCTTGTGTCTGTTTTTTGTGCCAGTATGATACTGTGTTGACTATTATGGCTTTATAGTGTATCTTGAAATCTGGGATTGTGATGCCTCCCGACTTGTTCTTCTTTCTCAAAATTCAGAGGTGTTAATTAATTACATTCACAGTGTTGTACAGCTGCTGCCTCTACTAGTTCCAGAACATGTACCCCAAAATGGAACCCCGCGTTAGCGGATACTCCCATTCCCCCCCGGCAACCAGTCATATTTCTGTCTCTGTGGATTTCCCTGTTCTGGACGTTTCGTATCAGTGGGCTCTTACAACATGTGGTCTTTGGTGACTTGCTTCTCTCACTCAGTGTACAGTGTACGGTTAAGGTTCATGTAGGTTGTAACGTTATCAGAGCTTCGTTTTTGTGGCTCAATAATCTGTTGTGTGTGGATATACACCACGTTTGTTCATCCACTTACCTGTTGATGGTCGTTTCCACCTTTTGGTGATTGTGGCTAGTGCTCCTGTGAACATTTGTGTACAAGGATTTGTATGGACATAGATTCTCAGTTCTCTCAAGTATAGAAGGAGAAGTAGAGTTGAGGTTTTTGGAAAACTGCCAAACTTTTTTCCACAACAGCTCCACCATTTTATATTTCCCTTCCCAGCAACACACAAAAAGGTTTTCTAGTTTCCCCACTTTCTCACCAATAGTTGTTATTTTCCGTTCTTGTTTTGTTTTATGCTAGCCCTCTTAGCGGGTGTGAGGTAAATACCTCATTGTGGTTTTGGTTTGCATTTTCCTGATGACTAATAATGTTGAGTACTTTTTCATGTGCTTATTGGCCATTTGTGTATCATCTTTGGAGAAATGTCTATTCAAGTCCTTTGTCTTCTGTGGATATTAAGGCTGGTGTTTCTGTTGTGGATTGAAAGTTTTCATCTGCTTATAGAGTTTCTCTTCCCTTTCAAATGCATTCTCTTGTCTCTTTTGGACTCTGACATTTGTTACCTGGAGGCCTAGGTGCAGCCCTTCAAGGCTTTCCTGAGTGGCTCCGTTTCCTCAGGAGGGCTGCCTCGGTTTCTCTGAAACCCGCCCCCATGGACCCCTCTGTTTCCTCAGTCTCCTGAGGCCACACCTCTGTCCATCCCATTGTCCAGGTGTGTCTTGAGCAGCCTCCTGGCCTCGTAGAGAAGGCTGGGCTCCTTCCCCACAGCCCCAGAGCAGAGTGGAGACAGCCCTGCAGGAGCCCCTTCTCTGAGGTCTCTGAGAGTCTGAGCCCATGCCCGTGGGGTACTATGGCTTGGGGCCCCATTTTCTTGGACCCTATGAGATAGTCACCGCTTCCGCTTCCAGCGTTGGACCGTGCTCCTCTCTTTTCCCTTTCTTCTTCATGCCTGTTCAGTGGAGGCTGGAAAGAGAGCAGATGTCAATGCCTGTGGTTGCTTCCATGTGGCTGGACAGAAAATTTGAGGTACCTGTCTTGGCCATGGGAACTGCGTGGCCCCTGTGAGTGCTTGCACGTTGTAGGCACTTTTCCTGGGGCTCTTCTCACATTTGGGGCCACCACGGAGGGGCCGGAGCAGCGGTCTGTCATGTGGTTGTCTGTTAAGGAGGCCTGCTCGGCTCGTCACTGGTTAAGAGCAGTGCAGATGCATTCCCTGTAGCCCCAGACCCTGGCAGCACACAGAGGGCCCGCGGCACCACACTTGGCACCGGGCTGGCTGCTGGGTTCCCGTGAGACTTGCAGCCTCTGGGAATCAGAGAGGGCCCTCAAGCCAGGGTCGCTAGTGGGGCCTCCATTTGCCCTTCTGAGTGTTGGGGTGTCTCTTCCCTCATCCCTGGCTGCATCGTTACGCTCAGGTACTGGTAGGCTGGTGGCTGCCCCTGTTGTCCTTGAGGAGATATTGTCATGTTGGCTCCTAGGAAGGTCGGTCCTGAATCCAGGAGGCCTTCCTGTCATGCTAGGGCATCTCAGTCCCCTTCAGCATAAAGTTCCTGCAGTAAGCATTATTAGGATTAATGATTGTTTTTGTTTTTGTTTTTTTTTAAGATTTTATTTATTTGACAGAGAGAGACAGCGAGAGCAGGAACACAAGCAGGGGGAGTGGGAGAGGGAGCAGCAGGCTTCCCGCTGAGCAGGGAGCCCGATGCGGGGCTCGATCCCAGGACCCTGGGATCATGACCTGAGCCGAAGGCAGACACTTAACGACTGAGCCACCCAGGCGCCCCTGAATGATTGTTTTTAAAAGGAGGGGCCAGTGCCCCAGTGTACCCAGCTCCCACAGGGACACAGCACAAAGCTTGAATATCCAGTCAATTTCACTTGGGTTTCTGGTTTCCACAGCAATGGGTGTCTGGATGAGTGGGTGGTCCACTGAGCTTTCTCTGGGCACACGGGACACCAAGTGGGCAGTCCTTCAGGCTGTGGATGAGCCTGGGCTGGGATGTGTTTGGGCTGCTCTCTGCCTGCCCTGCCCTGAGGTACCCAGTGTACTCGACCCTGTTCTGGTTCATCGGGATGGCAGGGCCCACCCTGAATCACTGGGTGTAGGCGGGACAGTGTGGTGTCAGGGGGAAGGCAGGTGGGCCTAGACATGCCCCACAGGTTGTCGGGCTGTACAGCTACCCTACCTCTCCTTCGTAGGAAGCTCTGCCAGCCGCAGAGTGCGGTGGGCCTCCCTGGAGACCCTGCTGCCGCCAGTCCTCCCAGGGAACGTGGAAGCTCGGCCTCACCCCCTCAGGTAGGAGCGGTGGGCGAGGATGTGACAATGTGTGGAGGCTGCGGTGGCGGCCATGGTGAGGGAGGAGGGCGGGCTAGGGGCCAGTGGGCCAGGCCTGACCTCAGTGTTTGGGCAGCCCATGGGGCCCTTGGTTCAGAGCCAGGTATTTTCTTCAGTGAGTGAGCAACTGCCGGGCTTTCCCCAGACTGGGGACCTGGGCTTGGGCCCTCAGTGCAGTTCCCTCTAATGCTTGTGGGTGGTGTGTCCAAGTGAGGGCGGGGTCCCAGACTGCCCTGAGCCCCGTGCTCTGTGTACAGCAGGCGTGGCAGGTGCACTTGCCTCCCAGGGCTGACATGAAGTTTCCGTAAAATCAGGCGGGCTGGCTGCAGGCACAGGGCCCTGTGAGTGGTGGCCATTGCCGATTTAGTCAGTAGTCAGGACGGGCGCTCAGGTGTCCCCACCTGGCTCGTGAACCCCTCGTAGCAAGTCCCTTATTTACCCCCCTTCTCTCCTCTGCCCTGGAGGCTCCCAGCCCATGTCCAAGGCCCTGAATCCTCCTTGTGGAGAGATCAGGTCTGTGCCTGCCCTGGCTTTGGGCCAAAGTAGAGGGCTGGCAGCCTCCTTACCCTGTTTCCCCCTGATGGTGGGCCTGCCACCTACCATCTTGCTCTCTAGCCATTTCCCATGGTCTGGCCTCGCCTCACATGCCTCAGGCTTCTCGCTTGTGAAGTGGGGTGTGGCCTGCACCATGTCACAGGGTGTCCCTTGGGGATCCAAGTAGTTCTAGGTCTGGTGGGGGGTGGGGAGAGTCCCAGCCTGTGGGGCTGCCGTGTGTCCTTCAGACTTGGTTCTGTCAGCATCCCCATCATCTAGGGATGATGCTGAATGCTGCGACGTTTCAGACCAGTCCCTGGAGGTGGCCCTTCTTGAGTGCTCAGCTGGCCAGTTCCGCCGATTGCTGCCCTTCCTTGGCTCTGTCCTCAGGGTGGGCTGAGCCAGGTTAGCTGGGGCCTGGCTCTTCTGGGTGCCCCCTTGTGGCCAGACTGGGCCTTGCAGTCAGGCACTGGGTTTCCTAGGGCCTCATGAGCTCAGGGCCTGTTGCTCCACAGCCACTTCTCAGGAGACACCAGTGGCTCCAGACAGTCTCCCTTTTAAAATTATTTCCCTCCCATTGCAGAAACGATCACAACCTCCTGATTTCACCGACTCCCTGGTCAGCAAGAAAACCAGGATATCCCATTTTACCCAGAGAGCTCAGCCTGCCGTCAATGGGAAGCTGAGTGCAACCCATGGCCGTGAGGCCCTGCTGCCCACTCCGGGCCCACTAGCTGGCACAGATGCCCACCTGCCCCCGCGGTTGGAGCCCCCGAGGATCCATGACCCTCTGGCTGACGTCAGCAATGACCTGGGCCACAGTGGCCGGGACTGCGAGCATGGGGAAGTGGCCACCCCAGCCCCAACTACGTGCCTCAGCTTGCCCCTGCTGACGGACTGTGCCCAGCCCAGCAGGCCCCATGGTGGCTCATCACACAGCAAATCCAAGAAGAAGTCCAAGAAGCACAAAGACAAGGAGAGAGCAACTGAGGACAGACACCGGGCCCGGTTGCCAGACCACATGCCCAGCCCCTTAGGAGCCCCACCAGATGCTCCGGGTACGTACCAGGGGTCCGACCTGGGGTGGGGGATGCTGTGGGAGGACACTGCCAAGTGAGGGTGAGCTCCAGCCTGCCCCCACCATTGCTCAGAGGGGGCTCTACCACGCCATGAGCCCCCATACTGGCACGCCCTGCACATTCAGCTCCTTTGCATCGTGTTCCTTTTTTTTTTTTTTAATTTTTTTTTAAGATTTTATTTATTTGAAAGAGAGAGAGTGAGAGAGCATGGGGAGGGAGAGAAGCAGACTCCCCTGCTGAGCAGGGACCCCGATTGCGGGACTTGATCCCAGGAGCTGGGGATCATGACCTGAGCCAAAGGCAGTTGCTTAACCAACTGAGCCACCCAGGCGCCCCGGCACCCTGTGTTCTTATACAAGGTTGTCTGTGAATGCCCCAGTGGTCTCGGCCCTGGAGCCTTCTGGGGTCCTACTGTGCGCCAGGCCAGTGCTGGGAGCACAGAACCTCCGAGCTGGGGCCCATGGGAGGGGACAGTGTACCCGGAGAGGAACTAGTTCCAGGTGCAGCTCTCCTTGCAAGGGAGGTCCCAGACACTGAAAGGGAGCAGGGTGGGGCTAGGGTTCAAGGAAGGCAGTGGGGTACGGGGCCTGGCTAGAGAGGGGGAGCACCTGGACTGCTACAGGGCTCGTGTAGCCTGCTCACTAGTGAACATTTCAGCTTGTGGAGCCTGGGTTTGGGAAGCTGTCCATAGAACAGCAGGCTGTAGGAGCCAGAAGGAGGTCATGGAGCTGGTAAGAAAGCCGGAAGTCGAGAGACCTGGGATCACAGCAGGATGAGAGGGGTGCAAGGCTGGCTGGGGCTGTGTGCTGAGCCAGAGAAACTTTGTGGGGCCCAGAGATACTGGGGAGGTGTATGGACAGGCCAGACTTGGGGTGGGAGTAGGGGTCTTCACCCCCAGAGCCTGGGCCACCTTGAGTTCATAGCTGGGTGTGCCTGAGCTGAACACCTCCTGTGGCTGTTAACCTAATCAGCATGGTGTGGCCACAAAGATGCAGCTGTACCTGCCACCTGTGGACAGTCTCAGGCTGTGTAACTTGGTGCTGCTTTCAGATTATTTCCCTAGGAAGGATCCAAGCAGGAGGCATTCCTGGGGCAAGGGTAGAGCTGCTTTCTCCTTAAGGCTTTCTAATGAGTTGTTCAACTGCTCTCCAGAAAGGCCTTTCCCAGCCCATCCCTCTGGCTGGAGGGCAGGTGTTGGCAGTAGCCGGATGGAGGCAAGGCCTGGTTCCCTGGAGCTGGTCCTGCCTGGAGAGACAAACCCTGAGCAGGCCCAGCCAAGCAGCACGTCCTGTCCTAAATGGTGAAAGCAAGGCCCTTGTTCCTCTGGCAGGGCCCAGGGAAGGAGGAGGGCACATGGCGCTCAGACGGCTTCGGATCCTGCCCAGGGCACGTTGGCCTGGGTAGCTTGCCCCAGGCTAAGGTGGGAAAGTGAGATTTGGAATCAGGCAAACCAGGGAGTAGGTGGCCCAGGGGAAAAGAAAAGGACAACCAGGCACTAAAAATTGTGCTTTATCCATCTGAATGTGCGTCTTGCAGGCGCCTCAAATGTAACGGTAATGGTTGAGCACAGAGGCCTACCGTCCTGCTCTGAGGCTCCTTCCGGGACAGTGTGCTCTGCCTGTGCTCACACCAGCAGGAACCACCCACCTCCCTTTAACAATGGCATTGTTCTTTGTGCACCAGCCCCTGCCTCAGACGCACTGGAGAAGGTTCCAGGTCAGCATGTGAGGATGCTTCCTTGCTTTTGTGTCTCATATGGGAGGGACGGCATCAACTGTGACCCCATTCCTCTGTGTGGCATCGTCCCGGCCCTGCCGCATGCTCGCCTCTGCCCCAGACAGATGCAGCAGCCCCCACCTGTCTGGCAGATGGCTCTCCTTAGCCACCCCTGTGCTGATGCCACCTTGGACCCAAAACCCCAACTCGTGCCCCTCAGGGCTGGCTGCCTGTCCCCCTGTGCTGCCGGTCCACCCCTGGGTCCTCTGCCCATCCTTGTGCCTCCTCCCCACTCTTGCTCGGTCCGTGGACCCCTCCTGTTGCCTCGGTGTGCCTTCCTGGGCAGCCTGGTGTGCTGGGTGGGGGGCGGGTGGGGTGGGGAGCCTTCTCACAGTGGGACCCAGACCCGGGGGAAGCACGGGAGAAGCTAGTAGAAGGGGCACATGAGAAGGCAGCTGTGGGGAGGGTTCCCTTTAGGCCCAGGCCCTGTGGTGGGAACCAGCTGAGCGGGTGCAGCAGGGGCTGAGCGATGGCTGAGCAGCGAGGGCTGCAGTAGGAGCAGGGCCTCTGAGGTTTGCCTCAGGCCAGAGCTCGAAGGTGTCTTAGGTGCCAGCAGAATCTGACCCTGAGCTTTGGTTTCCCCGTTTGTTTTCTCACCTGGTGAAGATCTCAGAAGGGCTAAATGAGGCAATGTTAACTGGGCCCACAAATGGCAGAACACTCTGGAAGGCATACGTCATGCAAGGCATGTGAGGTGGAAGCACGGACTAAGCTCTCGCATGCGTGTCCATTGGGCTGCCACCCCGAGAGGTGGGAGATGTGTGCTCCATCCGTTGGTGGGAGTCCTGCGGTGCAGGGATTCCCAGGGGGGCTGCTTCCTCTCTAAGGGGGGCACAGTGTGTACTGAGGGTACACTGCACAGTGATGAAATCTCTTCTGTGCTGGGAAAGAAGCCCCTGGGGAAGAGGCTAGATTATAGTTTTGGCCAATTGTGCCCCCCAAGCGCCGTGGACAGGCCCGTGCCCTCCAGTTCCACCTCATGGGTGGCCTGGGCTGCAGGCAGGAGCCAGGACTTTCCCGAGTGGCCCTCTGTCTCCGTCCTGCCAGGCCGGAGCTGGGCGAGGGGCTTGCTCGTTTCCAGAGTAATGATCGGTCATCAGAGGCAGCGGGGTCTCTGGGTGGGTCAGGCTCTGGCCGGGCTGCCCAGGCGCTGGCCCTGTGATGAACTTGTCCTTGCAGCCGCTTGCTGAAAACCTGCACGTGGCACCATCTGGGCTCTCTGCACGTCCCACGGCTGTGGTTCGGGGGCACCCGCAGTGCTCCGCGGTGGTGTTCCTGGGTCCCGTGAGCCCCCCCACCCCAGGTGGCCCTCTGCCCATCCTGACTCCCCTTCTGCTATCCCGCCGTGTCTTTCAGACAGCAGACCTTCTGCTCTTCCTTTGTAGGTTTGAATGGGACCTGCAACAGCTCAAGCGTCCCCACCTCGACCTCAGAGACCCCCGACTACTTGCTGTGAGTACTTCCCTCGCCGGCCTGCCACCCTCTCCGCGGCCCACACTCTCCCCTGCACTGTAGGTCGGGGGCGGCGCGGGGGGGCGGGGGTTGCTCACTGCAGGGCCCTGCGTGGGAGCTCTCAGCCCCGCGGGCCTGTTCGAGGCCTGGGCCCCTCCCAGAGCCGGGAAGTCACCCGCCGCGCTGGGGCCTGGGTGGGGCCGCCCATGCAGCTGTGGGCGTTCGGGCCTACCCCCCCCCCCCCCCCCCCCCCCCCCGCGGCCCCCTGAGCCCTGCCGGCCCCTCTTCCCGTCTCCTCAGAAGATACGCTGCCATCTCCTCCCCGGAGCAGCGGCAGCGCTACAAGAACGACTTCAACGCGGAGTACAGCGAGTACCGCGGTCTGCACGCACGCATCGAGCGGGTCACACGGCGCTTCACGCAGCTGGATGCCCAGCTCCGGCAGCTCCCGCAGGGCTCCGAGGAGTACGAGGTACGGCGGGGGGAGGGGCCCATGCCCGCGCCCGACCTGGGTGAGAGGCTGCTCATGGGTGCGGCCAAGCCCCGGGCCTCCAATCCCTCCCCGGTGAGGAGGGCCACTGCGCTCCGCCAGTGTCGCTCCGCGTCCCCGGCCTGGCACTCAGCTGGCCCCGGCCACCGCTGTGCTTCGGGCCCGTCCCTGCAACTCTGCCATGGGGGCCCACAGGCTCTCGGGCCCAGCTCGGCCTCCGGTGCAGTGGGGACACCCAAGACCGACTCTGCAGGTGGGAGACCCGACCCGCTGGGGCAGGAGTTGTGTTCAGAGCCATTGAAACAGCCAGGCCCTGTAGGGTCGGGTCACACGGGTCTGCCCTGCAAGAGCGCCTCGAGTCCTCTCTGCGGCTCACAGCCCACCCATGCTGTCAGAGCCACAGGGGTGGGGCTGGAGAGCCCCTGTGGCCCCCTCACCCTCCCATCAAAGGCACGTGGGCTCCCCAAGCCAGCCCGTGCTGGGAGCTCGCTGCTGGGGGGCGGAGTGTGGGGGGGGAACTCCATCCTTGGTCACCAGCCTCCCCTCATGCCACCTTCCAGAGCTAGTCTGATGAGCTGGGGTGTTGAGGCCCTCGTGGGGACCACTTCGGTTTCCAGAGGAAACCGCTCACAACTGGAGGAGCGATGAGGGTTCTGAGGGTCTGGGACTGAGGAATCCCGGGGTCTTGGTCTTCTCCCTCCTGCAGCCTCCACATGGATATTCCCCAATATGCCCCTGCACCCCCAGGTGTGTAGGGGGAGGGGGCTCTGCGCTTGACCTTGAACAGCGACCCGGCCAGCTGGGTGTGGGGGAAGGAGGCCGCCCGGCCTGCTCTTTGCCTCCTCCCTCCCGCTGTGCTGGCCGCTGTGTTTGTCCCTGAGGCTGGGCCCCTGCCCCTCACTCCCCTGGCCCAGCATCCTCCCCCACCTCCTGCCCTGCTCGTCCTCTCCTCCCACCCAGCCTGCCTCTCTTTACTTTGGTCAGCTTCTCTCAGGCCACGATGAGACTATTGTCTCAAGGCCGGTGGTGATTATGCAGGTCACAGGTTATCAGGGGAGAAGGGGTCACTCAGTAGGGGTCTCCTGCAGGCAAGGGCATTGTGTACTTTCTGTTTTGTTTTTCCTCCAGACTACTCGGGGGCAGATTTTGCAGGAATATCGAAAAATCAAAAAGGTATGTCTCCACCCCTAGTGGGGGGTGGGGTGGGGTCAGAAAAAGCTGTCTCAAGGTGAGCAGCACTAGACAGGGGCCTTGGCTGGCCTGGGGGTCTCAGGTCCTCAGAGCAGCTCCTGCCCGGCCCCCTTCCCCAATTTAGAGCTGAGAAGCTCAGCCCATATCTCCCTTGGCAGCAAAGCACCCTCTAGCACTCCCACTCCTCCGTGGCTGCAGCCCCCAGGCTCTTCGGCGGCGCTCCCTCCAAGGTCAGGGGAGGAGCTGAAGTTCCCCACCCCCAGCGGCAGGAATGCCTCCTCAGGGCCCTATCAGTTCTTGCTCGGAAGGCCACTGGCTGTGGGTTCACCACGTGTGTGCGCCCCTGTGTGCCGGGGCTTTTCTTTGCCAGCCAGGCCCCCAGCCCAGGAAGGAGGCTTCATGACAGTCTTGCCTCTGGCCACTCTCATCCCGGCAGTGACCCTGTTTCCTAGGATGGGGCTTGGGGTGGGACACCATCCCGGGGCTCTGGCCTAAGGTAGAGCAAGGGTCCTTGTCATTGTGTGGTGGGCACTGGCCTACAGGCAGGGGTAGTGGGAGCCCAGGGCGGCCCGTAGGTGGGCGGGCGCCACACCAGGCCGTGCCCCGGGAGGCCGGCTGGGTGGAGGATATGGCTCAGCCCTGCCTCTCTCTTGCAGACCAACACCAACTACAGCCAGGAGAAGCACCGCTGCGAGTACCTGCACAGCAAGCTGGCCCACATCAAGAGGCTCATTGCCGAGTACGACCAGCGGCAGCTGCAGGCCTGGCCCTAGCCTGAGTCCACGGGGCAGGAGGTCCTGCCTGGCTCGCTAGGCCAGCTCCCCTTGCCGGGCGACCGTTCTGGATGGCGGGGGAGCTGGGGGCGGGGGGGAGGGGGGGGAGCTACAGAGCGGAAAAAGAGATTTATTTAAAAAAATAAACACGAGGAAGACACGTTCATCTGAGCCAGCAACGCCGGCTTTCAGGGGAGCCCCTGCAGACCTGGTGCCCTCAGCTCACAGACTGAGGTGGGGTGGCCGGCGTCTCATCCCACCCCCCCACCCCCCCCACCCCAGCCCACCACACCTCCTGAGGAGCCCCCACCCGGGATGGGCTGTTCAGGAAGCCCACCTCCTCTCCGGCCCACAGCCCCAGGGGCTCCAGCGTCCCCTCATGGAAAGACTCCAAGGCCAGCCTGCCTGCCTTTTCTAGTTTTATACAAAGACAGCCACTTTTAGCTCCTGCTTATGAGACTTCCGTCTATTTTTGTATGAGAGAGAAAGCGTCTTTTCTAAACCTGTGCCTCCCCTCCTTGGACACCAGGTCTAGATGCTGCCCTGTGTCCTTCCTGCAGTATTACAGATGCCTCTGAAAGTTCAGAGTTGTTCCCCAGGGCTGAGGGGAGACCCGAGGAGGGGGGGTGGCGGGGGTGGGGAGGGTGCAGCCGGCTGGCCTCCTGTGCTTGGGTCTGGCTGTGCTCCTGCCCCGGGCCCTCCCTCTGGTCCCCGCCTCTCCCCGCCCAGGCCAGGACGGGGTCTCTAAGGGGGTGGAGGCCCGCCCAGGTCTATTTCGAGAACTCCAGCTGGCCCCGGAGCAGCTGCTGGGAGCTGCAGGGGCAGAGCTGCGGGCCGAGCGGCTCTCAGCCCACCAGGCCTTGCCCCGCTATTTCAGGCCCTCAGCTGTAGGGGGTCACCGGGGGTTTTGTGCCAGAGCTCACACTGCAGCAGCAGTGTCGGATTTTATTTTATTATGTTCTCAGTCTCCCCCCTTTGCTGCTGCTTTTCTTTTCGCGCTGAGACCGAGTGGTCTCCATGCTGTTGACCTCACTCCATCCCTCAGTCCGCTTGTGGGTCTTGGGGTCATCTTAGCAGAGCCACCGCAGGGTTTGCACTCAGGGAGGGGCTGGGGGTCGATGGGGTCAGGGGACCCCCCGAGAGTGAGCTCAGAAAACGTGCCCTCTCCGCTCACTCTGGGGGCATGGGATCCATGGACACCATAATTGCTGCTTAGTAGCCGTGCCTAGTCTAGTGTCCCCCAAAGTGTCGGGGGACCACGCGCACGCATGCGCGTGTGTGCGCGTGTGCACGCGTGTACGTGTGTGGGGGGGGGCCCTGCCGGCATGCAGTGGGGCCTGAGGCGTGTGTTCACATTCAGCGAAGCCACCCAGGACTGGGGAAGGCGGAGGGAGTGGCTGCAACCTGGAGCCGGGGGCTCGCAAGCTGGGGGATGTGGGGGGGTGCTGCCACCAACAGTAGTGAGGCAGGGAGAGCAGAAATGCTCAGTAGACATGTCTATTTTTCTAAGCCACGGGGACATCTCCTCATGGCTTCCCAAAGAGCAGGCGCCGAGTGGAGGCACCTGCAGTATGCCCGCCCCGCCCCACCAGCTCCTGCCCGGGGACCCCTGGGATGCCCCGAGCACCAAGGGAACTGATCCTTCATGTTTCAATGGCTGTTGTTTTGTTTTTCATTTGGGATGGAGTGGGGGGTGCAGGCCCCAGGGACCCCCGAGTTCTGCAAACAGCCATGTCATGTGCTCAGCTGGACATGCAGACTCGGGTGAAGGATTATTTAAGGAGGCTGCAGCCTAAGGGCTGACCCGGCCCTCTGCCCTGGGAACCAGTTCAAGGGACTCTAAGTTGAATTTCCTTTTTGTTGTTGGCTTTTTGTTGTTTTGTTGTTGTTGTTTTTCTCCTTTTAAGGAATTATGAAGCTAAGAAAAGTTTTGTGCTTTGGGGGATGATGGACGAAAGTCCTAGCTGATTAAATATGGTCTAACTTATTGATACTGTGTTTCCCCCCCCCCCTTTTTTAATATTGTACTGTGGAGAAAAACTATTTTGAGCCATGGAGTTGGTGTTTACAAGAACTTTTCACTTTTGCCAAAATGTTACGATTGAAAGGCATCCGCGTCTTCAGTTTCCTAATATTTTCTTAAAAGATCTAGTGTCCTTTTTGTACACTAAACAGGTGAATGCTGATTTTTTCAACCTACAATAAATTTCACTGAACTGAACCTAGCAGCCCCAAGTGCCTGGGTGCGTTTGTGTCTGTCACAGCCGGGGCCTCCTGGCGCCCTGTGGGGGTAGGCTGGGGTCAGGAGGAGATTGGCCCTGGAGCAGCCACGGCGGTGGGCGGGTGGGGGGTGGGGGGTGGGAGGGAGGCTGGCGGCGGCGGCGGCGGCGGCGGCGGCGGCGGCAGAAGCTGACTGGCTGAGGCGGTGGGCCCTGCTCGTGCGAGACATGAGGTCACACCGCCTGGATATGGGGGCAGTGGGGAGCCACGGTGGGTATATGAGCAGGGGCCTTCCGGAGTGCCACAGCCCCCAGCAGTAGTAGGGCCACATGGGGCCCGGGGAGTGCCCTTCCTTGGGGAAATGAGCTGCGGCTGGGGAAGACAGCAGTGACGGCCCTGTTCTATTGTCTCTTCCCGCTAGGCCGGCTCGCTGGGGCTGCCCCTGCGCCCATGATGGGGATGGGGATACCGGGCCCGGTGGAATCCCCCAGGCCCAGGATGCCAACAGGGACGGCTGTCCTTGTCCCAAGCTCCAGGTGAGGAGATGAAGGCAGGGGTCAGGGTCCTGCTCCTGAAGGACGGGGTGGGGGTGGGTGTTTATTTTCAAAAGGAAAAACAGACAAAGAATAAGCCTGGGATGAAAGGGCTCCAGGGGTCAGGGGCTCTGGGCCTTAGCCTCCTGGACAGCCCCGCTGCCCCCAGCTTCGGCCGGAGTTCTAAGGTGGCCCGGGGAATCCAAGGGGCGCAGGAGACAAGGTCAGGCGGGCCCCGTGGGGCCGAGTGGCACACACCGGGCTTTTAGGGGATAACATCTCTATCCCCACAGCCCAAGGTCCAGGGCCAGTGTCTGCTCCCTTGAACCCCATCAAGCCGCAGCTTTGCCCTGCCCACGTGCTCCCCTAGGCCCATCGCCAGACTCCCCTGCAGCCCCTCACGCTGCCCCCAGGCACCATGGCCATTACTCCCTGAGTGCACCTTAGCCGCAGGGAGTCCCATCAGGATCCTTCCTGAGCCAAGGATGCCACAAATCCAGCCCCCCAGGGGCCCCAGAAAGGTCTTCCCAACCTCACAACCTTGGGGCCGCCCGCTCACCCCTGCCACTGGCTGGCCAACGTCCCTGGTTGTCATCCCCCCAGCACACTGATCCCACGGCCCTTCCTGTGTGCTAGGCTCCGCTTGGGCACTGGCACTTAGTGACGGAGACAGCCCTGCCCCTGCCCTCAGGAGCCTGTGTTATGGTGGGGACAGAGGTCCCCAGTCACTCCCAGGCAGCACAGTTCCCCCCATGTTGCACACCCAGGCGATCCCTGCCATCACTGTCCGGTGCCCAGCTGACCGCTCTGCCCTTGCCCTCCTCCTGGCACCTCCCACAGGCTGCCCCATGAGTAGTACTCAGGCTCCCCAGGGCTGGGTCTGGGGGCCTGTCCAGTCTGCACATTCCCAGGTCACCTGGCACTCAGAGGCGCAAGCTCCCTTCAGACCCCCCGGCGCCAACTGTATTTCAGCTCTTGGAGCTGGCATCAGAGCCCACAGGTTAGGGACCCAGTCCCATGAGACCGCCCCCCACTCCAGACACCTGCCACAAGTCTCTGGCCACCCATACTTGTGAGCAACTGGTTATACATCAGGGGTTCCCATGGCTCTCCCTCCGAGGTTTGCTAGAATGGCTCACAGCGCTCAGGAAGACACTTCCAACAGCCAGATGGAAGTAGATGCTGAAGGCCGGGTGTGGAGAACGGCACTGGGCGCCCATGCCCTTCTCCAGGTGTGCCCCCCCTCCCACACTTCTTGTGCTCGCTCAACCCGTGCGGTGTTGGGGTTTTTACGGAGTTTCCATTATGTAGGTATGATGAAATCACCAGCCTTTGGCGATTGAACTCCATCTCCCCAGCCAGAAACCAGGGACAAAACCCAAATATTTGTTACACAATATTCCCTGTCCCCAGCCTTGAGGGTCTGCCCTGGTCCCCAAACTGCTGCTCTCCCCCTTCCACCTGGCCACCTTTTCATCTGCCCCTGAACCCACTCCCCCAGGTTTTTGCCTGGGCAGTCCTTCCTATCTCTTGATAAGAGATGTCTTTGCATCTCAAGACGCCTTCCAGCAGCCACCTCCTCTAGGCAACCTGCCCTGCCAGACCCTACTTCTGACTTGTCTCTGGCTAGGGGTGCCCTAGTCTACTTCCGGCTCCGCCACACTGGAGTCCCTCGAGGGCAAAGCCTGGAACCGGAGTCTTGGAGCCCCCAACCCCCAAGGCCAGGCCCTGACCATGTTTCCTGTGAGCGTTCCCAACTATCCACCTTTTGGGTCAGCTCCAGTGGTGGAAACTTTCCAGCCGGAGGAGGCCGCTTGTTTTGGAAAGTTCCTGGGGGAGCCGCCCCCGCCCGCCCGCCCTCCGGGTTCCCACGCTCCCTTATCACTGGGTGCTAGGGGGGCGCAGTGCTGTGCCTGCCTAGCTCCTCCCCAGCTGACCTCCTTGGTCCTGCCCCTTCCCTTCCCCTCCTCTCCTCACCGAACACTGGCCCCCCTCTAGCCTGGCCCTGCCAAGCCCTCCCACTACAGGTAGGGAAACCGAGGCCTCGCAGCGCCCCTTACACACACCGCGTGAGCCCTGCCCGGAGTGCGTGGTGGGTAGTCCTGCTCAGGAAGGGGGAGGCGGAGGCGGCCCAGGCTGGAGGAGTGCCTGGCTGTGGAGTCAGAGCCCTGGCTCAGTCTTTGACCCTCGTTTCCACTGCAGTTATCTCGGACCCAGGTGCCCAGCCCTCCTTCCCAGCTCCACCTCCTGCCTGGTGGCTGGGTCTGGCGCTCTCTTGCAGCCTTAATGTCCTCTTTCGTAAAATGAGGGGAAGTGGCCGCGCGCCCTAACCGGCCGTGGTGTGAAGCAAATCCACGCGCCCGGTGCGCGGGCCGGGGTCTGCAGCCCACGTGGACGTCCGGCCGCGCCCGGTGGGGGGCGGGGAGCCCAAGGGCAGTGATGGCTCGGGCCTATGGGGCCTTGAACCCGAGTCCTCCGAGTCCTCCGAGTCCTAGGCCGGCGCGCCCCTCCTCCCCGCGCGCCCCTCCTCCCTGGCGCGGGTGGGGTGAGGGGCGGGGCGGGGGCGGGGCCGCGGCTCTTTTCTCTGGAGTTCGCGCGCCCCGAGCCCTCGCCGTCCGCCACTGTCCGAGTTGACTCCGCGCCGGTGAGTGCGGCCCCGGGGCGTGGTGCGGGCTCCCTGGGGACCGCGGTCGGCTCGGGCCGCCGGCTCTCCTGTCCCCGCTGACCTCCTTGCCCACCCTGCGCCCCTAGCTCTCCGCGATGGAGGCCACAGCCGATTTCGTGGTCGAGAGCCCCGACGTGGTCTACGGCCCCGACGCCATCGAGGCTCAGTACGAGTACCGGACAACGTGCGTCAGCCGCGAGGGCAGTGTCCTCAAGGTAGGCAAGGGACCCGGGGTGGGGGGATGGTGGGAATGGGGGAACCAGGGAGCCGGGAGGAGACGGGAATTACCCAACGTCGAAGACTGTGAGGGAGGAAGGGCCTGTGGCCTCAGGCTCACTGCACCGCCCGCCCCCAGGTATACCCCATGTCCACGCGCTTCACCTTTCGGACCGCCCGGCAGGTGCCCCGGCTTGGGGTCATGCTCGTCGGCTGGGGCGGGAACAACGGCTCCACGCTCACCGCTGCCGTGCTGGCCAACCGACTGCGCCTGTCCTGGCCCACGCGCACCGGCCGCAAGGTGGGGGGTCGGGTGGGGCTCGGCCCGAGTCCCTGCAGGAGGGGGAAGGGCCTTTAGGGGGCGGAGCTCTACGAAGGAGGAGACCCTCCGGGGACGGAGCCTAAGGTGCCGGCGGGCTCCCGGGGGTGGGGGGGGGGGACCTCCAAAGGCCGAGCGACTTCTGCCCTGGCTAGGAGCACAGAGCTGAGGCATCCAGAAGGAAGGCGGAGCTTGAGGGTGCCGGGCGGGGCCCGGGCCGGCTAGTGGCTCACGCCACGCCCCACCTCACTTCGCCCCGCCTGCCGCCCCCCCAGGCGGCCAACTACTACGGCTCGCTGACGCAGGCGGGCACCGTTAGCCTGGGCTTGGACGCCGACGGCCAGGAGGTGTTCGTGCCCTTCAGCGCCCTGCTGCCCATGGTGGCACCCGACGACCTCGTGTTCGACGGTGGGCGGGGCCCTAGGCTGGGGGCTGAGGTGGGAGGCGGGGCCTGGAGGGGCCCACGTTCTGGGTTGGGCTGAGCTTGGGGGTGTGTCGTCCCTCCCCCGCCCGTCCCCCCTCCTTCCCCCCACCCCCCCCGCCGCCCCAGGCTGGGACATATCGTCGCTGAACCTGGCTGAGGCGATGCGGCGCGCGCAGGTACTGGATTGGGGGCTGCAGGAGCAACTGTGGCCGCACTTGGAGGCCCTGCGCCCGCGGCCCTCTGTCTACATCCCCGAGTTCATCGCAGCTAACCAGAGTGCGCGCGCTGACAACCTCATACTGGGCACGCGCGCACAGCAGGTGCGGCCCCGCCCCATACCCTGTATCCCTTGCCACTTGTTGCTCTTGCCTTTGGCCCCGAGTTACCACCCACCACCCCTCTCATCCCACCCCCGCACCCCCCCGCGTTATTGGCCTTTTGTCTCCTCGTTCCCATCCTGAGGTTCCAGACCTCACTTTGCACTTGGGGAAGAGTAGCCCAGACTTCCCCAGCTTGAGGGGCCTGTACAACCTCCTTGCCTCCCCGCCCAGCTGGAGCAGATCCGCAGGGACATCCGCGACTTCCGGTCCAGTGCTGGGCTAGACAAAGTCATCGTGCTGTGGACAGCGAACACGGAGCGCTTCTGCGAAGTGGTCCCAGGCCTCAATGACACCGCCGAGAACCTGCTGCGGACCATCCAGGTGGGTGCATCCAGGGTTGGGAAGAGGGGTCAGGACCAGCCCCAGGGGACCCCTCCGTGCTGATCGCCCGCCTACGTCCACAGCTGGGCCTGGAGGTGTCGCCCTCCACTCTCTTCGCCGTGGCTAGCATCTTGGAGGGCTGCGCCTTCCTCAATGGGTCCCCGCAGAACACGCTGGTGCCTGGGGCGCTCGAGCTCGCCCGCCAGCGACGTGTCTTCGTGGGTGGAGACGACTTCAAGTCAGGCCAGACCAAGGTCAAGTCCGTGCTCGTGGACTTCCTTATTGGCTCTGGCCTCAAGGTGCGTGGGCCTGGGGGGTGCACAGCTCGGGAGGGGGCGGGGGGGGGCCTGGAGACCCCAAGCCCGCACCGCGGGGCTTGTGCGCCGTGGGGCCTGCAGCTGCCGCGGGACCCCTTGTTCCTGTAGACCATGTCCATCGTGAGCTACAACCACCTGGGCAACAACGACGGGCAGAACCTATCGGCGCCGCCCCAGTTCCGCTCCAAGGAGGTGTCCAAGAGCAGCGTGGTGGACGACATGGTGCAGAGCAACCCCGTGCTCTACGCGCCCGGCCAGGAGCCCGACCACTGCGTGCGTGGGCCACAGGCCGCTCTGGGGGTGGGGGGTGGGGTGGGGGGAAGCCCCTGGTGGAGGAGGGCAGGGACCCCTGTGACCTCGTGCCGGGCCCCCCCCCCAGGTGGTCATCAAGTACGTGCCGTATGTGGGCGACAGCAAGCGGGCGCTGGACGAGTACACCTCGGAGCTGATGCTGGGCGGCACCAACACGCTGGTGCTGCACAACACGTGCGAGGTGCGGGGCCCGCCGGGGCAGGAGTGGGGCTGCCCGCCGGCCCTGCCCCGCCTTCTGACCCGCCGGCCCTGCAGGACTCCCTCCTGGCCGCGCCCATCATGCTCGACCTGGTGCTGCTGACCGAGCTGTGCCAGCGCGTGAGCTTCTGCACGGACGCCGACCCCGAGCCGCAGGGCTTCCACTCGGTGCTGTCGCTGCTCAGCTTCCTCTTCAAGGCGCCGCTCGTGCCGCCCGGCAGCCCGGTGGTCAATGCGCTCTTCCGCCAGCGCAGCTGCATCGAGAATATCCTCAGGTGGGCCCCGGCTTTGGAGTCCCCATCCGAGGCCCGAATGTCCACTGGCGGCCTCGGCACAGGGATTGTTGGGGATCGGAGGCTGTGGGGTTCGCCAGCTGCATGGTCTGGCCCCGCTCAGCCCCAGCCTTTCCCCCAGGGCCTGTGTGGGACTCCCGCCACAGAACCACATGCTTCTGGAACACAAGATGGAGCGCCCCGGCCTCAAGCGAGGGGGGCCTGTGGTCGCCAGCTGCCCTCTGCCCTGCAAGAAAGGACCAGCGCCAACTGCCCCCAACGGCTGTACGGGGGATGCCAACGGGCACTCGCAGGCTGAGGCACCCCAGATGCCCACCACTTAGGGCCGTGGCCATCCGTCTCCCCCAAAACTCTCGTCCCCACTGCCCCTCAGAACCCAACCCTTCCAAGACCCCTGAAGACAATAAAGCCAGTGCCACTCTCAGCCACAGCATCAACTGTGGGTTCTCGGTGCCTTCAACCTAACCATCCCCCAACTCCAGCCCCATCCCCATTTTTCACACGGTAGACTCTTACCCACCCTTCAGAAACTGATGCCCCAACTCTTGACACTTCTAGAACCCTGAGGCCTCTGCCTAACCCCATGATGGGAGGCCGTGGCCACAAGCCACAGCGAAGAAATCTGAGACCACATACCAAAAACCAAAACCAAGTTACATTTATTGATGGGGCCCACCCCTGCTGTCCAGGGGAAAGGAGGTCTCCAAGGAGCCCCCCCTGGGACAAAATAGAAATGACGAGAAGGGCCTATACAGGAAAGAACGTCTCTGAGGTCCTTGTGTTTTTTTTTTTTTATAAAATGAGAGTCCTTTGTGCGGGGCCTCCCAGCTGTCCAATCCTTGAACTGGATGGAGTACAGTCGCCCGAGGTGTGACCTCAGACCCTCACCCAGCAGACTGCCCGAGCCCCTGGACCTTGGTCCCAGGCAGGGGCACTGGGCAGAAGCCGAGGCCGGCAGTGGGCAAGGGGCTGCTGCCCCATCACGAGGCCGGCAGTGGGCAAGGGGCTGCTGCCCCATCACACGCTCATGGTCATCCCGGGCGAGTACTGCGGAGAGATGAGGGGGTGGCGCGCGGAGGCGGGCTCAGCTCCGGCCTCCGCTGGGACCCGCCCCCCCCCCCGGGAGAGAATGGGGGACGGGGCGAAGGGAGGGGAGGAGACAGGTGGCGATGCGTGGGGAGACCGCCCTGGGGTGCGGGTCCCAGGGTGGGGGGTTGGGACGGGGAAGGGGGTCCGGTGAGATTAGGGCGGGAGGGAGGGGAGAGGGGAGGGGAAGGATGCCGCGGCCGCCCCCCCACCTGGCCCGCCGCGGTCACGGTCTTGCTCTGGCCCCCCGGCCGCCCCGCCGGGGCCTGCCCGCCAGGCCCCTCCGGCCCGACGCCGCCGCGGGGGGGGAGTCGACGCAGTCGCTTACGCTTTCGCTCGGGAACGGGTGTAGGAAGGTCCCGGCGGCCGCCATCTCGCCGTCGTCCCGCGGGGTGCCCGGGGCGTTGCTCAGGCCGGCCACGGCGCCGGGGGAGCTCTGGGGGCGGCCGTGGTCAGCGCAGGACTCCCCGCCCCGCGGGCCAGGCCCTGCCCACCGCTCCGCCCAACCCCAACTAGGCCCGCACAGCTCTGGCCAGCCCGCATCCCCGCACCCAGGGAGCCCCAGGCCCCGCCCCACGCAGGAGCGCGGCCCCTCACCTTCGGCAACCCGTCCATATCGCCCGAGCCTGTGGACCGACACACGGCGGACCGCGGCTCAGATGCGCCTGCGCCAGGCCCGGAACCAATCCCCCGCCCCCACCCCGGCCCAGGGTCAACTAACCCCTCCCTGAACTTGTACGGGGGCCCTGCCTCGGTCCCCGGGGCCCAGTCCGCTGGGGCGCCGCTGGGGGTCCTGGATGGAGAGTCCGGACGGGGGTCAGTGATGGCACTTTTGGCTCAGTTACTGCAATCTCCCCCCCCCGCCCGCCTCCCCTGCCAACGAGCGGCCTGTGGAGATTCAGGGTGCAACCGGGACACCCGCAGAGAAACCAGGGAGCGGGGCTGGAGCAACCGCCAGGGGGCGCAAGAGGCTCGCGAAGCAGCGGGGTTGGGGCGTGGGGTGTGTGTCTCGGGACGCCCACTCACCCAGGGATCCGTTCACGTGGTGAGGCTCCATTGCACTCATGGCCGCCATGGGGCCCTCCGGACCAGGGCCGAGCGGGAACTGCGGGCGGTGGGGGCGCAGCGTGGGGCTCGGGCCACCAGACCCCCAGCGGGGCCACCGCCTTCCGCAGCCCCCACCCTGGAACCCCCCCCCACTCACATTAGCCCTGCCGGTGCCTGGCCCAATGGGGTTCATGATAGTGTACATGCTCTCGCTGGAGTTGGTGGAGTCTGGGGGAGATACCGGTGCGTGAGGGGGTGGGGTGTGAGGATCTCTCCAGGCAAGCACACCCCTCCCTGTACCCTGCCCAGGCTGCAGCACCTCCAGGGCTGGGCATGATGGGTGTTCCAGGGGGCCCTCCTCCTCCTGGGGGTCCCTGCACAAGGAAGGAGACAGAGCAGGTGAGAACGAACCCCCCCCCCGCTCCCCCCGTCTGCCAACCGTCACCCTTGCCCCCCTGGCTCAAGTGGCCCAGCCGCCTCGTCACTCACCGAGTAGCTGCCGGGGGAGGAGGAGGAATAGGGAATCTGGGGAGAAGCGCAGCTGTGAGCGGCCCACTCCACCCCCACAGCGCTAGCCCACCCCCCAGCCTCCCCTGGCCGGCCAGCCCGCCTCTCACCGAGTTTCCACTGGGGCTGGCCCACGGGCCTCGCACTCCAGGGCCCCTAGAAGAGACAGTGGGTGGACCCCGGGGTGAGGCCAGGTGGCACACAGCCCCGACACACTCTGTGACATCCCCCACCCTGCCCATGTGCCCCCAAACAGGCCCGCAGAGCCACAGACTTTGGCTGAGAGTTGGTAACCAGGGATGGATTCTAGTCAGCCCTCAAATCCCATATCCTATGGGATATGGCCTTTGGGCCTCAGTTTCCCCACCCAATGCAGAGTAAACAACCAGAGCTGTTGTGCGGACTTAAGTCTGCCCCGGCAGAGCCAGGCCATGAAGCTGGGTGGTGGCCTACGTGGGCACACCCCAGGGATCTCTCAGGGCCTTACATGTTCATGGTAGGCAGGCCTGGGCCGGCGAGGGAGTTGGGTGGGGGCCGCATGCCACCTCCATAGCTCTGAGAAGGCAAAAGGGCTGTGAGTGCAGGCCAAGGTGTCGGGGGAAGTCCCCTGGAAGCGCACCCCCTCTCCTGGCCCAGC
Source organism: Zalophus californianus (assembly GCF_009762305.2). Lineage (NCBI taxonomy): Eukaryota > Metazoa > Chordata > Mammalia > Carnivora > Otariidae > Zalophus > Zalophus californianus. Next base: position 13,873,902 of record NC_045595.1, on the reverse strand, counting down.
CCTCACCTGGGGTCCAACGCTGGCCATGCCCCGTGGAGGTGTCACTCTCTGCATGGGGCCCATGCTCGGATGCCCTGGGGGGGGGGCAGAAGGAAGGGGGCTCAGGCCAATAACACTCCCCAGTGTGGACATGTGCTGGAGGGGGGTGGGTCTGCACCAGGAGGCAGCAGGGAGGAGGAACTTGGAGCTGGGGTCCTAATGGGTGGGGGGTGGCAGCAGCTGGAGCTTCCCTACTCACCCTGAGCTCGCGGGGAGGGTTCCATGGCGCCAGGAAGGAGGGGCTGGGAGCTGGGGAGGCCCACAGGAGGCTGTGGAGGGGGTGTGGCAGCACTGAGCGTGGGTACCCCCACCCTGGCCCAACTCCTGCCCCCCCCCCTCATCCCTCTCTCACCTGACTCGGCATCCGCAGGGTGGGCCGGGGGCCCCCTGGGAACCGCGGTGACATGAAGGGCTGGAAGAGGTGGGCCGGGGATCAGCACCTCCCTCCACCTGCTCACCCCCCAAAGCTACCCCGTTCCTGCAGCGCCCGGGCCCCCAGCCTGGACAGCCCCCTCCTCCAGGACCAGCCAGCAAACTGCAGCCAGCCAGTGCCCGGTGCGTGAGTGCAGTGGGGCTGGGGGCTCGAGTTGCTGGGATGTGCATGTGCAAAGGGGCGGGGCGTCACAGGTCCTTACCTGAACATGAGGCCCCATCATGGGGGCGTTGGGGTTGTGGGGGGGCTGCTGGGAGCCGGGGGGGCCCTAGGAGGACAGAACCAGGTGGGTTGGGAGGAGCGAGGTCCACCGAAGCTTCACTGTTCTCTGTGGCCCTGCTGAGCCTGGCCAGGGAGGGTGAGGGGACGCCATGGAGGCGGGAGGGTGGGCCAGCCCTGCACTCCCCCGAGTGGAAGACGGGCTTTGGGGTGAGGGGCCCTACAGGAACAGTCATGGGCAGGACCCACGGCTCAGAGAGCCATGCTCTGAGGCCCTTGGCAACCAGGCCCGCGCAGGCCACCCTCAGAGAGACCCCGCCCTCTCCTGCACTGGGGCCCAGCCCACGCGGCTGCTCCCATCACGCCACCAAGGCCTGTGTGCAAATACCCACCTCGCGGACAACCCCCTACCAACTGTGGCCTGCTGGGGCCTCTCCCCATAGGACCCCCCCCCACGCCCATCATGGCCCACGCTGTTCACCCTCCGACACATGCCCACTTAAGTTGGAGAACAAGGGGCACCGGCCCTGGCTGTACCTGGAAGAAGCCGGGTGCCATGGGGCCTGCTGCCATCGTGTCGTTGGGGGCCATGCTCCCCATCACAGGACTGGGGGCTGCTACAGTGCTCTGCAGGGGTGAGGAAGACCAAGAGAACCTGCTCACGTCACTTCCTGCTTGAGTGTCCCTTCCTACCCACAAACAGCCCACTCCATAGAGCAAGGAACCTGGGCCATCGGATCTTCTACCCAGGTGAGCACGTGAGGACACCTGGAGGGTTCTCTAGGTGAAGGAGGAGCGGCTGCACCTGTCCCCACCCCGGTTTTAGCAGCCCTGACTCAGCACCCTCCTCAAATGTGCCGTGTGGCCGTGGACCCAGGCTTTGCCTCTTCTGTACCCAAGACACTGGAGGTCGTTGGGGCCCTGTCAGGTGCAGCACACAGCCCAGGCGGGAGGCCAGGGACCTGGGGATCCCACCTCCTAAGGAGTCAGTCCCAAGCATGAGGATTCTGGGGGGTCTGAAAATGCCAACAACCCAGGACCCCTGTGGGCACGTGCCTCTTGCATCTGGCACAGGCTTGCTCTTTCCATTGGAATCTCACGTCAGACTAGTGGGGGCATGGTCCCTGACTCTAGCCCCAGCCCAGCAGGCCCCATGTCCTCCTGGCTGGTAAAGCGGATTAGCTGGACTCTCAGCTCTACCCAAGACACCCCAAATAAACACAAAAATCAACTGGCAGCTTCCAGATGAACCTCCCTCCCAGAGGGCTGCTCTCTGGGGCTGCGGAGCAGAGAACTCCCCTCTTCCTCCAGTTGGGAAGGGAAGGAAGAGCAGGACTACTGGGATGGGGGCTCCAGGCTCCAGGCCTCTCTTCAGTTGGAGGAGGGGAGGAGACCGGGTGCTAGACAGGAGGGTTCCCATGTCAGCCCAGGGTGGAGATGCTGGTTGGCAGGGCTGACAGGCCACTTCCTCTGGTAGGTTCCAAGTCCCAGGCTTGTCTGCCTTTGGGAACAGAGCAGGGAGGAGGAGGGAAATGGAGGCCTAGTCTACAGGGCAGAGGAGACACATCAAAGGATAGGGAAGGAGGGGGACTCTGCAAGGACTGAGTAAACACAGTAATTCTCTGGAGGCCCCTCAACTCTCGTCTGTCTGGATCATCTGACCCCACTCTACCCCCAACGGGACCCAAGAGGTATGGTCTGTGTGGGTCACGGCTATTCCCGGGACTAGCACAAGCCGTCACACAGGGATGCCCAGGATTTTGCAAAACTGCAGCCACTTGGGCTCAGAGAAGTTAAGCATTGTGCCCACAGTCACACAGCACTTCCGGCCCCACAGAAGTGGGGAGGGCCCCTTGGCTGGGTCAGAGCAGGACCCCTGTAGACATACCCCTCCCCTTGGGTATTGCAAGCTGCCCTATACTTCCTGCCCCTTCTCAAAGATCAACCTCTGAAGGACTCCTGCCCAGGCCCCAAGATGGGGGAGGAGCTGTGGGGGGCGGGGGGTGGGGGGGACAGCCTTCCCTGGCCTGTGGTGACGGAAAACACTCCCAGGGCCTGGCACCAATCTTTTGAAAGCCCAGAAGACCCTAGGAGTCCCCCCTGCCTCCACCTCACCCCCCCACCCCCCCTCCGCCCAGACATAGAGCCTGACAGCTGGAGCAGCTATTGTATTCTCACAGGGGCCTGCCTCAGTGGCTGGAGGAGGTACTTCTGAGCCCTCGGTCTGTCCACTCCCCACAACCTACCCCACAGGGAGGGTGGGAGAGCAGTCCCCCCTTTCAAGCCACAGCAGGCGCCAGAGCATCTCCTGGTGGGGGGGGGGCAGCTGCTCTCTGGGCTGCCGACGAGGTGTGGGGGCAGGGAGAAGATAGGGCACCCCTCACCCACTGCGGCTCCCCAACTCTAGGCCCAGAAGGGTTAATACAGGGCGGGCCCACCCTCCCTGGCGGGTGGCCCAAGCTAGACCCCCCACGTCAATCATCCACCGGAGACGCCAGGGCCCAACCCGCGTTGCTATGACGATGGGTTGGGCGCGCTAGCGTTTCCTGGAGACGCCGAGGTCGGCCGCGGAGCCGGGAGTGGTGAACTGAGCCCCCACTCGGAGGGGGCCCCGACCGCGCAGGGGAGGCGAGCACGGCGCCCCCCCACGCTAGAACAGCAGCTGGGCAGGATGTGCGCACGCAGCCACAGGGAACCCGTCACCCCGGGGCTAGGGCGCTCCCCCCCACACACACCCTCTGTGCCCGCACCATCTCCCCCGACGCATTCTGCTGCCATGGTAACCGGCGCGCTCCCGGGAAGCGCGCTCCCGTGGAAGTGGAGAACCCTGCGTTCCGCCTTCCTGCCCTCCTCAGAGGGGCCCTGAGAGGCCGCTAGAGGTGGGGGCAGAGGCGAAGCCGGGGCGGGGGGGGGGGGTAAGGGGGCGCTGCGCAGGCTGGGAGGGGCTAGGGTTTGAATGGGAGTGAGCGCCCACGCAGTCTTGCACGCACACAGCTCCAGACACCCCTGGAGCCCCAGTTCTGGCAGGAGAGCAACAGGGGGGATGGCATACGAACAGTGGAACCCGATGGGGACCAATAGTGTGACCCCGGCTTCCACGCACATCAGACAACGGGTGCGGAGCGTCTTCAGGGACACGATGAACCCGCACCCCTCGCGGGCTGCACCCCGGCTCTACAAAGGCCTGCACTTGCGGGGGTGGGGGGGGCGCTTTATGTGGGGAGGCGGTGCACGACCTTGACCAACTGCAGAGCAAGATGGGGATGGCCACGCCCTGGGAGGCCCGAGGGGGCACAGCAGGGCGGACTGCTCAGGCTGTGAGGACGCCAACCTTAGGAGAGTGGGTGCACGAGGGGGAGGGCGAGAGAAGTGGGAGCTCGCCTAGAGCTGCACGACCCTGGACGCCAGCTGAGCTGCTGCTTCTCCTCGGAGTGGGCCCAGAGCCCCCCAGCCCTTCCTGTCCAGCCAGAGACGTCTCGGAGAAGCCAGGTGGCCAAGCCCCACAGCCAGGACCAAGAAGAGGATAAACGTAGGGGTGGCCATCCGCTCCCCATGACAATGAGATGCCACCAGCCCTTTCATGTTATCCCCCCTCCTCTCCAGATAGGCCTCTGACCCCCACTCAACCTGGAGGGAAACTGAGGCCAAAGAGGTGGGGTCAACAGCCCCAATCACCAAGCAAAGTCAGGAAGTGCATTGCCCAAGGGTGCACCTGCCAGTTAGCCAACCCCACGGTCCCCTGGGCTCAGAAAGGCTGGGGTGGGAGGGGATATGCAGTGGTGGCCCCCAACCCCTCCAACACACACCCCACCCAGCTGGGCAGATGGGGAGGCAGAGCTCCTGGCTCCCCAAGGGATTCAGATGAGGGGAAGGAGAGGTAGAGCTGGCTTCAGTAAGGTGTGTGTGGGCGGGGGAGGGCTGTGGGGACTCTCAGGAGCTGGCTGCAATGGAAGGAGCCTCCCCCACCCTGTGAGTGACCCTAGACTGAGGAGAGGGCACAGGGACTCCCAGAAGTGGGCAAGACCCCAGATCAAACCCCAACACCAGACCCACCTGCCTACCCAAGCCAATCTCAGGCCACGCAGGCCCCCAAGGCCACAGGCCCCAAAACTGGCCCATGCCCAAGAGCCCTGGTCCCGGTCCCTGGGGCAGGGACTCACGTAGTCCTGGAAAGCCTTGGCCTCATTTGAGTGCTCACACGCCTCTCTGCGGTCAGGTGCTGCACAGTACAAGTCCCAGAACACGCTGTGGGCGGCAGGGGGGGACGATGGTTTCCCCATGCGTCCCCACCCAGCCCCCCTCCATGGCCCACCCTGGCCAGCCCCACACGCACCACCACCAGGAATGTAGGAAGCCTGGGGGCTCCCCCAGCGTAATGTTCTTCTCCCATCGGATCTGCAGGGGAAAAACAAGACAGTGAGGGGGCCTGCTGCCGGCCCTGCCCAACCTCTTCCAAACTGAGGCAACCCCAGACCAGCCTGGGGCCTGGGAGACGGGGAAACAGCAGCCCTGAGCAAGGGTGCGGGGCAGGGGACAACTGGGTAAGGGGCAGAGAAGCGTGCACAGACCCTCAGATGGCCAGACAGATGCCTCGACCCCAGCCCACGGGCCCCGACCCACTCCAGCCCTCAGTTCCCAGGGCCAGTGGAGGGGCAACGGAACCCGAGCACTGGAGCTCCAGTGGAAAGGGGGTGGAGTGGACCGCAGGGTACAGGCAGTAAGGAGGGACCCGGCTGGGGGCGCTCTGCCTGGCGAGGCCGGCTTACCTCGGACAGAAAGGTCTGGGCTGACTTCTGGGCGCCGACGTGCAGCAGGTACTCATACACATACAGCGCCAACCTGCGGGCGGGCGGGGTGCGGACGGGCTTAGGCTCTCCGGAGGCCTGCAGCCAGCCCCACAACCCCTTCCCCAAGGGACCCTGGGAGTGGCCTCAGTGAGCCCTTTGTGACACCATCCTCAGCCTCACTCACTGCCCCCCAGTGGTTCCCCAACCCCTCCATCCCTCCCACCCTGGTGTGATGGCTTCATCAGGTGCTCAGACCTGCCAACTCCTACACATCCATCAATACCCAGCCAGCAGGCCCTTCCTCTAGGCAGCACTCCCAGCAGTCCCTGACCCCTGACTTGCAAGCCATCCATTCTGCTCAGTTCCACAGCCCCTCGTGGACCAAGTCCTGGCCCTGTCCTGCCAATGCTGAGACCCCAGAACAGCCTTCATCCCAGGGAGGTCTTGTGGCCGGGAGAAAGGGCTCCTAGAGGTCACTCCAGACTCTGCCCTGGGTGGGGTCTCCCAGCGGGTACCCAAGGCCATGTGGTCAGGGCCCAACACCTAATTTCCTTCCAGCCCTGTCTTGTAGAGAAAGGAAGGGGCCCTCTGACCTGTGGTCTTCCTCTGCCAGGTGTCCCCGGACCCCGATTCTCTTTCTCAGGACCACCCGTGGTGGCCATGACCTAGCTACACCAGCCCCGCACGGGAGAGTGTGGAGAAGCGAGGGCAGGTGAGGGGCAGCAGGGCCTGCCTTGTAGAAACACAGTGCCCAGCACCCTTGGACACACCAGTTTGGCTGCTGCCTGCTCCAAGAACACAAGCCACCTTCTGGCCAGTAGTGTCCCCCATAGGCCACACAGGGAGGCCGGCCCCTCTACACCATCTTCCGAACCTCCGCATCCTCGGCCCCAACACCCCCTCATCAGTCCTCCCCACAAGCAAGCAGAGAAACTAACTGCCTCCTCGGTTCACCCATTTCCCAACCATCCACAGTTACTGCCCCCTCCCAGCGCTCCCAGGGACATAGGGTCGTTGGTCCAGGCCCCGGGGGGCGGGGGTGGTGCTGGGAGGGTAGGGTCTAGATCCAAGATGGGGGGGCTCCCCCAGGGCTGGCCTGAGCTGGAAGCCCTTCCAGGACGCCTCCCCACTCAGCAGGCCACCCTTCCCTGGCTGAGGGCCCCACCCTAAAATAACCCTGCTTTGACTCATGTTCCTGTTCTCTCCCACCTTCCCAGCCAGGCTTCTTGATCCTCACATACCCGCCCCCCATCAGATCACCCCCCCTTCCTTAGCTCCCCTCACACCTCGCTGAGGCAGTTCTAGCCATTCTGTCCCCCGGCCCCTGCTCCTTCCCCCCCCACACACAACGGCTTCTGCCCTTGCCCTGGATCCTCTTCCTTCCTCCAGCCATTTTCATTAATTCAACACTCACCCAGCATCTCTTTGTGCAGTGAACACAACAGGCACCTGACCCCGGGAGGCTACCTGCTGAGTTCTAGGGTGGGCTGGAAGGTAGTGCGTGCTAGGGAAGGACAAGAGGCGGACATTTGAGGGACTGGGGTGGGCAGCTGTCCCAGGGCAAGATGTGCCCCCAGCTCACACCACACCAGATGAGCTGTGGACAGCCACCGAGAGGGACAGGGCACAGAGGGGTATGGCTCGTGGTGGTCACAGTGCTCCGAGTGTGGGTTTTCCTCAAGATTGGCTGTGGACTCCACCACATCATCACACCCTTCTCAGCCTTCCTGGCCCCATGGCCTCCAGGTTTACCTGTCCAACTCACTCCTATGATTCTCTTCCTTTCTAAAGGCTTCCTGAGCCTTCAAGTGGTCTGCATCTGCCAGCCCCGCGTCCATTAGTGAAGGAACAACGGGCTGAAGCGGAGCCAACAAGCCCAGGCCTGCCCGCCCCCCCTCCTGCACCCTCCGGCCAAGGAGAGAGGCTGAGAGAGGTCCAGCCAGTCCCTCACCCATTTGGGGGGGGGGGGTGTCACTGCAGAAAGCAGGAAAATCTGGGGCTGAAATGCCCAGAGAAAAGGGAGCAAGAAGGGATGGGGGGAATCCAGGTAGGCAGATGTAAGGATAGGGGCAGGGAGGCTGCAGTCTTGCCCTTGGGGCATTCTGGCTCAGGAAGCTTCCTGGAGAAATGACCCTTGGCTCCCACCACATCCACCAAGGTTGCTCGACACTGCCAGCCATCAGGTCCTCCTACACCTCCCCTTTGCCCTCAACTGTTCTTCAGGGGTGGCATCTGACCCAGGATGCAGGACCCCACCCCTGGCTGCTCCCCTCCTCCCTCCACTAGCCCTGCCCCAGCTCAGCCCCGGGCCCTCGCTTCTCTCTCTGGATGGCCTCCTCTCCCGCTTTGATGACATCTTCATGCAGCTGTCCATTGGGTGCGCCAGCCTGGCCCCCCCAAACTTGGGATTCACATAACATCTAGTGGCCCATCCTCAACATGCTCCCTGCCCAGCTTCTTCCTCTCCCCATCTCCCCTGCCCCCCCCCAATCTGACTTGGGTAGTCTGGCCTTGACTCACAAAGCTACACAGGTGCGTGAATATCCACCCAGCCATCCCCCCGAGATCACTGCACTTACTGAATTTAGGGAAAAAACTTGAGGAAAAAGCTCACTCTTCTGCTTTGGAGCCCTCTTCCTGCCTCCTCTACCACACTTGGTCCAGGCCACTACCACCTCTTACCTGGATTTCGACAGGGCTCCCCCAGGGGCTGCTCTCTCCCCAGCCTCCAGAGTCTACACACACACCCAATAGCACGTCTCCTTCAGTCCCTCCAGTGCCCCAACACACGCACACTGGCCCTCCTCCACCCCAGGGCCTTTGCACGGGGTGTCCCCCCACTCAGGGCACTTCCACCTAGAGACCCATGTGGTTCAAATGTCATCTGTCACAGTCTTCCCTGTCACACCTAAACTCCACCTGCCCCATCCACCCCCCCCAACCACCTTATTTATCCCCTTCTGACACATGTCTCTCTGCCCACTGCCTGCAGCTCTTTCTGGAATATAGCTTTGGGAGGGCAGGGACTTGGTCTCTTTCCCTCACTACTGAAATTACAACAGCACCCAGAGCATCTTGGGCCCCTTGCTACCCCAAATGAATGAAAAAACAAACAAACCAACCAACCCACAGGGACTCCCTCCTGTGAGGACAGGTTTTTTTTTTTTTTTTTAAAGATTTTATTTATTTGAGAGAGAGAGAATGAGAGATAGAGAGCACATGAGAGGGGGGAGGGTCAGAGGGAGAAGCAGACTCCCTGCCGAGCAGGGAGCCCGATGCGGGACTCGATCCCGGGACTCCAGGATCATGACCTGAGCCGAAGGCAGTCGCTTAACCAACTGAGCCACCCAGGCGCCCTGTAAGGACAGGTTTAACACAGTCTGGTAAGCACCAGTAAAAGTTAGCTTAGCATTTCAACTTTAAGGACTTGGGGTTTTATCCCCAAAGCAAAGAGAAGCCAGAGAAGATTTAAATTTTGCTGATTTCTCTTACGTGTTCTTACTTTAATTTCTACCAGGACAGAATCTCAGGGAAAGATTGTGAGCTGTTTTGTTTTGTTTTGTTTTGAGTGAAAAATTTTGAAGCCTGGACATTTGACCATGTTGTTTTGAGACCTTCAAGGCGCCAAACCCATGCAGGGCCTCCAGCTCGAGGTGTCCCTGTCCAGGCTCTGAGCTCAGATATGTGGAAGGGCCTGGGCTCTGGATCCAAATCCTGGCATCTCCACCCCTAACCATGTTGGCAAATGACCTGCAGAACAAAGAGCGGGCTCATGGGAGGGGCTTCTGCTGTAAGAGGGCAGGTGGATGGAAGGAATGAGTGACCTAGAGGATATGGGGTGCCCAGACCCCAAGTGCTCACAGGAAGAAATGCACACAGGGCTGCTCAGGTGACAGAACGGGATGTTAGAGTCTTGGAGACTACAACGTGGCGCCACCACCGTAATTAGCAAGAATTATGGTAGGTAACGGAGGCTCTGAGCACTAGCACAGTGTCCTCCTCCCCCTTAAAGCCCCTGGACTTGCTGCTGGGGGCTGGGAGACTCTACTCAGGGCCTCGTGTCACTTCCCAACAGAGGGACAGCCCACCCATTTCTTCCCCCGACCCCCCACCCTCACCCTCAAGGCCAGGCCTTTGGGTGTCTCCTCACCATCTGCCTGGCAGCCTCCACGCATGCCCCTTACAGCCCTTCTCCCAGCCAGTGGCCTGGGTGATGACCCCCACTCACAAGTTCCCCCTCTGTCTTCCTCCTCCTTCTGTTCGTTCCCTCTTCTCAAGCCCTTCCTCGGAAGCTCCCCTGTGTCCACTGGCTCTGCTTAGCCTCCAGGACTCAGTTCAGGGGTTCCTTTCTCAAGAATCTCTTGCCCATCTGCCCTCCAAACAAGGATGCCCACAGCCACACCTGGAAGCCCAGCAAGAGACAGAGCAAACACAAGGTGATTCCCTCACCTGCTGGGCTAAGGAACAAACTACACGTGGTCATGTGCCCCTTCTCAAAACCAATCCCAGAAAAAACACAAGACACCAACCATGGTTGTCATTTGTGGAACTACTTAAACCTACCTGGCAGCACTTCACATTAGCAGAACCTCTGGGGCCACAGGGGAAAGGATATAAAGGGGACAAAGGGGCCTTCGACTACCCATCACCTTTGTCCGCTTATTTAAAAAGCCCCCAAACCAAGGACCAAATGCAAGTGCTAGTTAGTGCTGGGTGGTAGGTGCCCTCCAGGCTGTCCTGTGGGCTGGGAGTGTTTATTAATGGATCCACCATCCACGCACCCAGCAGGTACTCAGTTCATTTCTGGGGCAGGCTGTCCCAGAACTAGTGTTGAGATGAGGAGCGAGAAGGGGGCCCAGGATAGGGACCTGAGAAGGAAGAAGGGCAGGAGGAGGCAGGACTGCGAGCAGGGAGAAAAACACAGTACCCGAGAGCTGAGGACCTGAGCAGTGTAAATCCCCCACACCCCAATTCACACGGGAGGAAACCGAGGCTCAGAGACAGGAAGTGGCTCGGCTGGTGGCTGCCTGTGTGGGGTGCTCTACCTGCAGCCTCTCACCCGGTCCTTGTGAGAATCCTACAAGGCCAGTTGTTCATGTTTCAGAAACCGATGCTCGGAGCAGGAGCAATGCTCAGAGCAACCAGCCGAGCTCTCCAGTGTGCCCTCCCCGCTCCCACCCCACTCCCGCTTTCTGAGCGCTCTCCCACGCCCCAAACCCTGAGACCTCAACAGATCGCTTCCTCTCCAGGGCCCCAGCACCCCCACGGATGAAATAGGGGATGTGACCATCTGGTGTTTTCCAAACTTTCTTTAGCAGCAGAACCCTACCTCCAAACCAAGGCTTAGATGGGACCCTCTATAAGAAACGGACGAGCACAGGACAGGTCTGGCCATCAAGGGGACCGGAACACAGGCAGGACGGGGCCTTTAGCCTCCGCATGAGGCATTTTTTGCAGATCCCAGAGTCCTCCCACTGTGGGCCGTGTGGCCTCCCCAGGGGCCCCACCCAGCTGCCCCCGCCGGGCTGGGGCTAGCAGCCCTCAGGCCCTCTCCTCTCTCAAGCTCCTCCTCCGTGCAGGGGTCCCCAACTGGTCAGTCTCGCCCGCCCCGGAAACTTCCCTGGACACTGCGATGCCGCTCCGTGCGCGACCTCGCGCGCACGCGCGACCGCAAACTCGCGCACCCAAGTCTCGACCGTCGGGGAGGTCTCGCGACCCTCGAGTCCCGCTCGGGTTTCTCGCGCCCCTTCAATTCGTGCGCCCCCGAGTCTCGCGCGCCCCTGCAATGTCGCGACCCCTCGAGGCGCTCGGTCTCCCCAGCCCTCGAGTTTCGCGCGCCCCCTCAAATCTCGCGAACCTCGGGTCTCCCGCGCCCCTTCAACTCTCACGACCTCTCGGCTCTCGCGCACCGCCCCGCAAACCACGACTCCTTGCGCCCCTCTCGCGCCCGGAGTCTCACGTTCCCCTCAAATCTCGCGAACTCTTAAGCTCCTCACACCCCTTAGATCTAGCGCACTCCCACACATCTCGCGACCCCTCGAGCCCCTCCGGCCTCGCACGCCCCTCAAATCTCGCGCCCCTCGGGTCTCGCGCGCCCCCGCAAATCTCGCGACCCCTCCAGCGCGCTCCGGCCCCGCACGCCCTGCCCCCGCGCCCACGTGCCCCGCGCGGTGCCCGCCGGCATTGGGGCCCACGGAAGCTGCGCGGCGGCCGAGCCCCGCCCCCGGCTCCCCCGGCCCCGGCCCACCGACTCACTTCTCGCGGGCCTGGCTGTCGGAGGGCACGGCCGAGCCCTTGCCCCCCTTGGCGTACATGCTGCTCCGAGCCGCCGCCGCCGCCGCTGCCGCCGGGGCCCACACCTGTCAGGCGGCACCGCGGGCCGCACTAGCGGTCGCCATAGCTACCCCGCGCCCCGGGCCTCACCGCCCCGAGCCCCGCGCGGGCACCGCGGGCATCGTCCGCGCGGGGGAGCTCCAGACGGCCAAGGCGGCGGCGGCGGCAGCGGCGGCAGCTCCAGCTTCAGCTCCAGCCACGGGTTTTATTTTCTTCCTCTCTTCCCTCAGCGCGGGCTGTTCCGGGAAGCGCGCGCCCCCTCCTCCCGCCGCGCGCGCCCCCGCCCGCCGCCTCCCTGCTGCCCGCGGGCGCCGCTCTTAAAGGGGCGATGGCGGGCGCGCGGATGGGTCCCAATGTGGGGACCGTGGGCTTGGCGCGCACGCGCAGTGCCCGCCGCGGGGGGGCGGGCGCGGGTACACACACGCAGGCACGGGTGGGGACGGCCACCTGGGGACACACAGCAGGATACAGTTAATCACGGCTACACACACACTCCCCAGATAGGACCAACCACCCAAATTGTACACCCAGGAACACAGCCACACACAGTTGCAGCTACACTCTTGGACACAGGACTACACACATAGATCCACATAGCTACTGGAACAACTAGTGAGAGTTCCATAAAGCAACAGGCAGTCACACGGGGTGCACCACCCCGCGGAACTACCCCCACACAGCTTGAGAAGGAACCGCCACACAGCTCACCTAGGGACACACTGTCATACACACAGAGGTATACACAGTGACTGTCAGAACAACAAAACATACAGATCACCACTCACAGAGACACACAGCCCCACAGACACACGGAGGGTCGGCTATGCTACAGCTTCCCACAAGCTACGGAAAGAGCCCAGGCAGCTACTTGCGGTCACCCTGGGGCACACGGTCCTAGCCTACCCAGGGCTCCACACACAGACCTGGGGTCTCACAGTGCCATAGATGAATCAGTGTCACACAGTCACATGGCCTGTGGACACTCACCGCCACACACACATGCAACACAAAGACAAGCACACAGGGATAGCCGGGTCACACCCTGGCAGCCACCCTGCGCGGCTCCACAGTCACACCCTGTGTCAATAGTAGTCTCTGGGCGTTTGTCCACTGGGTCATTCCTGCTGCCATTTCTCAACTGCTGTGTTGCCAACGGTAAATGGGGCGCGTCCCACCTTTAATCGCCCCTCTGCAGGAGTCAGGACTGCAGGCAGTGGGTACCCCATTCCCCCTCCTGGGGCCCTTCTCCCCCCAGGGTCTGTGAAATGGGGGGCAGACATTGAGGTAAGGGCCCCAAGGCAAGGGTGCCTGGGAGGGGTGGACGCCTGTGCCCTGGACCTGCTTGCCGCAGGTGTCGGGAGGCAGTCCAGTTGTGATTCCAGGTCTGGATGTTTCTGTGAATATTTGCCATAGGTGTTCTTTCTTCCTGTGCACGACTGCGAGCGTGTGTGTGTGTGAGTGTCTTGATGGGAGTACTCCCTCCCACTGCGAGCTGACCCGTTATACCTCCCTCTTAGAGGCTACGCCCCCCCCGTGGGGATCCCCACCCCTCAGGCCTTCTGGCGGTCGGGAAGTCGGGAGCCGCTGGGGTTCCAGACAGGCGGAGAGGAAGGGAAGGGCCAGGCTGGCCCCAGCCCCGCCTCCATCCCCAGGGGCCTCGGCCGGGGTTGGAGGGGGACGCCAGCCCTTCCCACTTCCTGTCCAGCCAGTCGTCCCCTCCCCCAGCTTCCTCTCCCGCGGGGCCCCCCCGGAGCCAGGGGCCGGCGTAGAGGAGGGGCCTGGGCTACGAGGTAGTGGGGGTGCGGCCGCGAAGCTTCTGTAGGGCATCGAGCCCCGGACGCCACTGGCGGACGTGGGCGTCAAGGGCACCCTCATCGTAATACCCGCTCCCGCTACCGCTCTCCAGTGCCTACTTTCAGCGAGACACAGAGAAAGTGTGGCTCACCCAAGTCACACAGCGTATTGGTGACAACTGTGACACCCAGGCCCTGCCACCCCAGGCACCCCCTATTTATCTCCCAATGTTCCATGGCTCCCCAGGATTCTGTGTCCTGCGCAGGTCCCTCGCCCTCTCTGAGCCACGGTTCCTTGAGTCACTGTGAGTCTCCAACCTCCCCACAGACATTTACTGAGCGTCTGTGTGTGCAGGGCTCTGGGGACCCAGGCGGACGCGTTGCTACTGCTTGTGGAGCAGATTCTGACGGGGAAGGCTGACCGTCAAAAGCTGGCGAGTCAGTAGGATAATTTCAGGGAGTACCACATGCTGGGCCGAGGGAGGGGTTCCCGGTGGACAGGACCAAGCGACGGCCGAGTGGGCCCAGCTCCCGGAGCAGGGTGGAAGCGAGAGGAGAGAAGGAGGGAGACGGAGGCGCGAGCTATGAAGGGGGAGGCGCGGCCGGCTAGAGCGACAAGCGCGGTTCTCATGGTAACGGGGACGGTTCTCCAAACACAGCTTCGGTGCCGGCGGAAAAGTCCGAGAAGAGCGAGCTCTGGGCCCCACGCGGCGTCAGGGAAGCTGAGCCGCAAGCACATCCGAACCGGGCGCACGCCTTGCAAAAGCCGAACCCATAAAAGAGCCCCCCCCCCCCGCACCCATACGAAGGAGGGGCATGGGGGGGGGAGGAAAGTTTTGTTTTGTTTTTTTAATAAGGGGTGGGGTGGATCTGAAAGATCTGAAAGCAAAATGTTCAGACTGCAATCACAGAAGTGCAAAGGCCCTGAGGTGGGTGCATGGTCAAGGTGTTGGACGCAGAGCTAGGAGGGCAGTGTGGCTGAAGCAGGGGGAAGAGGAGCCGGATCACTCCCTAGGGGATCGGCTGAGATTTGTTCCAAGAGCAATAGGGAGCCACCGGAAGGTGTGTAGCCGTGAGGGGCAGGATATGCAACAGGATTTTAAGAAGTACCATGGGGTTCCTGGGTAGATTGGGATGGCATGGAAGATGCAGGAGGTTGCCCTGGTAAGAGGCCCAGGTAGACAGGGGCTCTGGGCCATGGCAGGCCCGGGATTTGATTAAGGGGCCCCGGCGGGGATGCAAGCAGAGTAGGCTAAGGGTCTAGGCTGGATCCCAGACCAGCGATCCCTCCACCAGCTCCCGATCGCCCCCGTGTGGCTTCGCGGACACTGCAGCCTTGAGCCGATTCTCTGCCTCTTTTGGGATTACCACCCAAATGGGGGCGGTGCCTGGGGGGAGCCTGAAGCAGGCTGTGCTAAGTAGGGCTGGGGGTTTGTCTAGAGGGGAGGCTGTCCCTCCCCACTCCCTTCCAGTCCTTCCATTCTTCATACCCACTCTTCACAGGCCCACCTCACGGCCTTTGCTCTAGCTGTTGCTGCTGCCTGGAGGGCAATTTGGCTCCTGGCCTGGCCTATTCTAGTTGCTTCTTCTCCCCCCATCCTCTCCCTCCTTCCCCTCTTTCTCCTCCCGTCCCTTCTTCCTGCCTTCCTTGGCCATCTCCCCTAGATTACGGATTCTGCCCTGGCCTTGGTTGGATTTGTCACTGTTAACGATAAAATGATGCATCAGATAATCTGCGGGCAGCCTCCGCCTTCCACTGGATCTGTCCTCCCTACGGACACAGCCCTGGCGGCCGGTGAATATGTTGCAGGAGTCGCTCGAAGTCTGGTTGGGTTTTCCAAATGATGGTTTTTCCTCTGCACTGGAGATGGAAGCAGCGCCCCCCCCCCCCCATTAAAGTGGCAGGCGTTCGATGGGGCCAGGATCCGGAGGGCGGCTCCCGCAGCCCCGCCCCAGCCGTGCGTGGGAGGCGGGCCACAGCTGGGAGCAGGGTCTGGGCCAGGAGATGTTTCCTCTCAGAAGCTGTAATTATGGGTAATTTTCTAACTGCAACACAAAAATTAAAACCCAAACAACACGGGAGGGGAGAAGCCACAGCAGCCGGTGAGCGCTAGAGCAGGGGTGGGAGTCCCCGCCGACACCTGGCAGGAGGAGCAAGGCCCCCAACCCAGGAGTGCTGGGAGGAGGGGGCAAAGGCTCGCTCAGATGTGCTAGGCTCCTTGAAGAGGCAGCAACCCCTTGGAGTTTCAGTTTCCTTTACTCCAAGACCGAGCGCCTGGAGGCGGAAGTCCCCGGATGGAGGATATTCCTGGGTTTGAATTCTGGCTGTGCAGGTCCGCTTGTGAGTCTTTGAGCAGGAAGCAACTGAACCCCCAAGCTTGCAGAGCTGCCAGGAACTCTAGGCGAGAGAAGGGATCCAGGAGGACTGGGAAGAGGAGCCTCAACCAAACCCACAGCTCCCCCCTACCCCACCCCACAGCACCTGTGTCCATTCTCCACAAGGCTTAGCCCGAGCCAGTACACCGCCCTACTTTCTGTGGGCTTCCGTGCCCACAAATTTAGCCTCTGCCCCTCCTCCCCGCACTTGAATTCCAGAGCCAAAGCAGTCATTAGAAATTGGTGTGCTCAGCCCGGGATCAGATCATCCCTGGAAAATCCACCCAGCAACCTCATTGGAGAGGCAGCCTATCTTCTTCCCATGTTAGAGAATGGGGAAACTGAACCCCAAGAGGTACTGAGGGAGTCACATAGGTGACCCAGTGGCAGCACTTCACCCACTGGCGTGCCTGCCCTGTCTGGGGTCTGGGATACTCACTCTGGGAAATTGGAGGCATTTTGTGGAAAACTCAGGCCTGGGGGGAGGAGCAGGGAGGAGAGGAATGAAGGAGGGGAGAGCCTGTAGCAGCTACAGAAAAAGTTCTGCAGATAAAACTGAAGCTTAGCACAGGGAAGCAACTTGCCTGAAGACACACAGCAGAGAGTGGAGGACCAGGTCTCACTTTGGGGTGTGCTGGCAACACCCCTCCCTTAGCTTTCCTCTCCAGAGCTCCGGTCCCTTCCTGTGGCAGAAGAAAGAGTTTCCGTGACACCCTAAGGTCCCACTCTTTTTCTGGACCGTAAAGGGGAAGGGTCTTTTCTTCCCCGTTTGGGAGTCCCTCAGCTTAATAACAACACGGGGGAATGGATGCTTGCTAAGCACCACAAATTGGGTACTTTTTGTCCATGATCCTGTTGTATGCATCCAGCTCATCCCCACCCCAGGGCCTTTGCAGGGGTGTTCTCCCTGCCTGGGACACCTTTCCCCCAGCCGTTCCCCATGGCCTGCTTCTCTTCATCCTACAGACCTCACCTCCAGCAATGTCCTCTCAGAGAGGCCCTCCAACCTGGGTCACGTTGGATTTTCCTGAAAATCTTGTCTTTGCATATTGATTTCCCATGTCCTCAGTAATCCATGAGGTCCATGAGGGCAGGGAATTTGCATGTTTTGTTCAGTGCTTAGAGCAATGCTTGGCACACAGCAGGAGCTCAATAAATACCTGTTGCTAAACAAATGAATTAAAAATTACCACTATCCCCTCTGTGCTGGGATCCAAGGCCTCTAGTATCCCCAGGGGTCTCAGTCTGACTGTGACACAAACTGTCATTACCATCTTCCCATCATTACCATCCTCCCTATAGCCAGGGTGGAATCTGGAGGGCTGAAGAGCCAGGGACCAATCTTCTGTCTCTTACCAAGGCCACCAGGACTTGCAATCCTCACTATGGCCACACGAGGACAGCAGAGACTCGCAGCACCAACTCCTGAGGGTTCCCCCGCAGGCTTTGCCCTGGTGCCCCTTTGGAACAGCTCTTGAGACCTCAAGTTTCAGGCTTGGAATGTTGTTAGCTTCTCTTGACCTTGCCCATGCCCCCAGGTCAGCCTCCAAATATATACTTACATTTTTATGTGTTGAATCATTTCATAGCAAAAAAGGAGAAAAATACAAAAAAACCTCCCAGTTCCCTACCACCCCCCAAAACTTCCCATTTTAAACTCTGACCTGAATGTCTTTTGTTTCCCCTTTTTTTCTGCATTTTTTTTCCTCCAGAGATCTTCTTTGATTAACCTTTCAAAACTATGAACCACCCCGTCTTGCTCTCCAAATCCCCCTACACTCTGTTTAACCTTTTCTCCATTGAACTATTATTTCCTAACCACTTTTAAATTTGGTAATTTACGGTTCATGGCGCCCTCCCCACTGGAATATCAGCTCCTCAAGGGCGCGAGTTTTGCTGCATTCAGTAGGCACTCAGTAAATATTTGAGGAAGGAATGGAATCTTACCAAAAATAAACAAAGCCTAACAAATAAAACAAAATACCCTCCTTAGCCCACAGCCACAGGCAGTCACTATCATGAACTCAAGTCCAAATCCGTGTATCCAGGAGTGACATAGAAATTCATCGTGTGCCTTGGAATGGTTCTTCAGACCCTCCCGGGTAGGTGCAGACAAATGCATCTTGTGTTTGAGCACCGTGTACCCTAATGGTCAACCACACAGATTCTGTGGTTGACCCTCGGTTGCTGTTGCGCCTTGGGCAAGCTACTCAAACACACCATGCCTTAGTTTTCCTGTCTGTAAAATGGGGGAGGGGTCTTATCAGTTCCAATGAACTGGTAATGACAGTTCCTATCTCAAGGGGTTATTGTGAAGATTACGTCTCTCTTTTTTAAGTTTATTTTTTATTTATTTTAAAAAATCTCTACACCCAATGTGGGGCTTGAACTCACAGCCCCGAGATCAAGAGTTCCATGCTCCTGGACACCTGGGTAGCTCAGTTGATTGATTATGCGGTAGGCTCTTGATTTTGGCTCAGGTCATGATCTCAGGGTCCTGGGGATGGAGTTCCACGTTGGACTCCGTGCTCAGAGTGAAGTCTGGAAGTCTGCATCAGGATTCTCTCTCTACCTCTGTGCCTCCCCTCACTTGCTCTTGGGCTCTCTCTGAAGAAAAAAAAAAAAAAAGAGTTGCATGCTCTACCCACTGAGCCAGCCAGGTGTCCCAGTCACTCCACCTATCTTAATTTGGGGTCCCTGAAAAGCAGGCTCGAAGAACAGATTCGGGGAACTTCACTGTTTGGGAGGTTATTCCCGGAAGCCCCTGGTCCGCCCGCGAGGAGAGAAAAGGAGCCCTGCAGGGGGCGCCAACCAGCAGGTTCCCAGGGGCCGGTTTCCCAGGGGGCCCTCGGGGAGGCAGCCCAGAGCCCTGCCTCGGAGATGTCCTACCGGAGGTTGTGGGGAGCAGAGGCGTTTGTAATCAGCTCGCCTTCCGTCTTGTGGTCGAGGGCTGTCCCCAGGAGAGCCCTGTGGGCCCCCAGCGTGGCCTCCCACCGCTGGAGCGGCCCTCGGCTAAGCAGCGAGCAGGTGGACGGTGCTCGTTGACCGCAGTGGCCTCGGTCCCACGTTTTGTTTGCTCCCCCACCCCCCGACAAGAGCGTTCAGTGACTTCTCAAATTTTACTATAACCGGCGTGGCCACGTGACCTCAAACAGGCTCTTTCCGCATCATTAAAAATCCAGCTTTAACCTTCTGAATTCGATTTTGGTGCATCGGTGGGCCCTCATGTACACTCCCCTTCCTCCATGGGACACTCAGCCTGCGTCCTAAGTCGCCCATGTGCCCCCGTGCCAGACACACGCTCACGTTCACATCTGCTTCTCGGCCCTTCACAGCCGCCCCACAGGGTGGTTTTCACTGTCCGTCTTTTAGGGAGGAGGAAGCCGCGGTGGAGAGAGATTAAGGCATCGGCCCTGGGTCACACAGCCGTGAAGTGGCCAAGCCGATCCAGTTGTTTGCTGGATGCATGCCTGATCTGCGGTTGCCTTGTCTGTCCACAGTTTGACCCTGAGTCAGTTCTGCTGCCCCAGCCCAGCCCTGGGTTGTCACACCTGCCCCAGGTCCCGACCTGCTGGCTCCAGAGCCCCTCAGACACCTTAAGATCCCCGGGCCTCTAGATAGCCTCAGCTGCTGGGTTGGGCCTCCTGGGCAGCCTCCACCCTCCCTCAGGTGAGATGGGCCCCTAAGGGCAGCCAGACCCTGAGGGGTGTGGGGGGAAAGAAGTCTGGCATTCAAAGGCTGCACTTTGCACAAATGGGAATGGAAATGGCAGGACAGGGGCTGGGGCCAGAATTTTGGGGGGCCTGGCCCCAGGGAGAATCAGGGCTCGAGAGAAAGGGCAGATTCGGGACAAGTGTGAGAGCCCATGAGCTGGACAGGAGGTGGATAGTCGGGGAGGGCAAACCCTTGATCCCACTTCAGCTCCCCAGTCTCGGGCATACTGGGGGCAGGGCCCAGGCTGAGGCCTCACCCAGCACAGGTGGCTACGTGGGGGTCAGAGGGTGTGAGGCAAATGTGGCTAAATTGAGGGGGCCACGGATTGGTGGCACTGGGTCTGGGTTGTCCCGGGGAAACTGTATATATCTCTACCTTTGTCTTTGTGGGAGATCTCTGTGTTTTCCTGGCTATTTTGGAGGAGTCTCTGAAGGTCTCTCTCCAGGTCTCTGAGTACCCTGGGGTCTTGGGGATTCTGAGCTGTTCTAGGTATCTCTGGGGATTTCTGAAGGTCTCTGTGTGTCCCTAAGGACCTCTGGAAGTCTCTGTGCTGAGAGACTGGCCCTGCCTGACATTCAGGCTTGTTTCAGACCTAGGCTCTGGGTATGTCAGGCGGGAGGAGGGGGAGTATGGAGGTGTGCCCTCTGGAAGATTCTGGTCCCCCTCAGGGAGTGGAGCCCAGGGCTGCCCTGCTTCCCATAGCCTGGCCACGACCTGCTGGGGCAGCAGCAACACGGCCCAGACCCCAGGTCCCCCAGGCTCCAGGCCCATCAGACCCCTGGCATGCTCCAGAACCCAGGACCTTGGGCGCCTGGGTGTCTCAGTCGTTAGGCGTCTGCCTTCGGCTCAGGTCGTGATCCCGGGATCCTGGGATCGAGCCCCGCATCGGGCTCCCTGCTCCGCGGGAGGCCTGCTTCTCCCTCTCCCACTCCCCCTGCTTGTGTTCCCTCTCTCGCTCTCTGTCAAATAAATAAATAAAATCTTAAAAAAAAAAAAAAAAAAGAACCCAGGACCTCCTCACATGCTGGGAATTTCTAGACCCCCAAACCCCAGGACCTAGGCCTCCCAAACTCCAGACCCCACTAAATGGTCTAGACTCCAGGTCCCACAGGTCCTGGAGACCTGCAGACCCCACTACCCCAGGCCCCAAGCCTGCCTCCCTCCGCCCCACACATACTTCCTCATTTCCTCATTTCCTCCTATTCTAAGAGAGGGCTTCGTGCTGGACGCTTCCGACTCCTCCCAGGGTGTGGGGCATGGGGGACATCCACCCACACCTGGGCCTGAGGCCAGCTGCCCCTCTTATGCCGAAGGCCCGTCTTTATGTGTGCTTGTTGGCTGAGGCCCATGTTTTCACTGAAAAACCTACGTGGGGAGGTTCTCCCTCCCATCTGCCTCATGCTAAGAGGTAACCGTGAATTTTCGTTTTTCATGTTTCACCCAAAGTTTCTTTAGCCAATTGAAATCTAGGAGTTTAGGGCGCCTGGGTGGCTCAGTCGGTTAAGCGGCTGCCTTCGGCTCAGGTCATGATCCCAGGGTCCTGGGATCGAGCCCCACATCGGGCTCCTTGCTCCGCGGGAAGCCTGCTTCTCCCTCTCCCACTCCCCCTGCTTGTGTTCCTGCTCTCGCTGTGTCTCTCTGTCAAATAAATAAATAAATAAATCTTAAAAAAAAAAACAGAAATCTAGGAGTTTATTTTTTGATCTTTTTTTTTTTTTTTTTTTTAAGATTTTATTTATCGGAGAGAAGAGCACAGAGGGAGGAAGAAGCAGATTGACCGGGGCTCAATCCCAGGACCCTGGAATCATGACCTGAGCTGAGGGCAGGTGTTTAACCGACTGAGCTACCCAGGCGCCCCTAAATAAATAATTTTTTTAAAGATTTTATTTATTTATATGACAGAGAGAGACACAGCAAGAGAGGGAACACAAGCAGGAGGAGTAAGAGAGGGAGAAGTAGGCTTCGCCGCGGAGCAGGGAGCCCGATGTGGGGCTCGATCCCAGGACCCTGGGATCACGACCTAAGCCGAAGGCAGACGCTTAAGGACTGAGCCACCCAGGCGCCCCTAAATAAATAAAATCTTTAAAAAAAAAAAAAGAGTTGCCACCTTCCCTGCTTGCTTCTCGATTTTATTTTCCTCTGCTTCTTCCACCCGTCTCATATTTTCCCGGTAGATCCTGCATGTCGCCGGTCTCTCCAACTGCTACAAGAAGCCCATGGGGACAGGGATTTTGTCTGTTTTGTTCAGGGCTGTATGCACAGCTCCTAGACCAGTGCCTGGCACATCGTAGGTGCTTTATAAAGCTTTGTGGAAAAGATGAATGAGTCTTTCCTTATTGGTTCACAAACCTCTATCATTTTGTTTTTATGACTCTGAGCCACCCCCGCCCCCAGGATGGATGAACTGTTATTCATCTAACCAACCCTTTAGGTTGCTTCCTTTTTTCCACCCCGTATAACAACATTGCAGTGAAGCGTCTCAGCTCTGCCATCTTCTTGCCTTCCCTCTTTTTTTAAATGGATCAAAATACACTTATATAAAATTTACCATTTTAGCCATTTTATAGTGAACAATTCAGGTTTTTTTTTTTTTAGTACATTTCTAGTGTTTTGCAAGCACCACCAACATCTAGTTCCAGAACATTTCCACTGTCCCAAATGGAAACCCTGTGCCCATGAGCAGGCCCTCCCCCTCGGCCCCTGGCAACCACCAGTCTCCTTTCTGTCTCCATGGATTTGCCTGTTCTGGACGTTTCCTATCAATGGAATCACAGGCTATGTGGTCTTTTGTGTCTGGCTTCTCTCACTCAGCATCATGTTTTCAAAGTTCATCCATGATGTAGCGTGTGTGAGGGCTTCGTTCCTTTTTATGGCTGAGTAATATTGCGCTGTATGGATGCACCGCATTTTGTGTATCCACTCACGAGTTAGTTCATGCCCCTGCTGCCCTTCTCATTTTGTAAATGTGAATTATTCAGGGGCATCCCAAAAGTGGGCGGCTGGGTCAGCAAGCACAAGTGTTTGTTACTCTGGTGGCCTGTGTCAGTGTGCCTTCCCCTGGGACAGCGCCACAGTGTCCCCACAGCCCTGCAAGCACCGGACATTATCACACTTTTGAAGTTTTACCAGTCTGATAGAGGAAAACACACGGTACCTCAGAGTTGTGATTTGCAATTTTTCTGTGAGGAGGGAGTACCTTTGGGTGTGTTGAAGCAACAACTTGCAACTTTCTATAAAGTCTCAGTTCAAAACCTTTGGTCAATTCCTCTGAGTTCCTAGATGGAAAGGGGCAGAGTTTGAGGAGAGGGGAAAGCATGGGCGAGTGAATTTCAGCTTCCCACAGTCAAGGAGAAGGCTCTTAGGGGCGCCTGGGTTTCTCAGTCTGTTAAGCGGCTGTCTTGGGCTCAGGTCATGTTCCCAGGGTCCTGGGATTGAGGCCCCCATCGAGCTCTGTGCTCAGCAGAGAGCCTGCTTCTCCCTCTCCCTCTGCCTGCTGCTCTGCCTACTTGTGCTCGCTCTCTATCTCTCTGTCAAATAAATAAAAATCTTTAAAAAAAAAAAAAAAGAAGGCTCTTAGCATTTATCCCATTTTACAGATGTAGAAACTGAGGCACAGAGTGGTTAAGGTTGCACCGTGAGTCAGTGTCTGGAATGGATTTGGAACCTGGTCTGCCTGATGCCAGGACCCCGGTGAGGCTGAGACACTCCTCTAGCCCTTAATCTCCTTCTTAATCTACTTTTGTTACTACCCTTTGGGTCTGACTCAGGCCCCCCTCCTCCTCTGGAACTCTGCCCTCCTCCCCAGGTTCCCCATCTCCAGACACCAGGCTCAGTCTGGAGGAATCTTTTAACACAGTACCCCTCCACTGCTCACACATCTTCCTTGGCTCCCCATGGCCCTGAGAATAATGTCCCACCCCTCATCCTGGTGTCTGAGGCCAGCACTGCCCACCCCCTGCCCACACCACCAGTTTCTCCTCTCAGCCTGTCCACTCCAACCCCTCCACTCCTAAACACACTGTCCAAGCCAGCCATGCTTTCTCAACCTGCAGGGCATCTGCCCCTATTGTGACTTCTGCCTGGAATCTGCCACGCATTTGTTTCTGCCAGCTACTGTGACTCATCCTCCAAGCCCCAGACTCAACGACTCCTTCCCCAGGGAACCCTCCTCACAGCCCCTTGCAGCATGGAGGCATCGCTGTACCCGAGCACGAGCTCTGAGTCTGTGGGGAAGGCCAGCAGGTTGGAGAGTCAAAGGCAGGCTTTAGGAATCCTTGGCAAAACCCTACTCATGTGTGGAAGCCCCAATTCTAATGCTTCCTCCTCCAGGAAGCCTTCCAGGATTCTGTCCCTCTCTGTGACCTGACCTGACTCCACTGGACTGGGTCTGTCTGTGTCCAGCTCTGTCCTCTCCGAAGACTGGGTGCTTCACCAGAACCTGGCCATACTGAGGCCTTTTGGAAGTTCAGCATGGGTGATTGTTGAATGAACAAATGAACACATGGGTTGGGCAATCAAGTGAGCTGACGCCAGGAAGCGAGTTGATGAGGTAGCAGTTGGTCGGTTAGGGTATTAATGGGGGACATGTTGTCACTGGGTTCCAGCAAAAGAGAAGCAGGTCGCTCCTCCCCCTCCCGTGAGAATCCTGGGCCTGAGGCCTCGCAGGGGGGCGGGTCTCTGTGTCTTATTTCTTCCCCTCAGCATTACACCCGGACACCAGTTCCTCTTCCCCTGAGTCGCTGGGTGCAGATCCTGAGGAGCGCCCCGGACCACAGCGGATCCGCGGAGGGTGCTGACCACTTCGGCCCCCACGTCCAGGTGAGCCACCACGCAGCCCCTCCCGCGCCAGAACCTTCCACCCTGCCGAGGCAAAAGCGTGATGGTGGGACCAGAAAGATAGGACCGAGGCGCTAGAACTTGGGTCCGGGAAGGGGCCTCAAGCCAGACTGGAAGGGGTTCCTTACAGCAGCCCCATCCAACCCCAGCCCGAGACTCTCAGCACCCCGCAGTTCTGCGAGAAACAATTAGCTGGGCCTGGGCCAGGCCGTTTCCGGGGCAACCGCTTATTTTGCATATGGTCCTATCTTGGCCAGTGAGGGCGCCTGAAATATTCGTGGTGGGGGGGGTGGGGTTGGTGTTGGGGAGAATTGGGCGACTTAACCCGAAGGGGCTCCACTGGGAGAAGGGGAGGGCTGACTGGGCCGGGTCTTCTCCTCGCCTTCCAGGACCGTCAGGCACCCGGATTACTTACTTCCCATTCCCCAGAGGGGGAGACTGAGGCCAGAAGCCAGAGCCATCCAGAGGGGCGGCAAGCGAAGGCCTGCGCTTTACCATTTCAGAAGCGGCCTGGGCCACTCTGAGATAATGATGATATAATAATAATGATAATGATAATGATAATACAACACAAGCAGTGAGGGTGAGGTGATCACAGGCTAAAGTCGGGCTTAGATTCTGGTGTCTCTGCCTAGGTTGCTTGAATGGGGGGCTCCCTGGCGTGGATGCTGTTGTTGCCGCTGCTGCTGCAGTATCCAGACAGCCAAGTCTTTTCCTGCAACGTGTCCTCCGGGATCGTGGACTGGAACACAGAATTCACAGCCATATGCCTGAATTTCAGTGGCCAAGGCCTCAGACTGCCCCAGAACCAGTCTCTGCAGGCCAGGAACCTGCTCTACCTTAACCTGTCTGGGAATAGTCTTCAAGAGCTACCATTGCTCTTCTTTAAACTCCTGGGAAAGCTGGAGGACCTAGATGTGACAAACAACCCACTGACCCAGGTGGCCAAGGAGTTGGCCGTGAGCTGTAAACTTGACCTGAAGGCTGACTGCAACTGTGTCCTGGAATCCTGGCACCAGGTCCGAGAGGACAACTGCTCCGGCCAGCCACCTCTCAAGTGCCGAGACAGAGCTACCGGTGCCTGGCACAATGTCTCCGCCTTCCTGGAGGCTGGCTGCTCCCGTGGCCTGTCCTTGATGACCATCGGGGCACTGGTGGCCAGTGGAAGCCTGCTCCTGGGGCTCACCATTGCTGGCCTAGGGCTGGCCTGGAGACTCCGGGCACGCCGGAGGGTCAGTAACCGGGACCTGGACAAAACAGGGGCTGCTCAGGATGGTTATCGGTCTGGCTCTGGCAAGCAGCCAAGATACAGTAGCCGGGGCCTCAGCCCTAAGCCCCCAGCAGCTGCCGTGCCCAGACCCTCCACCCCCGACTATGAGAATGTGTTTGTGGGCCAGCCAGCTGCCGGGCACCAGTGGGCCGAACATGGGTGAGTGATTCACATCTGCCTGCAAGACTCTGGAGCCAGATGGCTGGGTTTCCAATCCCTGCACCACCTCTTGTAGGCTGTGTGATCTTGGGCCAGTCGATTTACCTCAGGGCCTCCGTTTTCTCATCTGTAAAATGGAGATAATAACAGCCCCCACCTCGCAGAGTTGGGATAAGAATTAAGTGAGTTCCTGAATATGAGACAAGTTTCCTCCTTCGTGACCTGCAAACTGAGTTTCTGGTGGCCCAGGATGGGGGAGAGGGAGCAAGTGTTCCAGGCAGAATAGGGGCTTCACAGAAGTAGTCGGTGGCCTGGCTCAGATCCTGCGTGACCCAGGGCTATCTCTGAGTCTGTTTTAGTCTCTGTAAGATGCGGACAGCTCCCCTTTCCACATGTCCCTTTGACACATGAGATGTTCAGAAAACCATGTCCTTCTCTCCCCGACAAAGCCCTGACACCTCTAGATTTGGCTGGACTTAGATGGATGGGTTCAACTTTTCCAGGTTGGATGAGGGAATGAAAGGATTTGCGGGGAGCAGCCCCATCAGGGGCAAAGTCCTAGAGGTGGGAGAGAATGGAGAATCTTCTGTGAATCCGTTTGAGAAGGCAAGACATCAGAGCTGAGGCTGGAGGTGGCTGGGAGAATCCAAGCAGGAATGGAACAGAGTCATGGATCGGTGTGGGCAGGGGAATCCACAAAGTGGGGAGGCTGGTGGGAAGCTGTGGGTGAGAAATGAGAGAATATGCAAAGCAGATGCAAATAGGACTCAAAAGCAGAAGTGGCCTGCAGGAGGGAGTTGTAGGCATTCGACTTGCTAAGGCAGCGTGTGCTGTGAGGCTCACCTCTGTCTCGCTGTCACCAAAGCCTCAGGATCAGTCTCCTCGAAAAACTTTGTTTAGAATGCAATCTGTCATTCCCACCCTACATTTTACTTGAACAAACGGAGGCTCTGGGAGGCGGGGGAGTGACTTGCCCAAGGTCACACAGTGAGTCTGAAAGCAGAGTCTGGCTCCCAGTTCTCTATCCCTAGACAAGGATTTATGTGTTTGGAGTGATTCATTCTAAAGCATGAATAACCGATGGACACCACTTGTTCAAACCAGAGTAGGGTTAGAATGTTCCAGAGGCAGGAGAGTTCTTTTTTGGGGGGGGGGGGGGCTTGCCCACCATATATAACTAGACATTGCTAAGAAGCTATCTCCTCCCAGACCAATTCTATGGATGCAGAAACTGAGACTCAAATTTATTTCTGTATTGAGGCCACAAAGTCTGTTGCTTCAGAGAATCTAGTAAAAACATTTCCCAGCTGAAAGGGCACTGGTTTGGCTCTAGCCACTTGTGTCCATGGGGCTGGTGCCACTAGAGCTTCTGATTTTTCAAGAGGAAACTGAAAAAATTAGTCTAGATTTAAAATTTAAGAAAAATTTAAAGTCTAGACTTTAATGTAAAAAATTAGCAACTACCTCAACTTTAAGGAAGAAAACAATTTGACCATGGGCTTGAGGTCCTTGGACAGGAGCATTACAATGCTAAATCCAGGGGCGCCTGGGTGGCTCACTTGGTTGGGCGACTGCCTTAGGCTCAGGTCATGATCCTGGAGTCCCTGGATCGAGTCCCGCATCGGGCTCCCTGCTTAGCAGGGAGTCTGCTTCTCCCTCTGACCCTCCCCCCTCTTGTGCTCTCTCTCTCTCTCTCTCTCTCATTCTCTCAAATAAATAAAATCTTAAAAACAAAACAAACAAACAAACAAAAATGCTAAATCCATGGAATCTTCCCTGAATCCCTGGCCCCCACCTCCTTTCCTCAGAGGAAGTTGGGCGGCTGGGAGAACACGGCCCTGTGCCTCAGTTTCCTCATATGTAAACACTAGGAGGGGACTCAGGCGCCCAGAACTTTCGTGCCTACCCCCTGAGTGCTCCCTCCCCTCTCGTCTCTCTGTCTCCACAGGGCTCACCCATCAGAGGACAACGACTTCTACATGAACTACGAGGGCCCCGACCATGCCTCCCAGCCTGTCTACTGCAACCTGCGGTCGATGCACCAGACCCCACTTGACGAAGAGGAGTACGTGATCCCCGGGCGCTGAGCCTTTGATGCCCTGAACTCCAGCCTGCTGCTTTCTACTTACTTGGGGGCATTCTGGCTCTTCACTGGCCTCAGTCTTCCCACCTGAGGAATGGGGACAGGGAAGGACCGTCCCTGAGGCCCAGGGATTCAGCTCCCTCTCCAGCCCCGCTCTGCTTCTCAGCTCCCTCAGCTGCTGCAAGGGGGAAGAGGAGAGGCCCCGACATGGGGACAGGAGGGTCAGTTTGTGAACGCTGTCATCACCCTCCCGTCGGTGTGCAGGTGGTGCTTAATAAACGCTGCTGGCTCAGGGCAAGTGGGTTCCTTGAGGTGGGGATTCCCTAAGCTCCCCAGACCAGATTCTCCGAGACTCCCGAATTGTTCCCCACTCTGTCCCTCTCAGGCCCCGTTCCCAGGCACTTGGTACCCAGGCTCAGCCCCCAGGGCAGCCCACACCAGCCCCAGAGGGATCATTATAACTTCCGAACGGGACTGTGCCCCTCCCCTGCTCACACACCCTCCGTGGCTCCCCATTGCCCCCCAGGACTTCAGCCTGGCAGTTGAGGCCTGCGTGGTTCTGCCCTACCCCACTCACTATCACTATCCTCTCCCATCCTTGTGTCTTTCTGGTCTAGGCCTCCTCACCACCCAGCCCACCTCGCTCCTGAAGTTTTCATTTGCCCGTGCCACTCCTTTTGCCCAGAAAGCCATCCCCTTCCACTTTTTCTCACTCTTAAACATCTTTTTTTTTTTAAGATTTTATTTATTTATTCATGAGAGACAGAGGCAGAGGGACAAGCAGCCTCCCCATGGAGCAGAGAGCCCTATGCAGGACTCGATCCCAGGACCCTGGGATCATGACCTGAGCCGAAGGCAGACGCCTAACTGACTGAGCCACCCAGGCGTCCCACACTCTTAAACATTTTTTTTTTAAAGATTTTATTTATTTATTTGACAGAGAGGGAGAGAGACAGCGAGAGAGGGAACACAAGCAGGGGGAGTGGGAGAGGGAGAAGCAGGCTTCCCGCCGGGCAGGGAGCCCGATGCGGGGCTCGATCCCAGGACCCTGGGATCATGACCTGAGCCGAAGGCAGTCACTTAACCAACTGAGCCACCCAGGTGCCCCTCAGCTGGGCTTCCTATCAGCTGCTCCCAGCCTGGACCCTGCCAACCCTCCAATCTAGGGGAGAGAGCCAGACACAGATACCCTCAGTCCTGAGAGGTCAAGCCTGGGCTGGAGGGAGGGATGGGGCCAAGGGATCCAGAGAGAGATGAACAAAAGAGTTTGGAAAAGGCTGCTCATGAGAAGGGAATCTGGAGTGGGTTTTGAAGGATGTGTGTTTGAGAAGCAGAGGACACGCATACTGGGTGGGGGGACCGGCCTGGTAAGCAGCAACTAGAGGTATGGAAAGGCACACGGGCATAATAATGTTCAGCAAAGGCAACAGCTGATATTTGGGGGAAATGCTCATATGGCATCAGCTAGCTTTGGGGGACCCTGGGATTGAGCTTAACTTTGAGGCTCTCTTGGGTTCCCCAACACTTGGGAATGATCTGGGGTGGGAGAGGGCACCTATAAAGGTCTTTAGCTTCCTTGAACCTCTGCATCCCCACCCTAGACACTGTTCAAATGCCCACCCCTGCCCCCGATCATGTGCCTTCCTCGCCTCCAGCATAAATTAGATCCCAGCCCTCTCCAGCTCTCACGCCTTCACATCTACCCATGGCTCTTCAAACACACCCATACCACTCACCACCACCGATGAGATTTGGTGGATTCTGGCCCCCACCCACCTCTCTGACCCCATCTTCAACAGTTTTGTGGCTGAACACTGAGCTTGTTCCTACCTCAGGGCCTTTGCACCTGCTGTTCTGACTTCCTCAAATGCCCATTCCCCAACTCTCCCCTGAGTCCTGTTCTTCCTCCAGGTCTCAGTTCAGATGCCATATCCTCAGGGAGGCCCCCTCCCCCAACTGTCTAAATCACCTCTGCCTGGGCACCTGGGTGGCTCAGTTGGTTAAGAGACTGCCTTTGGCTCAGGTCATGATCCTGGAGTCCCGGGATCGAGTCCTGCGTCGGGCTCCCTGCTCGGGGGGGGGTCTGCTTCTCCCTCTGACCCTCTTCCCTCTCGTGCTCTCTGTCTCTCATTCTCTCTCTCTCAAATAAATAAATAAAATCTTAAAAAAAATAAATAAATCACCTCTGCCTCCACTCATTAATGCACTCCCTGGGTTGACTCCACAGCACAATTCATACTGCAGTCCACCACTTTCTTATTATGTAACTTTGTACTCATTTGTTTCCCTCACTCGACAGCTTAGATGGGGTGCTTTTGCCTGTCTTGTTCCTTCTTTTTTTTTTTTTTTAAGATTTTATTTATTTATTTGACAGAGAGACAGCCAGAGCAGGAACACAAGCAGGGGGAGTGGGAGAGGGAGAAGCAGGCTTCCCGCCAAGCAGGGAGCCCGATGCGGGGCTCGATCCCAGGACCCTGGGATCATGACCTGAACTGAAGGCAGACGCTTAATGACTGAGCCACCCAGGCGCCCCTGTCTTGTTCCTTCTGTGTCCTGAGTGCCCAGTCAAGACCTGGCACAAAGCGGGCATTTACTGACTACATTCATGGGCACCTACAATCATTCAGGTCTGCCTCTAGGTGGCAGCATTCACAGGGGACACACCTCACTCACTGCTGGCAGTAGGTACTCTGTCCCCCAGACCCCCATAACATTTCCCTTCGGAGATTCTCAGGGTGAACAGGCACATCGGTGTGGGAAGGGGGGACCTGGCACATATCAGGGATCCCAAGATCCTAAGTAGGAAGACTGTATAACATGGGAGATGCTGTGTGCACGAAAATGTTCTTCACAACGTATTTATTTCCTCCTGTTTTTTTGTTTGTTTGTTTGTTTTTTGTTTTTCTTTTTTAACTGGCTGCTTGGAGTTTATTTTCTACTTGGTGCAAGGCACACAATTATAGGGTGTCAGGGAGGCATGCATGTGGCGTGGATGGTAAAAAGTGGGGTTCTCTCAACTTCCTTTTTGGTGTTTTGATATTAAAAAAACCCAACTGCTTCTGCTTGCTGCTGCAGCCTGCCTAATCTAGGGGGAGGGGAAGGGAGGAGAGGGGAAAGGCTCTGATGAGCCTAGCGCCGCCTGAGGCCTGGTGGCTGGGGGTGGCCACAGGACTGGGGCGGGGTGTTGGCTTTGCCAGGCTGGCCATCGAGCTGCTTCCTCACAGCTTCCAGAGCCAAGTCATAGGTGATCCAGCCGCTGGAGGCCTGGAGAGATCCTGAGGGTTCTGGGGACTCCAACACTGTAGTCATGAACAGGAGAGTGGACTTCCTGAAACAGAAGCTTGCCCACCAGTGACCCGGGTTGGCCTTGGGGAGAGCTGGGGTGGTGAGGGATGGCTTCCCCAGGATACTCTGCACTTCCGCAGGAGCTGTTACTGGAAATGGAACCCAGACGGCGCCAGTAATGGCGTGGTCTGGAGCCAGCAGATGGAGGGGATGGCTGCCATGCTGTTGCTTGTGGGCTGGTGGAAACCAAGTGCAGGCAGAGCCCCAGAATTCCTAGTCGCCTTAGCTGCACAGGGCGTGGCCCCCCTGGCCCTTGGAGGGAGGTGCCCCCAAAAGAAGTGATGGGACTCTTCTAGGTCGGGGGCAACATCACACACAATACACTTGGCTGCAGACGGACATGACTCTAGGCTGCCTGTGTTTGGAAAGGTGACTCCAGTGCAAGGAGAGACTGACTGCACGACGGTGATAGAGACAGGGCCATATAACTACAGAAACAGGAATACTTAAGAGATGAGATATGGAGGGAGACTGCCACCCAGAAAGAGAGACACAAGGAGATAGAGAAGCAGAGACAGAGAGAAGGATTGTCCTTGAGGTGCATCGGTGTCATGAGCACCATCCATTGCCTGACATGCCAGAACGCTCCACCATGCATTCCCTGAACGGGGTTCCACTCACCCTGATACCAGGTCCCCTGCGAGGACTGAGGCCAAGGAGGGGAAGGTTCTTCCCAGAGTCACTAGCTTCATCCTGGACATCACGGGGCTCAGGTCAGACAGCTTCATTTTTATTACCACAGTTTAAATAAGTGCACACTGTCAGACCAGCCCTCCCTAGCCCTCCAGTCCCCAGGGAGATCATCCCAATAAATTAATAATAAATACAAACTTATAAATACAGAGGTTTGGGCGGGACGGGGTAGACAACAGTGGTGGGAGTCGGGCATCTAAGGTCCCACAAGCCCATTCGACAGGCAAGGATCTCTGAGGTCACCTCCATTGCTCACGAGCCGTAAGTGAAAGACTAGGACCGCTCATACGCAGTGGCAGTCCTTGGCCACGAGGTCGTCGAAGGGCGTAAGCGACACGCGACCCTCACCGTCTTGGTGCATGAGCACCACCGGCTCATAGCTGGCGGGCACGCAGCACGGTGCAGGCGCGGCGTCGGGGTTCAGGCCGTGCAGGCGCGCCTGCATCTGCGCGTGCGTGTTAGCCGATCGGAACTGACTTGGGCACGCGCCAATACACATGCGCACGTCTAGCTCGCGAGGCGCCACCACCCAGTTGGCCCAACCCAAGTCCTCGAGCGACGCGCGCAGGCTTTGCAGGTGGCAGCAGCGCCCCTCCCCGAGGGGGCAACCGTCCCCGACGTGCGCATGCGCGTTGCGGCGCCCCCTGGCCGCGCGTGGCCGCCAGTGCAGCTCAAGCTGGGGACGTGCAGAAGGCAACGTCGCTCCCAACCGGTCCCACCGAGGCAACACTCGCAGGCGTAGTGTGGGCGCCCCGGAAACTCCAAGGCTGAGTTGACGCTGCAGCGGCCGAGTCACGTCCCACGAGCTCGGCTCCGTCGGGGACAGCCTGAGCAGCGCCCGATACAGGCGGGAGGTTACGGGGAGCCCCTCAGTCAGGTCGGCCCGGGCGATGCGCAGGTGCAGGTGGCCGCCCGGTCCAAGTCGCACTGAGGAAGAGAGGAAACCAGTCAACCACATGCCTACTGTGCGCCAGGTGCCGAGTGCCCATTTCCTCCCACACGCCAAGCTGCATCCCACCTCAGGGCCTTTGCACAAGCTGCTTCCTCTTCCAAGCACACTATTCCCCTGAATCTCAGCATGGCAGGCTACGTATCCCTCCACGCTGCCTAAAATAGGCACTGCCCTATTTTATTTTATTTCATTGTGTATCATTTCATCTTCCCTACTGAATCCCCTCACCAGGGATTTCTGTCTGCTTTGTCACCACCATGTCTGGCATACGGTAGGTGCTTAGTAAATACTTGCTGGAATTAGGGCGCCTGGGTGGCTCAGTCGGTTAAGCCTCTGCCTTCCGCTCAGGTCAGGATGCCAAGGGTCCTGGGATCCAGCCTCATGTCGGGCTCCCTGCCCAGCCAGGAGTCTGCTTCTCCATCTCCCTCTGCCCCTCCCCCTCTCTGCTTGTGCTCTCTCTCTCTCTCTCTCTCTCAAATAAATAAAATCTAATATATATATATATATATATATTTGCAGGAATTAATGGTACATGATATTTAGAGGGACTAAAATCCAAACACTGGTTCTGCCTCCTGTGGCAGTCAAAAACATTTCATTGAAGGCCTACTAAGTGCTGGGACTAGCTACTGTGTTTTCAACTCTCTGGGTCTTGGTTTCCATATCTGAGAAATGAAAGATATCTGGATCCTCAGGATTCTCAGATCCCTAGGCTGGTACAGGTGTTGGAGATACTGTGGGGGACTAGGGTTTGAGGGCCCTGGACACCGGTCACCAGGCTCAGAGAGGACAAGCCGGTTATCTGGAGTCTCACAGCTCTAGTAGGATTAGGGCGAGATAGTAGCGCTCCCTCCTGGCCTGACACTCTTCCCCTAACCCCTCCCAGTTCCCAGCGTAGCCCAGATCTCCTCCTGCCCTCTCTTCCCCCTAGATCCTCCGTGGATGGGTGAGAAGATATCTCCTCCCTCCCTAGGGCACATGCCACGTGCGACTTGAGCAGTGCCGTGTCAAGGGATTGCGTCAGATTTGGAACCAGGACGGGCAGATTCCACCTATCGCTAGGCTGCGCTCCTCTCATCCGCTCCGCCTGCTCCTCTTGTCTGCTCCGCCCGCTCCCTGCTCTCTGGCATCCTTTCTCCTGGATTGCGCGCCCTCCCCCATACATCCAAGGACAAGGACCCCCCACCCACCCACTCCCTGCTGCCTGACTTTGTCTCTGGGCATTCCAGGCTCTGTGAGTTTTCAAAAGAATCCCTAGCTTCTCTGAGCCTCAGTTTCCCCATCTGCCATCGTTAACATCTCACTTTGGCCAAGCCTCACCTTGTCTCGGCATAAACCGGGCCACCAGCTCCCCCATCAGCCCCAAGGGGAGATGTTCTTGTCCGATTCACAGATGGGGAAACTGAGGCTCAGGGGCAGGCCTGGGCCCCTATGACTCAGAACCACTGGTTAAATGATGGTAGCTGCCCAGGGGACAGAGGTCTCTTAGATTTCACTCACGCTTTGGAGTGAGTATCCGGACTTGAGCTGCAGGGACGAGGTCAGGGTTTGAATCAATCCAGCTTTGGTTCAACCGCAGCCTGGTCTGCAGGTGCTCGTAGCGTTTCAGAAACTCCTGGACTCTGGAGACTTCCGTGCTGGAGTGTGCGTCTGAGGGTCCCGGAAAGGCCGGGAGGTGCTCCTGGGCCAGAGACAGGGCGCCTCCCGAAGGCAGCCACGAGAACATCAGCAGCATCAGCAGCATCGGAGAGCCGTGCGGTGGCGTCAGTCCGTGTCCAGGCATGCCAGTGCTAGCTGAGCTCTGAACTGAGACACCGGACGCTGCTGGACTGGCCTTTATAATCCCCGGACTTTGTCCGCCCCCGCCTGCCTGGTCCCTTCCGCCCTGGGTGCAGAGTAAACACTCCAGGGACCATAGTTGGCTGAGTCTTGGGCTGCTTTTTCAGGGGGAGGCCCTTCTGGGGGGGGTTCTCTTGGAGAAGCGGGGGTACCTACCCCCTAGAAGCCTCTCTGAATCTCAGTATCCTCTTCTATGAGATGGGCACTTCCTCCCAGCTTGGTGGACTGGTGGAAAGAATGCTTTTGTCAAAGAAGACTTATTAGCCACCAGCTATGTGCTAAATTCCACAGCAGCACCTTAAGTGGTGGCCTTCTCCCTCATGGGATTCTCTCTCTCTCTTCCCGGTTAGGGCCAAAGGCTAAAAATGTTGAAAAACAAAGGAAGCAGAGGAGAAAGGGCCAGAAAGTACAACCTCAGGCAAGTCAGTCCTCTCCATCCCATCTCTGTTTCTTCATCTGGAAAATGAAAACTGGAGAGAAGTTCAAATAGATAGAAAGGACAGGGCCAGATGCATAGGAGGTATGTGGTTAACTGGTGTGTTTGCAGGCACTCAACATTATCTGTGGGGGAACTCTTACTCATTCCTCGAAACCCTACTCAAAAAGCCCCTCCTCCAGAAAGCCTTCTCTGACCCTCAGCTGGGTGCTCCCAACGCCCATCCTCTCCTCCAGCCCAGCCTTGACCTCCCAGCACTGAGACTATCTGTGCTTGGCTCTGTCTTCCCCAGACTGGAGGTCTCTGAAGACTTAGATGGAGATGAAGCTACTCTGGGACACAGTCCCTCGGCTGGGCCCAGAACAGAGATGGCAGGGAATCAGAGTGCTGGGGTTTAGGTCAGGGAGGGCTGGTGTCAGGTCCAGCCACCAGATGGTGGAGGGGCAAGGGGTGCCCCAGAAAGACCCAGGTCTTCCCCTCAGCCCCTTCTCCACGGCTCAGGCCCCCTGGCCCCAGCCCCTGTGCCTGCTTCTAGCTTCCTGGCCAGAGAGAAGATGAGCGGCTGTGTTGAGGCAGATGGAGGGGATGTGTCAAGTGGGACAGAGTGTGTGCTGGTGAGAGGCACAAGGACATGCTGGGGGGCCCCACAGCAAGTCTCCCCTGGAGGAACAGGGTCAGACCTCTCCCCACCCCCAGCATGCACCCACTGGGGAGACTCGGGCCCCCCTGAGTCTCAGTCTCAGCTTCTATGCGTGAGATTATCACCCAGCTATGGGTCCAAATCTCCCCCCCACCCCCACCCCGTGATGCTCCGGGCATTCAAGTGCTTAGTAAACACACTCGTTCCTGCCACTGTCACTTCCATCCTGACGGGGGCTGTTGGGAAAATGGGCCTCTTGCCTCACCAGCTTGGCACACGTAGTAAGTGCTCAGTAACAGGGGTCAGAGCAGAGGCCAGGCCCCGAAGGCGAGCCAGAATGCTGAGTAGTCCAGACTGGTAGGGACAGGGCAGCGAGGGTCACCAGTGCCTAGATCTGATCTGACCTGGGGCTGAGTGGGGCAAAGGGGGCGCTGTCCTAGTAGGCATCCCTGCAAGATCAATGATGGCGAGATGCCAACATTCACTAGCCTCCATTACTGAATAAGGGAATCAAACCAAGAGGGGGCAAGGAGGCGCGTAAGGTTGTAGGGGGGCGACTCCATACTGGAGATCTCACATACGTCCAGCTCCTGGCTGGCCATCTGTTTTCCTGGCATTTCTAAGCCTGGGATAGGATTCTGAAGTTTCCTCTGTCTAGAACTGTTGACTGTTTTTTTTCCTCCAAATTTCAAAGCCTCGTGAAGAGTTTCTCCTGACCCAGGTCCCAACAGACTGGACATTTGTCAGCTCCAGAGAAGCTGGCCTGGGTTGACGTTCTAGCCTACTCCTCCCTGGCCGTGACACATGGGACAACGGGCATCAACTGGCAGAGCCTCAGTTTCCCCATCTGTAAAAGGTGGTAACAGCACTCTGTGTCAGGGTTGTGGGGACAACACACAGGGAGTGGGAATGTTTGCACATGCTCTGCGGCAACCTGATCATGATTCAAATCCCAGCGCCACCCACTTTGCTGTGTGACCATAGGCAAGTCACTCCAACTCTCTGTGCATCAGAACAAAGGTAGTGTGTTGTGAGGAAGGCGAATGTTCAGAACAGAAATTTTATTCTTAACTCAGCGCACTCATAACTGCCACCACAGACTGGGCACCGGGTCACATACCAAGGACAGGAATCCCAGTGATTCTGGGCCCCCTCTGCCCACTGATGCCTCCTAGGCCAAGGATCATCCCGGTGGACCCTAACCTCTCACAAAGACACAAAGAAATCACATATTTCAACTGTTTCATTTACTTTTTGGGGTGTCGTTTGGACAGTGTCCAGCAGACCCTGGGGTCCCAGGCACGGGGGTTTCGGACAAGGCATTCACAGGAGCTCTGGGCATCAGGGAGAAGGCAAGCAGAGGGGCCAGCGGCCAGCCCCTCCCTTGGGGACAGAAGATGCCGTCACCTTCAGCAGGAACGTTTTCTCCGAAAGAGAGATTTAGGAACAGCTGGAAATCTGAGATGTTAAGGGAGCCCCAGAAACACACCAGGTACCCCCAGGGCAGGCAGAAGATCAACTCTGTTCCCCGAAATCCTCCTGTAGTACTCGGGGATACCACCTGCCTTGGGAGCGGAGAGCCCAATTCCAAACCAGCTTTCTCCGGGGTTTCCTCAAGACGAAGTATGTGGGGGGGCGACTGGGTGGCTCAGTCGTTAAGTGTCTGCCTTTAGCTCAGGTCATGATCCCGGGGTCCTGGGATCGAGCCCCGCATCGGGCTTCCTGCTCGGCGGGAAGCCTGCCTCTCCCTCTCTCACTCCCCCTGCTTGTGCTC
Organism: Zalophus californianus; assembly: GCF_009762305.2. Lineage (NCBI taxonomy): Eukaryota > Metazoa > Chordata > Mammalia > Carnivora > Otariidae > Zalophus > Zalophus californianus. Next base: position 13,836,181 of record NC_045595.1, on the reverse strand, counting down.
CCTCTCTTGCTGTCTCTCTCTGTCAAATAAATAAATAAAATCCTAAAAAAGAAAGACGAAGTATGTGGGCCACGAGGGCCACTTGCCCCAGACCCCACTGGGTGAACACTTGGGTGACTCCCACCCAAGCAGTGGGGAGCCAGGGCCACCTCCCAGAGCCTGGGGTCGCTTCTCTCTTTCCCATCCCGTCCCCTTTCTCTGTGCCCCATGAATACTGGGGAGGCAGGAACTGGGCAGCTGAAGGAAGGTTTGGTGAGGAGAGGGAGGAAGAGAAATGGATTTGGGGAAGAAGGAACAGCTAAAGGCTGGACTGGAGTCCCTCAAGATCTGTGAGCCCTCAACCCTCAGCTTGTGACCAGTGAGCCTCAGTTTCCCTGTCTGTAAAAGGTGGTAATGGCACCCCCTCACGGGGTTGGAAGGAGGACTCATAGGCAGTGAGTCAGGGGACAATGTGCACTCAGCATCTGTTAGGAATTGAGTTTCAAGGCATGGCCATTGGCAAGTACCTGCCTCACCCGAAAGGCTGCTATTCTGACCTGTGGGCCTGGAGCCAAAGTGGCGACATTATGGTCAGGCTATGAGACATATCCCAAATGCTTTTTACCCGGTCTTCCTGGTGGTTCCGGCACTCCAGGGGCCTGGAGGCTCCCTCCGGGTTGGACAATGAACTGAGACCCAGGCCCGCATGGCGCTTCAAGGACTGTAGGACTCACAGTGGGCTTGGCACCGTTGGAGACAGTGGGAGTAGGGCCGGAAAAGGCAGGATTTCTCAGGGGCAGAAGAGATGTTAGGCTGGAGGTTTCCTGTGGAGAAAGAAAGAGAAACTGACCCCTCGTGGGCCTCCTTATGTGCAGGGCGTGGGGTGGCAGACCACACAAGATGTCCAGCTTCCAGATTCCTTGGACCCTTAGGATCCCTAGACAGCTCCCCTCCCAGGTCTTGGGGACAACTGCGGAGTGGGCCTGTGGTTCTAGGACCCTCGACCTAGTTACTAGGTTACTCTCCGTCTGAGAGGATAGAGGTTTACTTGGAAATACACAGCCCAGGTGAGACCAGGGAGGGTTCCGAGCCCTCCCCGGAGCCTGACACCTCCCCCGCCCCCAAATCCTCCCCCCCGGGATCCTAGGTAGCACAGTTCTCAAGGGCACCTTCTGCTGGCAACTTTAGCTGAGTTTGGCCCTCGATTGCCTCAAATCTGGAACCAACCTGAGCGGGTTCTGCCCACCTTCCCCTACTCCCACATGCAGACCCCTAGCCAAGGGCAAGAACTATGCCCTCCTGGCACCCGCTTCTCTGGGTTCCGCAGGTGCTGAGCCCTTTCTCACTTTCAGGAGAGTTGCTGGCCATTCTGGGTCTCAGTTTCCCCATCTGTGATCAGGATGGGGTTTTAACAATCCCATGTTGGCCGAGCCCCACCCTGTCTGGCCACAAATGAGGCTGTTAGGGGCACCTGGGTGGCTCAGTTGGTTGGGCAGCTGCCTTCAGCTCAGGTCATGATCCTGGAGTGCCGGGATCAAGTCCCGCATCGGGCTCCCTGCTCGGCGGGGAGTCTGCTTCTCCCTCTGACCCTCCCCCCTCTCATGTGCTCTCTCTCTCATTCTCTCTCTCTCAAATGAATAAGTAAAAATCTTTAAAAAAAAAAAACAAATGAGGCTGTTAGCTACTTCATCAGTCACGGTGGGGGATGGGATATTCCTGCCTAGTTCACAACTGAGCAGTGTTTTTCTAAGACACAGAACCACTGGTTGGATGTGGGGACTGCCCAGAGGGGTCTCCGAGACTTTACCCACACTTCAGGATGCAGTTGGGGTGTGAGTCTTTCAAGTTCTTGGTCAACGGCAGCATGGGCGGGGTGTCCTTGAAGTGTTTCTGCAACTTCTGGGATCTGGGCACATCCAGCCTGGAGTGCATTTTGGAGGGTCCTGGGAAGGTCGGGAGGTGCTCCTGGATCAGGGATAGGGCACGCCCCAGTGGTAGCCCCCTGGGGTGTCAGCAGCATCAGGGAGAAACGTGATGGTGTTGGTTCCTGCCCAGGCATGGCTGTGCTCCTTGCTCTCTGAGCTGGGCCTGACACTGTAGGACCAAACTTTATAGTCTGAACTTAACTATCCCGGCCTCCCCAGCATCTCCTGCCCACCCCTGTGTACAAAACTTACTTGAGAGGTCACAGTGGGGCCTGGTTGCAGAGATGTGCTCCTGATGAAGCTGGGGCACCACTTGGAGCCTCAGTATCCTCCTCCGTAAAATGAGAACATCAGCTCAGCCTGGTGGACTGGTGGAAAGAATGCTTTTGTCGAAGAAGACTTATTACAATGTCACTAACTAGGGGGCGCCTGGGTGGCTCAGTCGGTTAAGCGACTGCCTTCGGCTCAGGTCATGATCCTGGAGTCCCGGGATCGAGTCCCGCATCGGGCTCCCTGCTCAGCAGGGAGTCTGCTTCTCCCTCTGACCCTCCCCCCTCTCACGTGCTCTCTCTCTCTTTCATTCTTTCTGAAATAAATAAATAAAATCTTTAAAAAAAAAAACAATGTCATTAACTATGTGCTAAATTTCATGGCAGGAGCTTAAGAGGTGGCCTTCTCCCTCATGGGATTCTTGCTCTCCCTTCCTGGTTAGGGCCAAAGGCTAAAGATGTTGAAAAACAAAGGAAGCAGAGGAGAGAAAGGACAGAAAGAGCCAGAAAGTACAACCTCAGGCAAGTCAGTCCTCTCCTTCCCATCTCCGTTTCTTTGTCTGGAAAATGAGAACTGAGACTTTCACTGGAGAAAAGTTCAAATGAGGTAGAAAGGACAGGGCCAGGTGCATAGGAGGTATGTGGTTAACTGGGTGTATTTGCAGTCACTCATCACTATCTGTGGGGGAACTCTTACTTGTTCCTCAAAACCTTACTCAAAAAAACCCCTCCTCCAGAAAGCCTTCTCTGACACTACCATCCCAGGCTCAGCTGGGTGCTCCCAACCCCCATCCTCTCCTCCAGCCCAGCCTTGACCTGAGTCAAGTCCCTGAGCGTCCCGAGTGATGCCCCCAGGAAGCAGGAGGTGCTTAAGCCTGCTCCTGCCACTGTCACTTTCCAGCCTGATCACAGCTGGCTGGGAGGTTAGACCCAGCCTCTTTCCATTCAGACCCAGTCGCTTTCTAGGGATAAGAAAGCCAGGGCCCTGGGGGCAAGTAAGGTAGATAGAGTTGTAGGGGACAATCCCACCATGTCCCGTCAGGCCATGCAGGCCTCTATGCACCCCTGGTTCTCCTGCGAGGCTGTCAGGTGTGAGGCTCCGTGGAAAAGTAGCAGAAGGTTCAACATTTTCAAGTGAGCAGTGGAGTGGCGTGCAGTGGTTGTGCTGCCATCACCTGTCTTTTCTGGAACATTCTCATCACCACACAAGGAGACCTTGTCCCCCTGAGCAGCCACTCCCCCTCGGCCTCCCCCAGCCCGTGGCAGCCACCAATCAGCTTTCTGTCTCTGTGGATCTGCCTGCTCTGGACATTTCATATTAAGTATACTGCACCCAATTTCCAATGTGGTGGAGCGGGGGTAGGTTTCTGCACGCCAACAATTCTCCAACACGGATGGGTGTCCTACGATTCAACCTAATCCTGACACCACCTACCTATGTCAGATCCCACAGATTCAGGGTTCAGTCCTACAAGACTGTCTCCACTTCAGATGCCCAGAGCAAGTCCTGGTTGTTAGCTGCGGTCCTGATAGCCTGGCTATAACTCAGAGGCTTCCAGGACCTCTTCTCCTTGGGTTCGGTTACTTTGCTGGAGCGGCTCACGAGCTCAGGAAACCCGTTCACTCACTTACTGATTTATGACAAAGGATGTTAAAGGATACGAATCAGTAGCCAGATGAAGAGATGCATAGGGCAAGATATGTGGGAAGGGGTGCCCTCTCCCCAAGTCTCCATGTTGATCAACGGAGAAGCTCTCCAGGGAACCCTACCCTTTGGGTTTTTATGGAAGCTTCATCACAGGCATGGCTGATTAAATCATTGGCCGTTGGGGGTTGATTCAGCCTCCAGCCCCTCTCCCCTCCCCTGAGGTCAGCGGGAGTGGGACAGAAAGTTAAACTCTCCAAGCACACGGTTAGGTGTCTTCCAAAAGTCACCTCATTAGGAAAATAAAAGACAGGAGCACCTGGGTGGCTCAGGCATCGTCTGCCTTCGGCTCAGGTCCTGGTCCCAGGGTCCTGGGATCAAGCCCCGCATCAGGCTCCTTGCTCAGCAGGAAGCATGCTTCTCCCTCTCCCACTCCCCCTGCTTGTGTTCCCTCTCTCACTGTCTCTGTCAAATAAATAAATAAAATCTTAAAAAAAGAAAAGAAAAGAAAAGACATCTTTGTACTCTTGGAGTACCAGGCTGGCTCAGTCGGTGGAGCATTGAATTCTCAGTCTCAGGGTCGTGAGTTCAAGCCCTACGTGGGGCATGGCGCCTACTTTAAAAAAAAAAAAAAAAAAAGACACATTTATAGCTCTCATCGTGGGAATTCCAAGGATCAAACACCAAACAAACACATATTTCTTATTATAAGTGACAATGTCATACACATATGTGAAATCATACAGCAGGTGGCCTTTCATGCCTGACTTCGTTCACTGAACACATGATGTTTTTAGGGTTCCTCCATGGTGTAGCATGTGTCAGGGTCTCATCCCTTTTTACGGCTGAGTAACATTCCACCAGGTGGATGGACCACATCTTGTTCATCTACTCATGAACATGGTCATTTGGATTGCTTTCACCTTTGGGTGATTGCAGACGGGGCTGCTGTGAACGCTCGCGTGGGGGGGGTCTGAGGACCTGTCTTCAGTTCTTGCGGGGATAGGATAGGCCCAGAAGTGCAATTGCCGGGTCAAATTGGAATTCTGTGTTTAACGTTTTGAGGGGTGGCCAGAATAGTTTCCACAGCTCTGCCTTTTTCCTTTTAAACTTTTATTGAGATACGACTTCCATGAAACAAGAAGAAGCCATCTTAGTGTTCGGCTCCATGGTGTTTCACACACAGTAGGCCTGTGGGACCACTTCCCAGATGAGGTCCCAGATCATTCCCGGTCCCCCTCCCGTCCCGATTCCTATCCCTGGGTAACAGCCAGGCCGATTTCTGTGACCGGCGATGAGTTTGCCTGTTTTCCAACCTGATATAACACAACCAGTCAGGGTATTCTCTTTACGGTCTGGTGTCTCTCACCCAACGTCACGTCTGAGACACTTCTTTCTCTCCCACGGGGTCCATCCTTTTTTTTTTTTTTAAAGATTTTATCTATTTATTTGAGAGAGAGAGAATGAGAGAGAGAGCGCACGAGAGGGAGGAGGGTCTGAGGGAGAAGCAGATTCCCCGCTGAGCAGGGAGCCCGATGCGGGACTCGATCCCGGGACTCCAGGATCATGACCTGAGCCGAAGGCAGTCGCCGAACCAACTGAGCCCCCCAGGCGCCGCCAGTCCATCCCTTTCCCTCGCAGTATCGTGCCCCTCGGCCCACCCAGGAGAGGAGCTGCTGGTTCGTGAATGGGCGTCTGTCACTTTACGAACAGGACCAGTAATTAATGTATTCCTGGAATTTCCCAAGAGGACACAGCGCCACGGAGGGCCTGGGGGATCCCCAGGGACAGGGAAAGGGGGGAACATGAGCTCCATGGTGTTTCCGGTTCACCAAACCCCGAAATGCTGGCAGCCAGGCCCATCTGGCTCCCTTTACAACATCGTTAGCAGATGACCTCATGGCCAGCCCCGTGGCCAAGCTGGGCGGGGCAGTAGGACAGACTGTGGGCAGCCAGCCATGGGTGAGCTCAGCAGGCCGGGACCCTGCATTCCTCGCTGGCAGCTTCCATGGGTCCCCAGGGGCCAATCCAAGGTGGGAGTAAACAGCATGGAGGCCAGGGGTCAGGCCGTCCCTGCCACCTGGCTTGGCCACAAACCGCCCAGAACTTTCCCTCACCACCTACTCTCGTCCATAGTCACCCTCGTCAAACACACACAACACACAACAGAACACACACCCACTTTTATTGTTTGTTCCTCATGACAGGAGGCAAACAGTGATGGCAGGAGGTCCAGAAAAGGCAAAAAAGCAGGTTATTTGAAAATTTCCTATGACTTCGCAGGACAAGGGAGAATTGATAGCCCATTCTGTGAACATCCCTCCAGGCCAGTGGGCACCTCTGTCATCTAGAGGGTTCCACAGCCAGCCCTGGGGTCAAACCCTGGCTCAGCCCTCGAGATGCCCAGCAGATCTGGAAGCATTGCTAATCTCTTCCCAACGTTGGTTTCTCAGTAGTACCCCCTTAGAGAGTAGCCCTGAGTTGATGAGGCTTGAGTTGAGATATAATCCCAATACTTTAGAATTAATTACCATCATGAGGATAGGTGGTTGGGCAGCAATGTCTCTGCTTTAGCCAGAGCTGAGCTGAGCTAGGCCCAGGCAAGTTTGCTTGGAAAGAATGTCTCCTTCCAACAAACTCCTATTTATCTGTTAAACCCCAGCTTTGATGTCCTATCTTTCAATAAGCGTTCCCCATTCTCTCCCCAGGTTCCCCCAGGCTGAAGTGCCTCCCCCGTATGTATGCCTACTATTAAATTTGATTTTCTCCTGTTACTCTGTCTCATGTCAGTTGGATTTAGTCCCACTAGAGGGACTTTGAAGGACAGAGAGAATTCTTCCTCCCCAACACCTGGCTTGTGGCGAAGTCACTCCAAACTCTGTTTCTGTCTTGACATGGCCTTCTCCTCTTCTCCGTCCCTCCTCTCCCCTCTCTAAGGACACCTGTCATATTTAAGGCCCACCATAAATCCAGAATGATCTCGTTCCCGATTTTAACTTAATTACATCTGCAAAGGCCTTTTTGCCAACTAAGGTCACATTCTCAGGGACTGTGAGGGATAGATATCAGATCGGGGGGGGCCCAGAGAAGGGCCGTAAAAGCCGCTGAGAGACATTCACAGCAGTGAATGGGGATGACAAGGGGCGAGGGGAATGCCTACCTCTGCAGCAGAGTGTGGAGTAAAGAAATAAATATCGGGGGACCTGGGTGGCCCAGTCGGTTAAGCGTCTGCCTTCGGCTCAGGTCATGATCCCAGGGTCCTGGGATCGAGCCCCACGTCGGGCTCCCTGCTCAGCGGGAAGCCTGCTTCTCCCTCTCCCACTCCCCTGCTTGTTTCTGCTCTCGTTAACTCTCTCTCCCTCTCTCTCTGTCAAATAAATAAATAAAATCTTAAAAAGAAAGAAAGAAAGAAAGAAATATCAAGGGGGAATTTTTGAGCTCTTATCATGTGTCAGGGGCTTAAGACTCAATCTTTATAAAACCCGATGTGTTGGACGTGTGATCTCCATTTCACAAATGGGACACTGAGGCCAGAGAGGTGGGCTTGCCAAGGCCACATGGCTGGCAGCCAGCAGGGTCGGGGGTGGAGCCCCTTACAGCCAGGCCCGAGACTGCTCCATCTCCCTCAGGACCCCTAACATGACGGGATATGGCCACACTTCCGAGTGTGAGATGCAGTGGGGCAGAAGAAGAATTTCACCCCACCCTTCTAAGTTCTTGGCTGAGACCTCCTGTAGTAAAAGACAGATTAAGAAGAGAAAAACAGAAGTTTAACATGTATACCTCAAATATACATAGGAGAGACACAGGAAAACAGGAAACTCCAGGAGATGGCCCAAGCCATCACCTTAAATACCATCTTCAACTAAAGACAAAAGAAAGATGTTGGGGGTGGGGCTCGAGGCTAGTTATGTGCTTCGTCATTGATAAGATTCTCTTGTGATTTTGAGCCAACCTTCTCGTCCTGATACAGAGAGGGACATGCTCTTACAAATGGTGACCCTCCTTATAAATGACAAAAGAGTCACTTCTACTCTGTTTTTCCAGAGCTTTTCCCGTGTCTGCAGTTTCTCAAAATGGTCCTTATGCCAGAGAAGCATTTTCTGCAGTGGCATCTTCTGCTACCTACAGATGGGAATGATACACACGTACTGTGGGGCATATGATGGGCTTGCAATACTTGGGCATTGTGGGACAAACACACACTCTGGGAAATGAGACTCAGTTTCAAATCCTGATTTTATCAGTTCCTGGCTGTGTGATCTTGGGCGGGGGTCTTGACCTCTCTGTGCCAAGCTCCTCCTCGGATGTCCTGATCCCTGGACTGGCCAGAGCTATGAGGATTCACAGGTCTTTCTCCTTGGTTCTGATAAGGGTAATTCGTCTAGTAGGAGTCATAAAATAGAAGCCACCCCAGTGTCCCTGCCCACATCACAAATCTAAATCTAAGTCAGCCTGCTCTTACAGGAAACCTAACATACACCAATCACAATCTTCTCATTCAGCTTTAGCTAGCTTACCTTAACCTAGAAAATAGGACATGCTGGCCTTGTAAGGAAATCCCTGACCTCCTAGCCAATCATGCCCTGTTTCTGAGTTGCCGCTTCTAAAGTTCTATAGAATTCCTCAGGAAGTGTACTTCTCTGCTTGTGAGGCATGTACTCCCCCAATTCATGGATTGTTTTCCCTTGAATAAAGGGCATCAAACTTGTTGCTAAATTGTAGTATTTTTGTCATTGGACAGTGCTCCCATGAGAGGTCCTTTTTTTTTTTTTTTTAAAGATTTTATTTATTTATTTCACAGAGTGAGCGAGAGAACGTGAGTCGGGGGAGGAGCAGAGGGAGAAGGAGAAGCAGACTCCCCGCCGAGCAGGGAGCCTGATGCGGGGCTTGATCCCAGGACCCTGGGATCATAACCTGAGCCGAAGGCAGACGCTTAACCAACTGAGCCACCCAGGCGTCCCCGAGAGGTGCTTTAAAGAAACCTATCTATTCATTCATTCACTCGTTCATTCCACAAACGCTGTTTTAACATCTGTCATGTGCCAGGGCTCCTTTCAAGTGGCAAGAGAAGGCTCTGGGTATGGAAGGAGTAGCGAAAAGGGAACTCCCGGCAGGGTACACGGCCTATTCAGAGGCCCTGAGGTTGGAGACTCTCCCACAGACAACCTGGAGGTGACAGCCCGGCTCAGGAACTTGAAAGCAGACCCAGGCCCAAGAAACTGTTCACAGCAGATGGGCCTGTTTGAGATCCTGGTTTGCTTCTCCTTAGCTCTGTGAGCAAGCGAGCTCTTCACATCCTTGATTCTTTTTCTTGTCCAGGGCAATTATTCTCACCTGGAGAGGTTTATTTGTGACTCTTCAGGATCAAGGTAAGATTAAAAATCTGTGAGCATTAGAGGCACCCCAAAAAGTACCCCCATCGATGGTGAGGGCTGCTTCTTGAGCAAAGTCAGTTCTAATATTAAAAACAAACAAACATTTTTTTATTGTGTAAAAGACATATAACTTAAATATATCATTTTAACCATTTTAAAATGTGCAATTCAGTGGATTTAGCACATTCACAGGGTTGTGTGACCACCACATCTGTCTAGTTCCAGAACTTTTCATCACCCCAAAAGGAAACCCTGTCCCCCTCTCCCTGCCCCTGCCAACCACCAATCTACTTTCCGTCTATAATTTTGCCTCTTCTGAAAATTTTAGGCAAGTGGAATCGTATAATATTTATACTATATTTTGTCAACTGTGACTAGTGCTGCCGGCAACATGCCTCTGCAAGTTTAGTTTGACCCCCTGTGTCCAGTTCTCCTGGGCCTATACCGAGGAGTGGAATTGCTGGGTCATGTGATGATTTTATGTTTAACTTGCTGAGAAACTGCCAAACCTTCTCTCGTCAGTTTTATTTTCGTTATGAAAGATTTCAGGTATACACAAAAGTATCATTCATAAAATAACACTCACCTACCTTATTCCCAGCTGAAGAAATAGTCCCCAAAGAGCTGAAGCCCCTGTACACCCCCCATCATCCATCCACCACGCTCTCCTCTCCAATCTCAGGGAAGTCTCTGTCTGAAACTAGGATTGGATCATCCCCAGGCCTATTTTTATAATACTATATATATATATTTAAGATTTATTTATTTATTTATCAGAGAGAGAGAGAGAGAGAGAGAGAGCACAAGCAGGTGGAGCTGCAGAGGGAGAAGCAGGCTCCTCTGCCTAGCAAGGAGTCTGATGCGGGGCTCGATCCCAGGACCCTGGGATCATATCCTGAGTCAAAGGCAGACGCTTAACCAACTGAGCCACCCAGGCGCCCCTGAAAATGGTAGGAAAGCTTCGTGGCATTTTTACTTGCCCTTGCCAAAGATGTTCTTGCCCTCCCCAGCTCAGCAGTTGTGGTTTAGCAAAAGCAAACTGTGTTTCTGGTGCTAAACCCTGGTCCCTGATTCTGGAGGAGGCAGAGCAGATCTTATTCACAAATTATTTTGTAGGTCTGTTCTAACCTACTCAGGGCTTCTTGAAGGACTGACGCAGAATGCTCATCTCTGAATTGCCTAACTCAGAGCTCAGGCCAGAAAGGTGGCGTGCATTGCTCAAAAATACTGCAAGATGAACTCACAACCTGCAAACATATAGGATAAAAGATTATGGTCAAAATCAATTACCCAGGGACACCCGGGTGGCTCAGTTGGTTAAGCATCTGCCTTCGGCTCAGGTCATGACCCCAGGGTCCTGGGATCGAGCCCCTCATCGGGCTCCCTGCTCAGCGGGGAGCCTGCTTCTCCCTCTGCCTGCTGCTTCCCCTGCTCATGCTCTCTCTCTGTCAAATAAATAAGTAAAATCTTTTAAAAAAATTAATTACCTAAACCCTGGGAGAAAAACTGGGGGGGATTCTTTGGGAAATTAGGACATTCAAAGCATCCATAGATCTGGGGGGGATTTAGAAAACTATGTGCATGGCTCAGAGCTAGACTTAGGCTCAGAAAAGACCAGAGAAGACCCTAAGTTTTCATCTCAGGGTGATCCCTAGACTCAGCACAAGCCTGACTTAATGTTGAAGGAATGCCCCAGCAGGGAACTGGTCTGCAAAGACTAGGAGAGGTGGATTCTTTTGTTGTTTGATTGTAGGGGGTGGGGGTTGGGTTCTTTTTTTAGCTCCTGGCATTCAAAGAAATCTCTGTCCAGACATTAACTGAACGTGAGCTAAAGAACAGAGAACCCAGTGACCACACACAATAAAGAATACAGTCTTTGCACAAAATAGTTTGCAAAAGTACCTACACAAATTAATTTTTTAATTTAAACTCAATTAATTAACATATAATGTATTATTTGTTTCAGGGGTACAGGTCTGTGATTCATCAGTCTTACATAATACCCAGTGAGTACCTACACTAAATAATACAGCCTTCAACAATTTAAAGACAAAAACGAAAACAGCAAGCAAGAGAAGAATCTGAGTTCCATAGTTATCACATTATAATGTTCAAATGCCTAATTTTCAACAAAAAAATCACAAGGCATAAAAGGAAACATAAAATTATGGCCCATTCAAAGGAACAGAATAGGGGCGCCTGGGTGGCTCAGTCAGTTAGTTAAGCAGCTGATCTTGATTTCAGCTCAGGTCATGATCTCAGGGTCATGAGATCAAGCCCCACATGGGGCTCTGCACTGGGCGTGGAGCCTGATTACGATTCTCTCTCTCCCTCTCTCCTGCCTGTCCCCCTCACCTTGTGGTCTCGCTCTCAAAAACAAAACAAAACAAAACAAAACCAGTACCCATCATTTATAAGCTATCCTCAATAAGATTTTTAAAAAGATTTTATTTATTTATTTGAGAGAGAGAGAGAACATGAGCAGGGGAGGGGCAGAAAGAGAGGGAGAAGCAGACTCCCTGCTGAGCAGGGAGTCTGACATGGGGCTCCATCCCAGGACCCCAGGATCATGACCTGAGCTAAAGCCAAACACTTAACCCACTGAGCCACCCAGGCGCCCCTATCCTCAAGAAAATTAACAGCCTGACAAAGAATTCTATATCAAACAAAACTGTTCTTCAAAAATGAGGAAGAAATCAAGACAGTCTCAGATAAGCAAAAGCTGAGGGAGTTTTTGCCATTATATCCACCCTTCAAGAAATGCTAAAGGTGTCCTACAGGTTGAAATAAAAGGACACTAGACATTAGCTCAAAGCCATATCTAAATATATATGCATCAAACAACAGAGCTCCAAATTAAAAGAAACAAACATTGACAGGATCGAAAGGAAAAACAAATAGTTCTACAAAAGCAGTTGGAGAGGGCGCCTGGGAGGCTCAGTTGGTTGAGCGACCGCCTTCGGCTCAAGTCATGATCCTGGAGTCCCGGGATGTAGTACAGCACTGGGCTCCCTGCTCAGCAGGGAGTCTGCTTCTCCCTCTGCCCTCCCCCGCCGCCATGCTCTTTCTCTTTCTCAAGTAAATAAATAAAATCTTTAAAAAAAAAAAGCAGTTGGAGACTCCAGTACCCCACTTTTAATAATGAATAGAACATCTAAACAGAAGATTAAGGACATAGAGGGTTGAATAACACTATAAACCAACTAGACTGAAGAGACATCTGTAGAACATTCCATGAATGAACAGCAGAATACACATTCCTATCAGGTGCACATGCAATATCCTCCAGTATAGGCCATATGCTAAGGGGAAAAAAGTCTCAAAAGATTTGAAAAAATGGGGGCGCCCAGGCGGCTCAGTCGTTAGGTGTCTGCCTTCAGCTTGGGTAGGATCCCAGGGTCCTGGGATCGAGCCCCGCATCGGGCTCCCTGCTCTGTGGGAAGCCTGCTTCTCCCTCTCCCGCTCCCCCTGCTTGTGTTCCCTTTCTCTCTGTGTCTCTCTCTGTCAAATAAAAAAAAAAAAGATTAAAAAAATAGATTTGAAAAATTGAATTCATACAAAGTGTCTTCTCCAACTACAGTGGAATGAATGAAGCTAGAGATTAATAACTGAAGGGAAATTGGAATGTTTACAAATATGTAGATATTAAACAACACAGTTTTAAAGAAACTGTGGTTCAAAGAAATCACAAAGGAAGTTGGGAAATATCTGGAGACAAATGAAAACAAAATATAACCTACTAAAAGTCATGGGATGCAGCAAAAGCAGCGCACATATTAAATTTACAGCTATGGATGCCTATATTGAGAAAGAAGAAAGATCTCAAATGAATAACCTAATTTTAGACTTTGAGGAAGTAGAAAAAGAAGAGTAAACTTAAATCAAAGCTAGTATCAGGAAGGAAATAGTAAAGATTAGAGCAAAGTTAAAGAGAGAATAGAGAAAAATAGAATCACTGGAATCAATGAAACCAAAAGTTGCATCTTTGAAAAGATCAACAAAATCAAGACATTTTTAGCTAGACTGACAAAGAAAAAAAGAGAGAAGATGCAAATCCTTAAAATCAGAAATAAAAGTGGGGACATTACTACTGACCCTATAGAAATAAAAAAGATCATAAGAGAACACTATGAAAAATTGTATGCTCGGACACCTGGGTGGCTCAGTCGGTTAAGTGTCTGCCTTTGGCTCAAGTTATGTTCTCAGGGTACTGGGACCGAGCCCCATGTCTGGCTCTGTGCTCAGTGTTCAGCAGGGAGTCTGCTTGTCTCTCCCTCTTCCTCTACCCCTCCCCTGTTTTTGTTCCCACTGTCTCTCTCTCTCTCTCTAATAAATAAATAAATAATCTTTAAAAAAGGAAAAATTGGGGTGCTTGTGTGGCTCAGTCATTAAACGTCTGCCTTCGGCTCAGGTCATGATCCCAGGGTCCTGGGATCGAGCCCCGCATCGGGTTCCCTGCTCAGCGGGAAGCCTGCTCCTCCCTCTCCCACTCCCCCTGCTTGTGTTCCCTCTCTCCCTGTCTCTCTCTCTGTCAAATAAATAGGTAAAATCTTAAAAAAAAAAAAAAGGAAAATTGTATGCCAACAAATCAGATAACCCAGATGAAATGGACAAATTCCTAGAAACACATAAATTACCTAAACTGACTTAAGAAGAAATAGAAAATCTTGGGGCGCCTGTGTGGCTCAGTCATTAAATGTCTGCCTTCGGCTCAGGTCATGATCCCAGGGTCCTGGGATCGAGCCCCGCATCGGGCTCCCTGCTCGGCAGGAAGCCTGCTTCTCCCTCTCCCACTCCCTCTACTTGTGTTCTCTCTCTCACTCTCTCTCTCTCTGTCAAATAAATAAATAAAATCTTTAAAAAAAAAAGAAGAAATAGAAAATCTCAACAGACCTATAATATATAAAGAGATAGAATTAGTAATCCAAAACCTTCCAATAAAGAAAAGTCCAGGACTAGATGGCTTCCCTGGTGAATTCTACCAATCATTTATGGAGTAATTACCCTTGAACCATGCAGGGGTTAGGGGCACTGACCATCTGTACAGTCCAAAATCAGCATATAACTTAAAAAAAAAGATTTTATTTATTTGTTTGATAGAAAGAGAGAGCGTGCGCACAAGCAGGGGGAACGGCAGAGGGAGAGAGAGAAGCAGACTCCCTGCTGAGCAGGGAGCCCAACATGGGGCTCAATCCCAGGACCCCGGGATCATGACTTCAGCCAAAGGCAGATGCTTAACTGACTGAGCCACCCAGATGTCCCTAGCATATAATTTTCAAGTCCCCACAAATTTAACTACTAGTAGCCCACCGTTGACTGGAAGCCTTACCTACAACATAAGCAGTTGACTAACACATATTTTGTATATGTATTATATACTATATTCTTATCATACAGCAAGCTAGAGAAAAGAAAATGTTGTTAAGAAAATCATAAGGAGGGCGCCTGTGGCTCAGTTGGTTAAGGGTCTGCCTTTGGCTCAGGTCATGATCCCAGGGTCCTGGGATCAACGCCTGCGTGGGGCTCCTTGCTCAGCAGGGAGTCTGCTTCTCTGCCCCTCCCCTGGCTCATGCTCTCTCTCTTTAAAAAAAAAGAAAAGAAAATCATAAAGAGGAGAAGATACATTTACAGTCCTGTACCATATTTACTGAAAAAAATCCATGTACAGACCTGTGCAGTTCAAATCCATCTTGTTCAAGGCTCAACCATAATAACAATTCTTATCTAACTTTTCCAAGAAATAGAAGAGGAAGCAACACTTATAATGAAACCAGCATTACCCTGATAATAAAGACAGATAAATATAAGAAATGGAAATTACAGGGGCACATGAGTGACTCAGTCGGTTGAGCATCTGCCTTCGGCTCAGGTCGTGATCAAGCCCTGCATTGGGCTCCCTGGAGCCTGCTTCTCCCTCTCCTTCTGCCTGCCGCTCCCCCTGCTTGTACTCTCTCTCTCTATCAAATAAATAAATAAAATTTAAAAAAAGAAAGCAATTAAAATTATAGCCGGTGAGAAAAGAGAAAATACATATATTTATATGTCTCTGCCCCCAGTTTCTGGCATAGAACTCCTGAAGCCTTTGTAATTTCCTAAGTGATAAAACCACCAGGAGCATCTTTTGTTACACTATTTGGTCTTTGACCCCAGTTCCTGGCACAGGGCTCCTAAAACCCTTGGAATTTCCTGATAGGAGTGTCTTTTGTTGTAATGAGGCAACTCTGGGTGGGCTCCTGGAGAGGGGCTGGTCACCAGAAAGGCCAAGCCATGACTAGAAGTTTGGAATTTTCAGCCACACCCCCCATTCTTCAGAGAGGGGGAAAGGGGCTATAAATGGAGTTAATCATTTATTATGCCTACGTGACGAAGCCTCCATAAAAATCCCAAAAGTACGGGGTTCAGAGAGCTTCCGGGTCGGTGAACATGCGGAGGTGCTGGGAGAGTGGTGCACCCAGAGGATGGAAGCTCCATGCCTCTTTCCACATACGTTGCCCTACAGATCTCTTCCATCTGGATGTTCATCTGTACCCTTATCATATCCTTTCATAATAAGCAGGGAAACAGTAAGTAAACAGTTGTCCTAAGTTCTGTGGGCCACTCTAGGAAATCAACTGAACCCAAAGAAGGGGTAATGGAAACCTCTGATTTCTAGCCAGTCCATTAGGACCACAGTTAACAAGCTGGACGTGCTCTGGGTATCTGAAATGGTGGACAGTCTTGTAGGACTGAACCTTTAACCTGAAGGATCTGACACTATCTCCAGGTATATAGTGTCAGAACTGAGTTAAATTCTCAGATACCAACTGGTGTTGCAGAGAATTGCTTGTTGTGGTGTTATAGAAGTGTCATGAGTGTGGTAGTTGGGTGAGAGCAAAGGAAAAACACAGAAGGAGGTCTGAGGTTTTCCCTTAAACCCAGATCCATATCCCTGAAGAATATAGTTGCAAAATTCCTAAACCAAAAGCTGGCAAACTAAATCCCAAAGCATATCAAAAGGATTACACACCATAACCAAGTAGGATTTATCTCAGGAATGCAAGGACGGTTCAACATAAGAAAATCAATCAATGCAATACTCATATTAATGGAATAAATAGAAAAAAATCACATGATCATCTTAATTGTTGCATTAAAGACATTTGGCAAAATCTATTATCCTTTTGTGATAAAAACATTCTAAAAACTAGGGATAAAAAGAACTTCTTGCACATCATAAAGGACATTTATGAAAAACCCACAGCTAACTTCATACTCAATGGTGAGAGGCTGAAAGATTTCGCCTAAGATAAAGAGCAAGACAAGAATGTCTACCTTCACCATTGCTAATCAACATCACACTGGAAGTTCTAACCAGAGCAATTAGACAAGAAAAATCAATAAAAGGCATCTAGGGGCATGTGGGTGGCTCAGTCAGTTAAGCAAGCGTCTGCCGTCGGCTCAGGTCATGATCCCAGGGTCCTGGGATCGAGTCCTGTGTCGGGCTCCTTGCTCAGCGGGGAGCCTGCTTCTCTCTTTCCCTTTGCCTCCTGCTCTCCCTGCTTGTGCTCTCTCTCTCTCTCTCTGTCAAATAAATAAATAAAATCTTTAAAAAAAAAAAGGCATCTACATTTGAAAGGAAGAAGTAAAACTACTTCTATTCACAGATGACATGACCCTATTTATAGAAAATCCTAAGGAATCCATGAGAGAGCTAGAACATATTTGCAAATCACATATCTCATGAAGTTTTAATATCCAGAATATACAAAGAACTCCTACAACTCAACAACAAAAAGACAAACAACCCAATTTAAAAATGGGCAAAGGACTTGAATACATATTTCTCCAAGAAAGATATATAAATGGATAATTAACACGTAACAAGACGCTCAACAACATTGGTCATTAGGAAAATGCAAACGAAAACCACAATGAGATACCACTTCACACTCAATAGCATGGTTATCATCAAAAATAATGTGTTGATGTTGAGAAATTGGAACCCTCTTATACCACTGGTGGGAATGTGAAATGGGGCAGCTGCTGTGCAGTTTGGTGGTGGTTCTTCAAAATGATAAACATAGAGTTACCATATGATCCAGCAATTCTACTTTTGGGTATATATCCAAAAGAATTGAAAGTAGGGACTGGAACTGAGTGTGCACCCCGATGTTCATCGTAGCACTATTCACAACAGCCGAAAAGTGGAAACCACCAAAGTGTCCATCACAGGCTGAATGGATAAACAAAATGTAGTACATCTATGTAATGGAATATTACTTAGCCATAAAAAAATGAAGTTCTGATCCATGATACAACTTGGATGAACTTTATTTTTTTTAAGATTTTATTTATTTATTTGAGAGAGAGAGAGAGAGAGTGCACAAGCAGAGGGAGTGGCAGAGGGAGAGAGAGAAGCAGACTTCCCGCTGAGCAGGGAGCCCGATGAGGGGCTCGATCCCAGGACCCTGGGATCACGCCCCAAGCTGAAGGCAGACGCTTAACCAACTGAGCCACCCAGGTGTCCCTAACTTGGATGAACTATCATAGAGACAGAAGAAAGTAGATTAGAGGTTACCGGGGGCTGGAGGAGGAGGGACTTGAATGAGGAATTATTGCTTAATGGTTAAAGAGTTTCCATCTGGGGGTGATGGAAAAGTTTTGGAACTAAATAGAGGTCAGGTATTGTGCATATTCAACCTTGTAAATGTACTTAATGCCACCGGACAGTACACTTAGAAACAGTTAAAACAGCAAATTTTGCGTTCTATATATTTTACCACAATACAAAAATGCAAATTAAAAAAAAAAAACCACGTCCATAACATTGGTATCACACTGTTTGTTCCCTTTCACAACCTGCTTATTTTCACTCAATGTTCTGGCTTGGAGGTTTTTGCCTGGAAGTCCGGCTCATCCTTTTTCCGTGCTGTATAGTATTCCACGGTATAAGAATACCCTAGTGTTTTTCCACACTCCAACTCCTCATTCTTGTAAACCAGGCCGCTGGGAAACCATGCACATTGGGTTTTTCTGGGATTCACACCATCAGCAGAAGGGCCAGGTCGAAGGGTCCGTCTGTCCTCAATAGCACTAGCATGGCCCAATTACTCTTTAACATGGTCAGACGGAGTCTCCCCCCTTCCCCATCACCAGTGCACTCCCAGCGACCTCTGCCCATTGTCTCTAGGGCCTGCCTGGGAGCCTCCCTAGGGGTGAGGAGAGGTCTCAGAGTGATCTTTGTTCTCTGAAAACTAGGCCGAGCTTCGAGTTTGGGTTGTCCTGATTCACCTTCCCTGAATCATCTGTTCTTGCCTATATTCGTTGACTATTGTGTCCCCAAATTCACGTCCACCTGGAACCTCAGATGATGACTTTTTAGGGTCTTTGAGATAGAGTTATTTATGTTAAAATGAGGTCACCCTGAAGGAGGGCAGGCCCTCAATCCAGTGACTGGTATCCTTCTAAGAAGGCCATGTGAAAACAGAGGCAGAGATGCAAATGATGGAGCCATAAGCCAAAGGCCATCTAGGAGTGCGGGAAGCCCCCAGAAGCTGGAAGAGGGGCCTGAGACCAATTCTCCCTCTCAGCCTCCAGCCCTGCTTACACTTTGATCTGGGACTTCTGGCCTCCAGACTGTGAGAGAATACATTTCTTCTTCTTTAAGCCACCAGTTTGTGGTAACTGTTACGGCGGCCCCATGAAACAATGTCATCCACCCATCTTAATATTTGGTAGGGGTTTTTTCTTCCCTCTGTTGTGTCTTCCTATGTTCTGGAAGCCATTCCTTGATCAGTTAAATGCATGGCAGACATCTTCTCTCAGCCCCCGGCTTGTCTTTTCCATTTCTTTATGGATTTTTTGGGGTGTCCCAAAGTGGGACATTGTGATCGAGTTTAATGTATCCCAAACCCTCCAATTATTCGGGGTTTTTTTCCTTGTCAAGGGTGGGTTTTCATGTGCCAGGCAGTTAAGACTGGTGTATGGTTCTCCTCTGCGGTGCTTCCAACCTGACCTCTGGGCATTCCGGGCTGGGGCCTCCGCCAGCCCCTCCCCTTGCCCCCCATTAACGCTCCGTGGGGGAGGGGGGCGGACAGCTGAGTGTGAGTCAGCCCGGGCCAAGCTGCCTGGGGCGGAAGTGGTTGGCTCAGCCCCTGGGACCGGCTGTGTGGGTTCCTGGCCGAGGGGGGCTATGGACAGAATGAGTGGGGCAGGAAGTGGGTCAGCTGAGGCAGCAGGCTTCGGGACCCCACGTGTTCGCTGACCGGAATGTTTGGCGGGGGTAACCCCCCCCCCCAGAGCCTGCGCTCCCTCCTCCCCATCCCCCCCGTTTGCTCTAATGGCTCTGCTAACCTCGGTGTGCACTTATGAGGCACCTACTCGGTGCCAGGCCGTGGCGGAGCAGGGACGCACAACCCTGCCAGGAGGGTGTGGGTATCAGCTCCTTATCACGGGGGAAACTGAGGCCCGGAGCAGGGCACCCCTGTCTCACCCAACGTCTCAAATCCTTTCCCTTGGCTGGCTAGGGCCCTCCCTGCCCCTCACTGTCCTCACTCTAAACACGGGGCTTTGGAAGAGAAAATATCTAGGGAGTTTCCACATTTTCTCTCTGTCCCTTTTGGAATCTCTCCCTTGCTGTCTCTCTGCATTTCTGCTTTTCAGTCTCTCATAGTCTTTCTGTCTTGGCCTCCCCACCTCCCACATCAGCACCACACAGTGTGTGTGTGGGGGGGAGGGGTGCCACCCAAGCCTGCCCCTCCCCCTTTCCGGGGGACCTAGACATGTCCCGGCAGGTCTAAGACACTCCTTGTAGAAACTGCTGAATGCCTGGTGGCAAGTTGCCAGTGCAGAAAGGAGGGGGTAGGAAAGTGAAAGAGGGTGTGGGGGAAGGACTTTGGGATTTCCGGTTCAGTACTTCACCCCCCCTTACCTTCACCTACCCAGGACTGTCACACTCAACATGTTGCAAGATGACGTTGGGTTTTGTGGTATGCATAGGAGTTCTCCAGGTGTAAATGGGGGCAGGGGGGCTTCCAGGCAGAGGGGCCAGCTTGGGGTCAGTGGTACAAAGAGAACAGAGGTTCAAATGCCCAGAAGAAGAGTTTGGCTTTCTCCTGTAAGTGAAAGGGAGCCGTGGAGGATATGAGAGGTGGGGAGGGGCCCCCATTAAATACCCAGAATGGAGTGGATTAGAAGGATGAGACCGGTGTCCAAGACCCTCATCTCCAAGTAAGACTGATAATGTCCAGGTGAGAGCTGAGGGAAACTGTTGAATGGGGCCAAGCGAGGCCTCTCCAAGCCGTACCCTCCCACGAACCTACCCGCATCTGCCATGGACTATTCAGCCTCCTGTGCCTCCCTCATTACTACTGGGTCCCCTGCACTGTACTCCCAGCCTGGAAATTGCTGGATCCCTGGTGTGTCCCCAGCCCCAGGAACCAATGCATAGTAGGCACTCCGTAAGTGACCGAGGCAGCCACAAGCTAAGGCAAGGACAGGCGGCGTGGGCAGGTCAGCTGGAGAAGGAAGCGGGCGTGTCCTCCGCTCCCTGGAGGTTCCAGCGCCTCTCTGCGCCCCCTGCTGGCCTCAGGATGGAACACCGAGCACTCACCCTTTTCCTCCCTCCTCCCGTAGTTCATTACACACCAATTACTCGCCTGGCGCTGTACTGGGTGCAAAGGACACTTCCTCTGAGGGTGAGAAGACCCTGTGTCCTCAGGGACTTGGAGGAGGTGCCCCCTCCCCTGGGGCCCACGTTCGCCAAGACAAGTCCTTTTGGTTTCAAAGATTTATTCTTTGAAAGCCCCCGACCCTTAAAATGTCTTCATTCCTTCTGAGGACATACACAGGGGAATCACCAAGTCCTGTTTCTGGTTCAAACTACTTAGCTCCAGAGAAGCTGGCCTGGAGCCAGCTTTCCTGCCTCTCCACTCCCTGGCCATGACACGTGGGACAAGAGGCTTCACCTGGCAGAGCCTCAGTTTCCCTGTCTGTAAAAGGTGGTAATGGCACCCCCACCACAGGGTTGTGAGTGGGAACTCGGCACAAGCTGGGGTCTAAACGGTCGTGATTCAAATCCCAGTGCCACACCCCCTTGCTGTGTGACCACAGGCAAGTGACTCAGTCTCTCTGTGCATCAGAACAAATGCAGTGGGTTGTGAGGAGGGAGACTGTTCAGTACAGAAATCTTGTCATTCTTAACTCAGCACATTCATAACAGCCACCACAGGCTGAGCACCAGGTCACAAACCAGGGATAGAAATCCCAGTGAATCAGGGACCCCCCTCTGCCCACTCAGGCCCTCAGGCTGAGGATGACCGACGAGGTGGACACTAACCCCTCACAAAGACACACAAGAAATCACATATTTCAACTGTTTTATTTGCTTTCTGGGGTGTCAAGTTTGGGATCTTCCTGAGCCCAGCCCCCAGCAAAGTCATGACAGACCCTTCCCCGGCCTGGGGTCCCAGACAGGAGGGTTTCAGACAAGGCACTCACAGAAACTCTGGGGGTCAGGGAGAGGCCACCCCAAGATGCAGGGGACAGGCCCACCTTGGGGGACAGAAAACACAGTTACCTTAGGTAGGAAAGGTATTTCCTAAAGAGAGATTTAGAATGAGCTAGAAACCTGAGATGTTAAGGGAGCCCCAGAAACACACCAGACACCCCCAGGGCAGGCAGAAAGTCAACCCTGCTTCCCTGGTCCCTGGGGATGCCACATGCCTTGGGAGCACAGCTTCCAATTCCAAACCGGCTTTCTCTGGGATTTCCTAGAGACAAACTGTGTTGGCCACAAACGCCACTCACCCCAGACCCCCACCTCTGCAAATGGCTCGGGTAACCCTGGGCTGGGCCCTGGGGAGCCAGGGCCACCTCCCAGAGCCTGGGGTTGCTTCTCTCTTTCCCATCTCATCCCCTTTCTCTGTGCCCCATGCATACTGGGGAGGCAGGCACTTCTGTGGGTCTCCGGGCAACTGAAAAGGAAGGCCTGGTGAGGAGAGAGATGGGGGCCGGCGGGGTGAGAAATGGATTTGGTGAGAGGACCAGCTCAGGGCTGGAACATGCTTCCCCACTGTAAAAACAGAGATGTTCTCCCTCCTGGCCAGCAGCCCCAGGCCCTTAGGAGGCACTTGTGCCTGGGGAAGGGAAATGTAATCTGGGATATAAAAACAAAAGCCCTCTTCGGCTCCCCGAGTCCCGTGGATACAGTGGGATTCGCGGCCACGGGGAGACCCCTGGGAATGCGGTGGCCTGCCTCTGCCCGCAGGACCACCAGCGCCCCGCACCGGCTGCGGGCAGCCGCGCTCACAGGGTGGAGCCTGGGCCCGTGGAGGAGAATGGGGCTTTGTCCCGCTATCCCCAAAGGGGACTTTTGGGTTTAAACACTCCAAGGGGTGGAGAGGTCAAAGGTCAACAGTCTAGACAGTGGCAGCAGGAAAGAGGCCGGTGCAGTGGACGGATTTCCAGGGGCATGCAGGTACACACACACACACACACACACACACACACACACACACACACACCGGCTGGCCTGGCTTTCCAGGGGCATGCAGGTACACACACACACACACACACACACACACACACACACACACACACACACACACACACACACACACACCGGCTGGCCTGGCTTCCTGGCAGAAACTTCTAAGACAAAAAAAGGCATCCTGAATCTCCTTTCCCAGCCATCCCCCTGAGCAGGCCCTTTCTGTTCTAGAAGTCACTGTGCCAGCAAAGAGCAAGGTGGCTGAAAAGGATTTTCCTTGCCGAAACGATTGCGATCTGACATTTCCGCAAAGGCCTGGCGCCACTTGGCAAGCCATGACTTCTGGCCCCCCCACCTACCCCTGTCTCTCCCCGTGGCCAAGGCACCTTGGCTGTTCTTTGATTGGACCAGGCGGGCCAGGTGGCACGAACCCAGTCCACCAACTCAAATTCCTGCTTCTTCCCACCTTTCTTGCCTTCTTACTAACCTCTCCTTATTTCTTTTTCAAGCTACAAGCTCACGTCCATCCCACTGGCCTTGTTTTCAGTGAGCAAGGGGGAGCGGAAGGGGCTGAGAGAAGAAGAAAGTATCAGGTGTGGAGGGTCTAGCACCATAAAGGAGATGCCAGCACCCGACACCCAGATGACTGCTGCTGCCCCTCTCCTCCACCTCGGCACCCCCGTGGGGGCCCCCACTCCGATTTCTTCCAAGATTCCCCCAGCAGCCTTCCCACCACATCCCTCTGCCCATCCTTCTGCCATGAACACCTGCTCACCCCTCCCCCCCGGTAGTGTCTCTCCCCTCCACACCCTGCCAAGCCACACCTACTTCACAGACCCGTCCCTCGGCCCCGCTCTGTGTGCCCCCCTCCACCTGAGACTCTGCAAATGACAAGGGAGCAAGAATGGGCCTTGGTTCTCCTTTCTCACAGGAGGACATTTCAGTCCGAGACCCAACAAATGCAGACAAACACACCATGGAGAGAACAGATGAGTTTGCCCAAAAGAAAACCATTTTTAAACTAGAAAATAAAAGTAAAAAAAGCTGGCGGGAAGTGGGTGAAACGTTTAATGGCTATTTGATTGAATAAAAACGAGCGAAATGCTCTGCATCGTGGACAAGGACAGGATTCTGGCTTGACTTGTTGAGAAAATCCAAAACCTTTGCAGGAACACAAAAATGACATACATACACTCAACAATGATCAGACAATAAGTTATACCTCTAAATCTCTGAATCACATGGTGCTTTAAACAGAGAGGCAAAATGAAGACAAAGGAAAGATGAAAATGTGGAGTTTGGGAATGGTGTGTCTGGGTTCCAGTGGGTACCCAGCTAAGTGCAGACCTGGCTCATCTCCAGGTCCCCCCCTTTCCCTCCCCATCTTGCCTGAATTCATTTCCTCCTTCACACCCCTGAAGATCAGACCTTTGGGGATCAGAGCTAGATGAAGCCTAACATTCTCAATAAGACCTCTGGGGAGACCCTCCCCCGAGCCTTGAGCTCCCCACATTCAGAAGAGCCACAATTTCTGCTTACGGAATCCCACACGGCAGATTTCTCAGGAGACGACAATCTCGGACTGGGGACGTGAACAGGGCATTTCTGGCAGAAGGCAGGCTGACAGAGAGAGAGGGGCAGAGTCCCAATCAGTTGAACCTGCCAGCCACAGGTCACACCCACTGCCAAGTGCCGGCCCCAAGTCACCCACCTGGAGCCACTTTCCCCTCCAGAGAAAACCCAGGACCCAGAAAATGCATTTAACTCAGAAACCTATCAACCCAGTTCTCAAGCGACACAGCAGCTCAGCAGAGAACAGAAACTCCCCTGGCCAGCAGAACAAGAGGCAAAGAAGGTGAATGTTTGAGAAAACGAAACAAAACAAAAATCTCATCTGTTTTAGAAAGAACTGCATGCTGGGTAACACCGACATGATCCAACCTGGCATCAGACTCCAGTCCACCTCACACTTAGGGAAATGATAAAACCCCTGTCTTCTCCCCCAAATAGGAGAACACTTCCAAAATGTGTGTTTTCCTCAGTTGGCTTCACAGTTGCTGTTGTCATTCTTTTCCTCTGACGGGTATCCAGGTCCAGCTGAATTCAGTGGCCTCCTGGGTGATGTTACTCTCCTCCGTGGTTGCTAAGTTCAAAGTTGCCAGGGAGTAAGATCAAAATTTACTCCGTCTCCAGAACCATCTACACAAAAGCCCACTGGCTGCTCCACCACCCTCCTGCTCAAACACGTCAGCACACATGGAGATCAGCAAACTCCAGCCCCCAGAGCCCCATTCTGGGCACCCCCCCAACTTAAGGAGAACAAGAAGCTGGTCCCCAGCACCAAGACTGCAAAAATCCAGGCCAGATGTGGGGTGGGTTTGCAGCTGCTACAGATTTTTATGTATTAAAAAAAAAAAAAAAAGTCACGTGCAAGTCAAAATGACAAGGGCTATTTTCCCACCCCTGCTCCAGAGTCCCCACGGGTACAGCTCACAGCTCTGGTGTCGAAAGTGTCAGCCCACCTTTTTAACCAGCTGGGGCAGCAGCTCCCACCCCACCATGGCCTGGTCAAGGGCCCTGCCCGCCCTGAGGAAAGGGAACTCGATGTCAGCTCCGACACAAAGATGTGGGTCCCATTTTCAGAGAAAGAGGCAAGAAGGGGCCGCATCCCAGGAAAAAGAAAAGACACTTTGTTGTCGGTGAAAGCCCACGTTTTAACCAAAGGGAATATAAATTCCTCTGTGCCCAAACTGGCATTATTGTTTTTGAAAAAGAGAATAAGAAAGAGAAGGGGGAAAAAGCCCCTGCCATATCCCAAGGCAGCCCTTTCAGGGGCTGTCCCAGCTGCTGGGACATGGATCAGGGCACAGACTCTTCAAGGAGTTTTTACGTTTGGGAAAAACCAGTCGTGGACAGAGGGAACACTGGAATCCCTTCACCAGAGACTTAGAAAAGCAGGTGAGCAGGTGGCCCCAGCTGTGGGATCAAGAGCAGAGATCCACTTGGCCAGGATTCCCTGTGGAGATCGGGACCCACCAGCTTCCCAGCCACTGCAGCTGTGTCCCCAGATGCAAAGGGAAATCGAGAAAAAAAATCTTCAGCCACCTCCTTCAAAGCGACCAGCCCTTTTGTGGAGAAAAAGGGAGAGGAAGTGTGTAAGTTGGAATATTGATCCAAATCAGATCCCCAGCTGACAGGCTTATCCTCCTTGGCCAGGCCCCTGGAGGGCGGACGGCCCTCCCGGGGTCCCTAGCGGGACGAGGTCTTGGGAGGCCCGAGAGGCTCTCAGTGTTTGTGGCGACAGTTGATTTTGCCTTCTGACTGCTCCAGGACATCCAGCATCTCCTCGATGATGGCCCGCAGTGCCCTGCCCAGCTGGTCTGCGTTGTAGGGCTTGCCCAGTGGAGGCACGTGAACAAAGGCTGAGCGGCCATGACTCTGGTACAGCGAGGTGTAATAGGTGAAGTCACAGAGGTACCTAAGTTTCAGGGCGTTGGGGGCAGGAGGGAGACCAAAATGGGGTCAGAGAGTCAATACATAGACTAACAGGACAGCCTCCATCCAGATCTGCTGTAAGACCCCCAACCTCAGCAGAAATCTACAAGATGGAATACTGCTTCTCCCTCCCACACCCCGGGTTGGCAAAAATGAAAAAAAACCTGATAACTCCAAGTGCTGGTGTGTATGTGAGGAAGGAGGCAGTGAAATACAGCTAGTGGGAATGCCAATTGCCCCAGGGCAAGCATTCGGCAGGCTAGGAATATTACAAATGCCTGGACTTGAAGACGTGTTCTTGCCGGTTTTGAGAATCTGCCTTCAGAAGCCATCTGCATGAGGGCACAAGAAAGATGAAGAAGGTGTTCGCTGCACTGTTACGTATAAAAGTAGAATAAGAAGCAACCTGCTAGGGTCTGAATGTCTCTTCTCAAATTCAGTGTTGAAGCCGTAACTCCCAGTGTGATGGTATTAAGAGGCGGGGCCCTTGGGAAGCGAGAGTCCTCACAAAGGGGGTGAGTGCCCCTTATAAAGGAGACCCCAGAGAACTCTCTTCCTCCTCCTGCTATGTAAGGATGCAGCAAGAAGTTGGCAGTCTGCAACCTGGAGGGAGGCCTTCATCAGAACCTGACCAGGCTGGCACCATGATCTTGAGCTTCCCCACCTCCAAAATTGTGAGCAATCACTTTGTGTTGCTTATAAGCTGCCTGGTCGGTGGTATTTTGTTACAGCAGAACGAATGGGCTGTGACACAACATCCACGGACAGAGGAGTGGCTTCCTAAATGGAAACAGCCACACAATGGAATGAATACTATGCAGCCATTTGCAAGGCATGCAGTGGATCCAGAGGGAACCGGAGAATTCACCAAGACCCGTGTTGAGTGCCCGCAAGTGAAACCAAGGAAGAGGGTGCTCAGGAAAAGGCACATCGTGTAACCCCATCCACGTGAGAGCAAAGCTAAATAGGACAAAATCCTAAATCAGCACACCAAGTGCTCTGTAGGCGGCTGACCCTGAGCAGCATGGATTTGAACTGCAAGGGTACACTCATACAAGGATTGTTTTCACTAAATATAATACAGTACTATAAATATATTTTCCTCTTCCTTATGATTTTCTTCAAGTGTTTATTTTAATTCCAGTTCGTTCCAGTTTAATTCCAGTTAGTTCATATATAGTGTTCTATTATTTTTTAATTATTTATTTGAGAGAGAGAGAGAGCGAAAGAGAGCATGAGCAGGGGGGAGAGGGAGAGGGAGAAGCAGGCTTCCTGCTGAGCAGGGGGCCCGATGAGGGGCTTGATCCCAGGACCCCAGGGTCATGACCTGAGCCGAAGGCAGATGCTTAACCAACTGAGCCACCCGGGCGCCCCTGGAATTAGTTTTAAAAACAGAATGATGGCAAATTCTGTTATTCCCATTCAGTCTACTGAATCTGCCACCGCCGCCTTTGGGCTGGAGAAGTGTACAGAGTACTGAGAAATGGAGACAGGGGTGCTGACAAGACATAGAACAGAGAGGACACAACTTGGTCTAGGGGGTTGCAGAGGCCCCCCAAAGAAGCAACATGTTGGAACTAAGGCCTGAAAGGTGCCTTATCCTAGGGAGGTGAGTTCTGAGCAGGGGCCACAGCATGTGCAAAGGCCCTGAGGCTAGAGTGAGCGTGGTGTGTTGGAGCAACCAGAGGAGGCTGGTTGGTGGGGCTGGCATGCAGTAGGGACAGGAAGAGCGAAGGCAGATGAGGGGCGAGGGGTGGCAGGGACCAGACCACACACCACCTGTGGATGGTGGAGGTAGGTTGGGGTTTTATTCTAGGTGCAGTGGGAGCTGCAGGAGGGATTAAGCAAGGAAAGGACACCATCTGATTTAAATGTATAAAAGACTTATAATAGGCTAGAGTTTCTTCCCCAAATCGATGTTTACTTGGAACCTCAAAATGCGACCTTATTTGTATATAGGGGTTTTGCCAATATAATTAGTTAAGATGAAATCATACTGGACCAGGGTGGGTCCTAAATCCAATGACTGGAGTCCTCATAAGAAGGCCATGTGAACACACACACACAGGGAAGAAGGCCATGGGGAGATGGAGGCAGAGATTGGGGTGATGCAGCCACAAGCCAAGGAACCCCAAGGGCTACCAACAGCCACCAAAAGCCGGGAGAGAGGGAAGGAACAGATTCTCCCTCAGGCCCTCCAGAAGGAGCGAACGTTGCCAACACCTTGGTTTTGGACTTCTAGCCTCCAGAACTGGGAGAGCGTGAACTTTTGTTGTCCTAAGCGACCAAGTTGATGGGTTTTGTTATAACAGCCACAGAAAACTAACGCAGAAACCAATGGCGTAGAGGGGGAGCACTGTCAGGGCTGGGGCAGAGGGGCAGGAGGACCACCAGGGAGGTGGCTGGGGCAGCATCCAGGGAGCAGACACCACGGCCTGGGTGGGGACAAGTGGGCAGACCCATACATCATGAACCCTGGAAGCAGAATCAGTGAGACCTGTTCCGAGCATATGCTTAGCTCTGGGCCTTGTGAACAGTGAGTGCTCAGCCCACAGAGGCCAAAGTCAACACACTTGGCTTGCCCGCCACTAGCCTGGGCAGGTGGATGAGGGAAGCCACCGCTCATGCTCACCCCCAGGTGCCCTACCTGCCGGCATCTTGTGAGATGGTCACCGACACGTCCAAGCCCAGCGTAGTGACCCTCTTACAGACAGCGTCCATGTCGATGATGGAGTCAATGCTTTCCGGGCCGTCCTCCACGCAGCACTGGGAGCCGGGGCAGAAGCGACAGTTGTCCAGCCCCTTGTAGCCCTTATTATGCCCACACTTCTCCAGCGTAACCGTGGTCGCCATGCCCGACACCCCCACATGCACCACGAGCTGCAGACAGACGTGCAGGGCTTAACCAGGTTTGCCCATGAGACTGCAGGTCCCCTCCCCCCACCCAGGCCAAGGAGAGGACAGCATCCTCCCTGGCACTCTGCCTGGGGTCACATGGTTTCTGGCCCTTGCTGCTGGAATAGACCATCCAGTCACCCCACAGAAAGGTCTGCCCAGGAAACATGCCAGGATGTGCAAAATGCTAGGAGGTCCATTGCAGCTGCATTAACGCAAGCAAATTCCAGAAACCACCTCATTAGCCATTAGCAGGGGGTTGGCTAAATAAATTAGGAGCTACTATGCAGCTGTTAACGTGCCAAAAGCAGTTCTTTTTTTTTCTTTTTAAGATTTTATTTATTTATTTGAAACAGAGAGGGAGAGAGAGAGAGAGAGAGAGCGCGAGCGAGCATGAGCAGGGGGGAGGGGCAGAGGGAGAGGGAGAAGCAGATTTCCAGCTGAGCAGGGAGCCCGATGTGGGGCTCGATCCCAGGACCCTGGAGTCACGACCTGAGCTGAAGGCAGACGCCTAATTGACTGCGTCTCCCAGGTGCCCCCCCACCAAAAGCAGTTCTATAAGGGAGGATCTTCAAAACATATTGCCAAATACAAAAGACAAGGTATAACCTCCATGAATCTAACCTATGATCAAAGAGGTAATAATCTGTCAGTGATCACTTCAGTGTTTTTTCTAAAAATGAGAAAAAAAAACATGAAAACACTGGCAGGCTCAATAATAGGAGAACGTTTACATTCATTACTAAAAATTGCCCAGCTGTTAAAACATTAGAGAGATAAGGTATCGAATACTACATCTGAAACTAATGAAGTACTGTAAGTTGGCTAATTGAATTTAAATTTTAAAAAATGAAAAAAACAATAACGTAAGGGAGAATTTTTAATGACCTAGGTAATAAAATGCTCATGATAAAATATTTATAAAAGGCAGGGCACCACATTGAATACAGTTGAATTTTAACCATTAATTATTTGTGTATATGCTTACACACAGAAAGGGCATTGCAAATGTAAATATTTATATATGTAAACATTTAAAATATGGGCTGAGGAGCATGCTGTCCCATACAACGGTGGGGGTGGCAGCAGGGGGCGCACATGGCTAGTGATCACTTAAAATGTGGCTGGTATGAATTGAGATGTGTAGTCAGTGAGGAAAACATCAGATTTTGGAGGCTGGGCACTCAAAAAAAAAGAATGTAAAATGTCTCATTAATACCTTTTTTAAGGTTGATTATATGTCGAGATGATAATATTTTATTTTTTTAAGATTTTATTTATTTGAGAGAGTGAGCAAGAGAGAAAGAGAGAGAGAGAGCACGCGCGCACAAGTGGGGGGAGGGGCAGAGGGAGAGGGAGAAGCAGGCTCCCCACTGAGGGGGGTCTCCATCCTAGGACCCTGGGATCATGACCTGAGCTGAAGGCAGATCCTTAACCGACTGAGCCACCCAGGCGCCCAGAGATGATAATATTTTATTTTATTTATTATTTTTTATAAAGATTTTTATTTATTTTTTGACAGAGAGAGACACAGCGAGAGAGGGAACACAAGCAGGGAGAGTGGGAGAGGGAGAAGCAGTCTTCCCGCTGAGCAGGGAGCCCGATGCGGGGCTCGATCCCAGGACCCTGGGATCATGACCTGAGCCGAAGGCAGACGCTAAACGGCTGAGTCACCCAGGCGCCCTGAAATGATAATATTTTAGATACACAGGGTCACATTGAAAATATTATTAAAATTTATTCCACCCAGGGGCACCTGTGTGGTTCAGTCGTTAAGCGTCTGCCTTCCGCTCGGGTCATGATCCCAGGGTCCTGCGATCTAGTCCCGCCCGCCCTGAGCTCCTTGCTCGGCGGGAAGCCTGCTTCTCCCTCTCCCACTCCCCCTGCTTGTGTTCCCTCTCTCTCTGTGTCTCTCTGTGTCAAATAAATACATAAAATCTCTTTTTAAAAAAATGTATTTCACCCATTTATTTTGACATTTTAAAAAATGCGCCTGGTGGAAAATTTAAAGGTTCCTACGAAATGGCATGATAAGGTCTAGAGGGCCACACTGCTGGAGAATCGAACTCTTTGGAGGTACAAAGTTCATTCACTAACAGGATGCCCCACATCTGGCACTGTGTTATCTGGCGCTCCATAAACTGAATTATCGGGGGATGTGAAAACAAAGCAGCAGCTGTTGTATAATGAGCTGAACTGTGATATTCCCCTCATACCAAAACAAAAACAAACAAACAAACAGCCCCAAAAAACAAAAAACAAACAAACAAAAAACGCCCCTGTCCATTGCCTGGAAACCGTGACTGAGACCTTATTTGGAAAAAGGGTCTTTTACAGATGTGATGAAGTAAAGGATCGCGTGATGAGATCCCCCTGCACTATCTGGGTGGGCCCCAAATCCACTGACGCGTGTCCTTCAGAGACACATGAAGGAAAGACAGAAACAGGTGGAGAAGTCCATGTGACCACAGAGGCAGACACCGGAGTGACCCGGCCACCAGCCAAGGAAAGCGTGGAGCCCGCAGGAGCTGGAGGAGACCAGCGATGCCCCTCTGCCCCGGCGGGAGGGGGTGCCGCTCTGACGCTCGGATTGTGGACTTCCGGCCTCCGGGAATGTGAGAATGCATTTCTGCTAAATGTACAGAATCCGCTGCAGTAGCCACGCGGATTGCTTCAACTGCACACGTGTGGGCACACGCGCGTCCGTGCACATGCGGGTATGCGGATACGTGTGTGAGTGAGAGCCATAATCGTGGCGCCAGGTAACTAACCAGGGGTGATTCTCTATGGCGTGGAAATTTTGGAAAACATGTTCATGCGTTAGGGTATTTTTGTAAACGCCCGAGGGCATGCACAAAGCAGAAGAAAATGCCCTCTGACAGAGCCTTCAGTCACATCTCACTAAGCCTCCAAGTCCCCCTCTACAACGGCACAAATTCCACTCGAGACTCGACAGAAGGGCTCACGAGGAAGGAAGTTTCCACGGGTCGGCCCTGGGAAATCCGCAAGGGCGGGCTAGCGTGGGAAGCTGGGTGGGGCCCCCACAGGCGACCAGTACCTCACCCATCAGAGACGCCAGCCCGAGAACTTTCCAGGCAGCTTTCACTCCTGACCGCCTGGAGCTCTCTAAGCCCATTGGTTTGGCAGGGCCACACGTATCATCTGGTGGGACAATGTGGCTCCTGCTTGTCTGGCCTCCATTCCACCATATCTGGCAATAGCCGGTTCCCTCTCATTCTCATTTTCCCTTTGTGGAACCCCCAAATCCCCCTTCCCCTTCCAGGAAGTTTGGAGAGAGGTGATGCCACTCCCTGGCCACCAGAGTAGGCATGTGACCCAGGCCTCACAAATCAGAGCATGTCTTCCTTCCTCCAACCCCCAGCCATAGTGCTTGGCCCAGGGACTGGCATGGGACCCAAGTGCACCAGTGAGAATCGGCCATGGACTCTGGGAAATTATCAAAAGGAAAGTTGTTCTGCTGAGGGGCTGAGTTGGGAGGGTATCAGCCAGCAGCCATCTATCTTTGCCAAAGCAAAAGCAAAGTGCAAAGCAAAGCTGAATGGCCAAGAAGGAATGCTGATAGCACTGGGGGAGTGCCTGGATCAAGCTATACCTGAAGCATAGAAATGTTTGTGCTTAAGCTGAGTTAAGGTGTGTTCTGATGGTCACATATAACTAAACATGTCATGACTGATACTGACTGTCCAGAGAGACAGAGTCAGCTTCTGGGAGGTCCCAGATGTTTGCTGTCCTGCCTCACACCCATGGGTAACCCAGGAAAGTGTGGCCCTTTGGGGGACAAGACCATGGCATTGGCTGAAGCAGGACAAAGCCACACAAATCATCCATGTGGGGTGCCCACCTTGCAGGTCCTGATGAGGGAGTACCTGCCTTTGCCCCACTCACCTGTGGGCTGTGCTTCTCCCACAGGGCAGGGATGAGCCTCTGGACCGTCTGGTACTCGACTGGAATCTCATACACATGCAGGTCCACGCTGTCACCAAGCCCGAGCTTCTCCAGCTCCTGGAAGGGAGAGGAGACAGAGTGTTGTGGCATTAGGCGAGGGCTGCAGGGTGAATGTGCTCCCAGTGGATATACTGACCCATCCTTAGAAACCAGGTGGGGCTCCTGACTCAGTGTGCAGAGTGGAAGGTGCATGTGCTGGTCTACCCCAAAGCTCCTCCCTCATCCCCCTTCCCCTCCACCCATCTCAAACTCACTCCGTATCTCCACGGGCAGCAGCATAATGCCTCGGCCTTTGGAGCTAAGTAGCCCAGTTTGAACGCTGTGTGACCTTGGGCAAGTTAATTAAGCTCTCTGAGCCTCAGCTTCCTCATCCATAAAATCAGGATAAAAAAGTACTTAATTCACAAGGTAGCTATAAGAATTAAATGAGGGACGCGTGGGTGGCTCAGTTGGTTAAGCATCTGCCTTGGGCTCAGGTCATGATCCCAGCGTCCTGGGATCGAGCCCCACATTGGGCTCCCTGCCTTCTCCCTCTCCTGCTCCCCCCGCTTGTGCTCTCTCTCTCTTTTTGTCAAATAAATAAATAAAATCTTTGAAAAAGAAAAGAATTAAATGAACACGTTCACACAGAGTTTCAAGCCATGCTTGGCACATAAGTGCTCAAACAATGTTGGCTACCATTACTATTGTTTTTCTGTTGTTACTACACTTTCTTCTTTGTTACACCTGTTAAGAACTATTTATAGGGGCGCCTGGGTGGCTCAGCCGTTAAGCGTCTGCCTTTGGCTCAGGTCATGATCCCAGGGTGCTGGGATCGAGCCCCACATCCGGCTCCCTGCTCAGCGGGAAGCCGGCTACTCTCTCTCCCACTCCCCCTGCTTGTGTTCCCTCTCTCGCTATCTCTCTCTCTGTCAAATAAATAAATAAAATCTTAAAAAAAAAAGAACTATTTATAGATTTGGTGCCTGCTACATAGCAGGGTCTCAATATATGTTTACAGAGGGACCCAACTCCTTAGGGAACCCCTAACCACCTTGAGCATGAGGTGGCTTAGAAACATCATGAATTGTGCACAAAATTGGGCTATGGATAACTCCCTGCATGTGCCCTTTTCTGGGGGAAATAGCGATGCTTTCTTTCTTTGGATTCTCAGCGTGGTCCACCAAGTGTCCACCTCTTAACTCCCTGCAGGCAGAGCCTAGGACCAAGTCTCTTTCCCCAGATGGCCCAAGGCACAGTAGGAACACAGTGATCCTTCCAGCCCCGGCACCCAGGGGCAGGGAGAGATGTTTAGTGATGAAGGTTTTGGCTCAACATGAAACACTGAGTATTTCTCATAGTAAAATTAATACTCCGAATAATGATTATTGGCCAGATTGTCTCCTACCATTCTCCAATCTCATGCACTGGCTTGAAAATGCTACTCCTGGTGGATGTCACGGGGTTCTATGGATGGGTCCCAGGCAGAGCCTTTTTTGCATGCACTTGGCCTCACTGAATTAATTCACTTGCAGGTGAGTTCCTGCATCTCCTGAAGTGGCTTCAGGATTTCTTTATCTGGTTGCCTTGACCTTGCTATCCATGCTGTCCCAAATCCATGTTCATTTGACCGAAGTTGCTGGAGGGTTTCCAACACCTGGAAAGGCAGGTCCCTCCTTACGGACAGATCATTCCGAATTGCACCCCAGAGAGGGTGCATCAAGGTCACCTGGAGGGTAGGCGGGACATGGTGAATGTGTGGGGGGAGTCTCAAACCCCAACACAGGGAACTGGGACCCCATCCCTGTCACCAAGCCCAATGATGTGCAGGATCAGAAAGAGCCCCCCCCAGGAAATCCCATGGCCAGGCAGACGAGGGCAGGGGGCAGACCTGCCCCCCAAAACACTGGTGCACAGGTGGGCTGTAGACCACTGCTGGGGCAGGTGGTTGGGAGGCGAGGGGGGTGACATTTTCTGTGAAGTCAATTTCAAGACATTTAAAACACACTTAAGAGAAACTTTGTAAATGATTTCATTTCTCTTACAATTATTTCTCTCGGTCATTAGTATTTTTACTCTTCACGTTCCCTTCTCATTTAAGCCTCACTTTCCTGGACTGTGCAATGGGATCAGGGAGAACATTCTTGAAAGGGTGTGGGGATCTGGAGATGAAGCAGGCAAGGGGGCTCGTCAGTGAAACCCCTGAGAAAGCTTTACATCTGGGATCCCTGTTTCCATTCCCGCTGGTTCATAAACACTCACTAACTTGCCACATGCCACATGCCACACCCAGAGTGATGGTTTCAAATGGCCACACAAACATGGACAGACCACCTTCCACTTGAGCATTCTTCACAGGAAAGTGAATACTCTGAATATAATTATCAGTAGGGCTGTTTCATAGTATTCCCAGATCTCACTTAGTGGTTTGAAAATGCTACACCGGTGGATATTAGAGAGATCCATGGATGGGATTTATGGGGTACCCCAAGTTTTGTTTGGCAAATTGATTTGGACAGCGAAGCCCCATGGTCTCCCACCCCCCACTGCCCCAACCTCTTGCCTCCCAAGGCAGAATCTAAAATCATATCACACCCTTCCCCTGCTCCCACTCTGTTGTGCCTCCTGCCACACTCAGAATAAAAATCCTAACTCCCCATCATGGTCCATGAGGCCCTGTGGGAGCGGGACACTGCCAACTTCCTTGACCTCCTCCTCCTTCATCCCCTCACCCTTGGCTCACTTCCACCAGCCTCCCCACATGGCCTCCCATACACCAGACTCACACCTGCCTCAGGACCTTTGCACTGGCTGTTCTCCCTGCATGGAACACTCTTCCCCTTACTTTCCGGTCAGTGGACTCTCTCCTTAGCCTTCATGTCTCAGCCTCCTGAGAAGCACTTCCAGCCACACAAGATGGTGTCCTTACTAGAGCATAGGACATGCACACAGTAGGTGCTTGTGAACATTGGCTGAACAACCGAGCAGCTCAAGCGTGGCCTAGGAACAAATGTAGACCTCAGTGCCCACTTCCCTCAACTATAAATGCGGGTTTGGACTAGCTGCTAGCTGGGACCTCTCTTTTCTTTTCATCAATTCCTACATTCAAAAGTAGCTCCTGGGGTGCCAAGGCTGGCTCAGTCGGAAGAGCGTGTGACTCTTGATTTCAAGGTCATGAGTTTGAGCCCCATGTTGGGTGTAGAGATTACTTAAATAAACCTTTTAAAATAAATAAATAAAAATAACTCCTCACTACTCACAATAATGAAGAGCTAGAGACAGCCCAAGTATCCATCAGTGGATAAAAGCATAAATAAATAAAATGTGGTCCAGCCACACAATAGAATATTATTCAGCCATGAAAAGGAATGAAGCCCTGATTCATGCCACAGTGTGGATGAACCATGAGAACAGCATGCTGAGTGAAAGAAGCCAGACACAAAAGGCCACACAGTGTATGATTTCATGTATATGAAATGTCCAGAGCAGCCAAATCCATAGACTCAGAAAGTAAACTAGTGGTCTCCAGGGGCTGGAGTGGCTGCTAATGGGGATGGGATTTCCTCTGGGGTGATAGAAATGTTCTGGAACTAGATAGAGGTGGTGGTTGTAAAACATTGTGAAGGTATTAAATGCCATTGAATTGTTCATTTTAAAATGGTTACTTTTATGGTATGTAAATTTCTTCTCAGTAAACAAAGAAAAGAGTGAAAAAAGTAACTCTTAACTGCATGGATGGTGGAGGGTAGGAGTCAGGGGCATAGCCTCCAGAGCCAGGTGATCACATTTGTTCCTTCTTTCTACCACTCACTGGCTGGGTGACCTTGGGCAAGTCATTCACCTGCTCTGTGCCTCAGTTTTCTCATCTGTAAATGGGATTAACAGTAGTACCCATGTCATAGGGAGGAAAAATAAAACAATATACATAAAAGGCATAGTGCCTAAAAATGGCTCAAAAGTTTATAACTTAAACTATATTTTAAAACATGTACATGCTTCCTTTAAAAAAAAAAAAACAAAGCAATTTCTTCTGCCTAAAAGGGAACCTCAGGAATCAGATTTACACACCACCCCCACCCCCGGTCTGGAACAACTGGGAAAAAATAGACAAAATGTGTAAAATAACACTTTTCAGACCTTGAGGAGTCAACACTGGGGTTCTAGAAAGGGTAAGAAGGCTAGAGTTTGCAGAGCTGAGTCCTGGAAAGAAGATAGCTGGGGGGATGGGAAGGGGAGAGCTCGACCAATGCATATTTCTTTTGAGGGTCTGAGAACTAATGGGCATATATGGGTGCTGAGACCAGGGACAGAGACACTTGAAAGGAGCAGAGGGAACAACCCTCAGAGTTCACAAAGGGTGTAAATACTTGGTGTTCGTACCAGCCAGAGTGGAAAAACTTCATAAGGAAGTGGAGAAAAATTAGCCCCACAATAAAGGACTATTCTGGTCCTGCCTTGCAAAACTTAACAGCAAGGCTGGAAAGGATCAAACTATTTCCAGCGACCTAATTGTATCCCAGAACAAAGCTCAAGAACATGCAGAGGAAATTAAAAAGTATCCAGTGGGCCACAAGGTGAAATTCACTAGGTCTGGCATTAAACTGAAACTTACCAGACAAGCAAAGAAGGAGAAAATCACAACCCATAATGAGGAGAAAAATCAATTACTAGAAACAGGCCCAGAAACAACAGAGATGTAGAATTAATTAATAGATAGACATTAAAACAGCAAATTTTAAAAATCCATACAGATCAAGTCTGAAGTGCCCCCCCATCCTCAGTCCAGGTCTCATCCCCAGATTTCACAGCTAAGTACTGTTAACAGCACACACACCCGTGCAGACCTATCCCCATCTATGATACATAGATGGAGGGCAAAAACTGTAGAATTTAGAAATGAATCTTCCCCTCTTCCCTAAGAAGAGACCCACCGAGCTTTTTTTTCTCTTAAAAACAAATCCAGGGGCCCCTGGGTGGCTCAGTTGGTTAAACGGCTGACTCTTGATTTTGGCTCAGGTCATGATCCCGGAGTCCTGGGATTGAGCCCTGCGTCGGGCTCCCTGCTCGGCAGGGAGCCTGCTTCTCCCTCTTCCTGTGGCTCCCCCTGCTTGTGCTCTCTCTCTGACAAATAAATAAATAAAATATTTAAAAAAGAAAGGAAGGAAGGAAAGGAAAGGAAAGGAAAGGAAAGGAAAGGAAAGGAAAGGAAAGGAAAAAGGAAAGGAAAAGAAAGGAAAGGAAAAGAAAGGAAAGAAGGAAGCCATGGTCTATATTAACTGCCTTACCTTTGGCTAGCTCCCTGAGCGCAGTCGCTAAAGGCATCTATTGTGCCAACATCAGGCTCTCAAGAGGATAAATGGCTGCTCTTAGGCGTCTGTCCCTGAGTCTGGGGTCTGAGCACACTGTTCTCCACAGCCCAGGCTCTCCCCCTTGGAGATTCAGAGTTTGGCTCCTTGCCAACCGTACTTCTTCATTCGTTGAAAGCTGGGAACTATCCAGATTCCAATTTTATAACCTGCAGAACTTTCTGGAATTCCTCTCCCTGCCTTTTCTCCCCATTCTGATGGGAAATCTAAAACCTGCAGAGTTGACGCCCTCCACACACATACAAGTTACAGGATTTCAAACTCACAACAGCCTGGCCAGGAGAAAGGGCCTGGATGTGTGAAGGCACTCAGTCTAGGGCCCTTCTCTGTTCCCTGGAATGATTAATCCTGTCTCTTTATCAAGATCTTGACATGTGGGGGACATGAGGCTGTACAAATTTTTCAGTTTTCACC
This sequence comes from Zalophus californianus, assembly GCF_009762305.2. Taxonomy (NCBI): domain Eukaryota; kingdom Metazoa; phylum Chordata; class Mammalia; order Carnivora; family Otariidae; genus Zalophus; species Zalophus californianus. The sequence continues at coordinate 13,797,402 of NC_045595.1, read as the reverse complement.
TCAAACTTTTCATATTTCATCCCCACCCCCCTCCAGAAAGTCATGCACTTGAAGGCAGAGAACACCTTTCTCCAGGCCCAGGGCTGGCCGCCCTAGCACATTCAGCTCTGTTTCCTCTATGATACTGCTAACATTTACTTAATATTTTCCTCAAACTCATTCACTTATTTTTTTCCCTTAAATAAATTTAGCCTCATCCCAAGTGACAATATCCTTGAAGTTACAGGACTTGATGTGCTATTCATATGTGTTTCTTCTAAAACACATTGTACAAAATACATAACACCATAATATTACCATGTTTGCCTTACATACAGTGTGCATGTGTGTGTGTGTGTCCTTTTCATGTATGAAATTCTTCAAAAACAATTTATGGTACTTCTCTCTTCCTCCAATAAAGTGTTTTTAAGTTATTCCTTTTAAAACTAACTCAAGTAATTTTTCTGAACACAGTGTTTGAACTTTTTGCCTTCAGGCTAAAAACAACAAGAACTGTAAGAAAATGCTTAGAGGCGCCTGGGTGGCTTAAGTGTCTGCCTTCGGCTCAGGTCATGATCCCAGGGTCCTGGGATCGAGTCCCATGTCCGGCTCTCTGCTCGGTGGGGAGCCTGCTTCTCCTTCTCCCTCTGCCTGCTTGTGCTCACTCTCTCTGTGTGTCAAATAAATAAATAAAATCTTTTAAAAAATGCTTAATTTAAATGAGTAAGCTCTCTTTTTAGAGAAGCATAGGTTAGCAATTCTGTAATTCCTTTCTGTTCATTCTTGGATTGAGCAAAGAAGTGAGTGAGCTGAGAATCATGGGAGCACGGTTTCCCCGCTGTCAGAGGAGAAAGCTCTGAGGGTGGAAATAAAAAACACGGAAGCAAACCAGGTCTTGTTGGATTAGAATTGGAAGTATCTGGGGGTGCCTGGGTGGCTCAGTCGGTGAAGCGTCTGCCTTCAGCTTGGGTCACGATCCCAGGGTCCTGGGATCGAGTTCCATGTCAAGCTCCCTGCTCTGTGGAGCCTGCTTCTCCCTCTGCTTCTGCCTCCCTCTCTCTCTCTCTGTCTCTCATAAATAAATAAATAAATAAATAAATAAATAAATAAATAAATAGTGTGGGGGGAGAGAATTGGAGGTATCTGTGTAAACTCCAGGGTTTTGACACAGAAATGGGTACAGGTAAGGGTGTGTGTTGTGTGTGTGTGTGAGTGTAGTGTGGGTGTTTTCCTCCTCTGCCCACTGACAGAGCTCAGAGGTAATGACACCCCAGTAGTCTTGAGCACACCCAGCAACCAGCTCCTGGTTTTTAAATGTTATTATTGAAGACAAGAATGAAGGCTTTTTGTCAAAATTGCTAATTTCAAGGCTGGAGCAGGGAAAGAATGTGGTTGAACCTGGAGTTCCCAAAGGACCCATCAGTTCCCCACCAAGGTATATGTATACCTAAGAGAAATGAAGACCTATGGTCTATGCAAAAACTTGTATGTGGATGTGTATAGCAGCATTGATCACAACAACTAGAAGGTGAAAAGAACCCAACTATCCATCAACGGATGAATGGCTAGTCAAAATGCGCTATGTCCATACAGGGGAATATTATTCAGTCATAAAAAGGAATGAAATTCTGACACACACACACACTACAGCATGAATGAAGCTTGAAAACATGATGCTGAGTGAAAGAAGCCAGACGTAAAAGGCTGCATGTTGTATAATTCCATAGAAAATGTCCAGAACAGCCAAATCCATAGACACACAGAGCAAATTAGTCATTATCAGGCACTGGGGAAAAAGAGGGATGGGGAGTGACAGTTAACGGCATGGGGTTTCTTCCTGGAGTGATGAAAATGTTCTGGAATTAGATTAGTGGTGATGGTTGTACAATTCTGTGATTACACTAAAAAAAAAACAACCCATGAAATTATATATTTCAAAAGGGTGACTTTTATGGTATGTGATTATATTTCAATAAGACTATATCTTGTTGTTGTTGTTGTTGTTTTTATTTTTTTTTAAAGATTTTATTTATTTATTTGACAGAGAGAGAGAGACAGCGAGAGCAGGAACACAAGCAGGGGGAGTGGGAGAGGGAGAAGCAGGCTTCCTGCGGAGCAAGGAGCCCGATGTGGGACTCGATCCCAGGACCCTGAGATCATGACCTGAGCCGAAGGCAGACGCTTAACGACTGAGCCACCCAGGCGCCCTTGTTGTTGTTTTTAAATGACATGAAGCACCTGACATCCAACAGTCAGGTACAAGTAAGAAAAGAAAAAAGAAAGGGATGCCTGATCAATGCAGTGAAGGAGCCTGAATGGGATCGTGAAACAGAAAAGGACATTAGTGGGAAAAATCCATGAAATCTGGGGCGCCTGGGTGGTTCAGTCGTTAAGCGTCTGCCTTTGGCTCAGGTCATGATCCCAGGGTCCTGGGATTGAACCCCACATCAGGCTTCCTGCTCGGCGGGAAGCCTGCTTCTCCCCTCCCACTCCCCCTGCTTGTGTTCCTGCTCTTGCTAACTCTCTCTCTGTGTCAAATAAATAAATAAAATCTTAAAAAAAAATCCATGAAACCTGAATAAAATCCAGAGTTTAGTTATAGTAATGGAGCAGTGTTGGGTTCTTCATTTTGAGAAATGTAGTAGTTACGTAAGATGTTAACACCAGGGGAAATCAAGTGGGGCATATACAAGAACTCTTTGTATTCTTTTTGTAATCTTTCTAAATTCCTAATTTAATTTCTAAAATTACTCTGAAATAAAGTTGATTTACAAAAAGTGAGCCTAGGGGCACCTGGGTGGCTCAGTATGTTAAGCGTCTGCCTTCGGCTCAGGTCATGATCCCGGGGTCCTGGGATCGAGCCCTGCATCGGGCTCCCTGCTCGGCGAGAAGCCTGCTTCTCCCTCTCACACTCCCCCTCCTTGTATTCCCTCTCTCACTGTCTCTCTATCAAACAAATAAGCAAAATCTTTAAAAAAAAAAAAAAGTGAGCCTAGAACCAAAAAAAGAAAGATGTGCTCAGAGGATGATGGGGATACAGCCAAAGGACACAGGAGCTGGCCTGAAGGGGCTGCCATGAGCCAAGTCTGGGACAATTTGAATATCAAAATAAAGAGAGTAAGTGATTGTCACATATTGAGGACGGTAAGTATCCATGAGTCCACACAGATACAAATAGACTCCTAAAAGCAGAAGGTCATAAAAAATGTTAAAGGAAAGATGGAATTAGAAAACCACCATTTGATAATCGTCAACTAAAATATAACTGATTCAGGCAAGACTCACCAGGGGATGCTAAAAGGAGTGGGTGGGAGTCTAAAGAAGTATTTATATGGTTACACGGTATCATACTATGAAGTATTTATATGGTACAAAGTATCATATTACAGGATACTTTTCAATTCAAAGGGCAAGATAGTAATATTGTAGGAGAGAAATCCACCAGATCTCAGCTTTATTTAGGAAGTGATCAAGGTCAACAACACCAGACACCGCACTTCAAAATCTGGTGCCTCCTGGGCGCCTGGGTAGCTCAGTTGGTTAAGCGACTGCCTTCGGCTCAGGTCATGATCCTGGAGTCCCGGGATTGAGTCCCGCATCGGGCTCCCTGCTCAGCGGGGGGTCTGCTTCTCCCTCTGACCCTCTTCCCTCTCATGCTCTCTGTCTCTCATTCTCTCTCTCAAGTAAATAAATAAAATCTTAAAAAAAAAAAAAAAAATCTGGTGCCTCCTGATACAATGCACCAAGAAGGACAGAACATCACTTCTGTGGGATTCCTGCCAAAACCAACGGCCTCAGTGTAGTCATGAGGAAACATCAAACAAACCACACCAAAAGACACTATGAAGGAGTGAGCAGATCCCAGCAAACATCATGTTTGACACAAAGAAAGACTGAGGGGGGCGCCTGGGTGGCTCAGTCGTTAAGCGTCTGCCTTCGGCTCAGGTCATGATCCCAGGGTCCTGGAATCGAGCCCCGTGTCGGGCTCCCTGCTCCACGGGAGGCCTGCTTCTCCCTCTCCCACTCCGCCTGCTCGTGTTCCGTTGAGCAGGAGGAACACGAGCAGGGGGAGTGGGAGAGGGAGAAGCAGGCTTCCTGGCAAGCAGGGAGCCCGATGCGGGGCTCGATCCCCATGACCTGAGCCGAAGGCAGACGCTTAACGACTGAGCCACCCAGGCGCCCCCAAATAAATAAAATCTTTTAAAAAAAGAAATAAAATAAATGACTCAGGACAGGAGCACCCGGTTGGCTTGGTGGGTAGAGCACGTGGCTCTTGATCTTGGGGTCATGAGTTCGAGCCCCATGCTGGGTGTAGAGACTGCTTAAATAAATAAACCTTAATAAATAAATAAATGACTCAGAACAGGGCAATTCCTCAAACAATTAAACAACAGAATTATAATATGATCTAGCAATTCCATTTCTGGGTGTATATTCACAAGAATTGAAAGCAGGCTCTTAAAGAAATATTTGTATGCCCGTGTTCGCAGTATATAGTCACTATTAGCTAAGACTGGAAGCCACCCAAGTGTCTATCAATGGATGAATGGATAAGCAAAATGTGGTATATCCATATGATGGATATTATTCAGTCTTAAAAAAGGAAAGAAATTCTGACCCAGGCTACAACATGGATGAACCTTGAGGACATTATGCTGACTGAAATCAGCCAGTTGCAAAAGGACAAATACTGTATGGTTCCACAGATAGGAGGTCCCTAGAGTGGACAAATTCATTACCAACAGAAGACAGAATGGAGGGGCTGGGGCTGAGGTAGGGGAACGGGGAGTTAATGTTTAATGGGGACCGAGCGTGGGAAGATGGGAAAGCTCTGGAGAGGGATGGTGGTGATGGTTGCACGACAATGTGAATGTGCTTAATGCTGCTGAACTGTACACTTAAAAATGATTAAGAGGGTAAATTTTATGTTATATATATTTTACCACAATAAAATAAAATGATTTAGAAGTCAATTTTTTTTACCTTATACTCATCTATCTACCTAATTTATCCTTAGAGAAAGAGCAAATGTAATATAACGTTGACATTTGGGGAAATCTGGGTAGGAAAGGACTTCTCTGCCCTATTCTTTTTTTTTTTTTAAGATTTCACCTATTTATTCATAAGAGACAGAGAGAGAGAAGCAGAAGAGCAGAGGGAGAAGCAGGCTCCCCGCCAAGCAGGGAGCCCGATGCAGGACTGGATCCCAGGACCCTGGGATCATGACCTGAGCCGAAGGCAGACGCCTAACCATCTAAGCCACCCAGGTGCCCCACTCTGCCCTGTTCTTATAACTTGTCAAAATTTTTATTTCACTGAAATGAGAAGAAAGACAGTTGCTTCTTCTCCCCCCAGGGCTGGGAGAAGTCTCCAGGAAAGGCTTTCTCTGGCATGAGGTAAATAATCTCATCTATCTTTACATGCTCTCACCATGACTCCACTGTTTCTGACCCTCCCCACCCCCCACGACTCTAATTCCACCGCCCCCCTTTTACTTTCCTGTGGCCCTGGCAGACCTTTCTGGCAAGAGAATATATGTTAAAAGGCCAGGAATTAAAAGAATCCATCTCCCAGGCTTAAGGACTTGAAAGGATCACCTTTACTTATTTGGGTCCAGCTGGGGAGTTGTCCCTCAGTTGAGCCTACTGTCCACGGGCCAGGCCACCCACAAACCCAGGCACTGCACTTGGTGAAACTACCTCTGTGGGCATGGGGGGAAAAAGGATGCTAACTGGATTAGTGACCAACCCAAGAAACCTTCTCTGGGGCACAATAACCACCGCCCCCACCCTGTGGTCACCATGACGTGATGTGCCGGGGGCGCCTGGGTGGCTTAGTTGGTTAAGTGTCTGCCTTTGGCTCAGGTCATGATCCCAGGGTCAATCCCCGCATCGGGCTCCCTGCTCAGGGAAGCCTGCTTCTCCCTCTCCCTCGGCCTGTCGCTCCCCCTGCTTGCTTTCTCTCTCTCTCTGTCAAATAAATAAATAAAATCTTAAACAAACAAACAAACAAAAAAAAAAAACACGTGTGATGTGCCAAGGCTGGATGCCTGGCTTGGAACAGCAAACCCTCCCATGGATCCTCTCTGCCCGGCAGAACGGGAAGTCCACGCAGAGCAACCTCTCTTGCCCAGGGCAAGTCAAGGGTTGTCCCCACTGGGTGATGTTTCTTTGAGCATTAGTGGGATGGCCACATGCCCACATCAGTTCTCAGTAGTAGGAAATGAGCTGACTCGCTGGGAGGCCAGAGACTGAGTCACCTCCTTTTTTCAACTTTTTTTTTTTTTTAAGTAGGCTCCACACCTCATGTGGGGCTCAAACTCACGACTCTGAGATCAAGAGTCACCTGCCCTACCGACTAGGCCAGCCAGGTGCCCTGTGAGTCACCTTCTTGTCCTCACCTTTGCTCCTCATGTCCTCTGGGTCCTCACCTATGCCCCCTCTCATCTGGGGAAAAAAAATCTAAACTAAGAAAACTGCCACCATAGGGACACCTGGGTGGCTCAGTCATTAGGCGTCTGCCTTCGGCTCAGGTCATGATCCCAGGGTCCCGGCATCGAGCCCCGCATCGGGCTCCCAGCTCGGCGGGGAGTCTGCTTCTCCCTCTGGCCCTCCCCCCTCGCATGCTCTATCTCATTCTCTCTCTCAAATAAATAAATAAAATCTTTAAAAAAAAATTAAAAAAAAACTGCCACCAAAAAAAAAACACCACCACTCACCCCGCTCCACCCCTGGCCCACGGCATTCCCACAGTGAGGCATCCACCTGTTCACCAAAGATCCTGAAAGGAGCATCCCATTGGTTCATTATTGAAGCCCCCCAATGCCAATGTGAGCGGGAGGAGGGGGTAAGTAGGGAAAAGAGCGAGCTGCCCCTCCCACCACCAATTCAGGCTAGGCGAGAGCCGCCAGCGCATGGGGGACATGGAGGCTGTGCCATTCTGCTCATTTGCAGCTTGAGACCAGTAAAAATCATCTAAGCTGACTGAGGTCAGGACAGCAGCTGCCTCTGGGGCAGGGTGAGGAATGCTGGGGAAGGGATGGGGGCAGGAGGGAACGTAAGGGGTTGATGGAAATGTTCACCATCTTAACTGAAGCAGCAGTGACATGTGTATAAATACTCTTCACTGCATTGACAGGGGGACTGAAGATCTGTATGTGTCACTTTATGCAAATTACAAGGCAATGGAGGGGAAGGAGCAAGCTATAAAGTTCAGCCGAAGTTATCAGAAGTGGGTGGCCTGTGATCTAGCTAAACTCTTGCCTCTGGACACTTTCTGTTCCAACAGAGCTGGGCAATTCTCCTGGGCGAGGAGGGGAGTGGCAGCATCCCCCAAGTCCCACGACGTTGCAGCAAGCGCAGCCACCAAGCATACACCGTGAAAGGAACAGGGCTCATGCGCCCCAGACGGCGCATTGTCTACACCCCAGTCTACCTGACAAGACCCCGCCGCGAGGCCGCATCTGACCGATTCCCTTGACCCCGCAACAAAGACCCCCTTTGTTCCCTGGTTAATATCCTTAGCAGGTCTGTCTAGACTCACTGTGGCAGTAATTGTCCCGTGATGTCACCAGGACCTGTGACCCAGCTCCTCCTCGCTGCACTTGGGCAGGGAACACTCCAGACGGCCCCAAGCCAAGGGGGTCCCGGCCCTTGACACCCACCTGAGCCTCCTAGGAAGAGAGAGACCTGCAACCAGTGTCCCACATCCACCACCCTGGACCTGGGGGAGACAAGATGCTCCAAAAAGGCAGTCCGTCCTGTGGGAGGTGCTTAGGGGCAGTGCCATGCTGGGGAATGATGAAAAGGGGGTGTCCTCTGTCCCCCACACTCCCACCTCCCCAATGTGGCTGATGGGAAAGAGTTCATTCTCCATTAGAACACAAGTTCACCCAAGGCATGAAGAAAGAAGGTCAGATGAGAGAAAGGGACAGAGGAGGTGGTGGTGACAGGGGAGAGAAGAGAGAGTGAAACAGACACAGACACAGAGAGATGGACGGAGAGACAGATGGAGACATGAGGGAGAGAGACAGAGAGAGACCTACAGAAAGGCCAAATGAAACTGAAAGAGAGAGACACAAGGGGAGAGAGACAGAGAGGTGGAGAGAGATATGGAGACACAAGGGGAGAGAGGGAGAGACCAGAGGGAGGCTGACAGAGACAGAGAGACAGAGTAGGGGAGAGACAGGAGAAGTTAGCTGGTCCCTGAGAGAGGAGGGGTTCCTTCTACAGGTGACAGCTTGGGCTTCTGAAAAATCATGGGGACAGGAAGTTCACTGCTGCTCACTCTGGGTAACAAAACTCCCATCTTCAGCTTGAGGTGATCAACATGAACTGCCACCTGCAACTCATGTCTGGATCACACCGAGAACACTCGGAGCCATATTTCCGTAAGGGATAGACTGGACCCATCCAATGGGACACCTTTTCATGTGCAAGTCTGTTTTATCCAGGTCAGCTAAAACACACCAAGGGCAGCTTGCAGCAACCCCACAGACGGATCCCGCAGACACTGTGCTGCGCGGAAGGCACCGGACCCAAGCGCAACTCCATTGACGCCAAGTTCTAGAACAGGTGACACCCACAGCGGCAGAAAAAAAAGAAAAAGTCAGCAGAGATGTTTACACCTGGGGGGAAATGGCTATGAAGGGCCACAAGGAGCTTCTGTGATGAGAAAGGGGCGGGGAATGTTCTAGATCTTGATCCAGAGCCGGCTGGCACAGAGGTGAACATTCATAAAATTTCGTGGAGCTACACAGACGCGCTTGCTCAGAGTATGTTTGTGCAACTCCAGCTTTTTGTTTTGTTTTGGTTTTAAAGAGGAACAATCACATCTGGGAAGGTTGGTGTCTTCTTTTTATCCATGGAATGGTAGAGAATCCTCTCTTCTTGTTTCACAGGCTTGAGGACGGAAATGGAAAGTCTTCCAGAGGCGAGGTCTGGCAAGATGGGTGACCAAAATATAAGGGGTATTTCCCTTCCGGCAGCAGGATGAAAAAGCTGCCATCCTCCACCATCCGCATCCCAAAGCTCAGAGGGATTTCCAAAGATTGTTTAATTGATTTTTCTCCTATTTAGATGCAGATCATAGTGTCTGGGGCCCAGGAATTCAGACACATGGCTTTGTGTCCACTCAGCCCCGTGAAGGCTCCTGTCTGAAACTCGCACAAAGCCAGACACACAACGTCTTCAGAAACACGCTGTTTCCTTTTTGTCTGGGGCTCCAGGGAGCGGGTGCAATGAGCAGAGCCTCTGACATGCTCCCATCTGCAGGGTCCTGGGGACCCCGTCCCTCTGTCCTGCTCACAAAGTGGGGTGAATTTTTTTTAAAGGAAAGTAGCCAAGATTTTGAGGTCTCTACTAGGGCTGATATAAAAGGTGGGGGGATCCCCAAAACTAGGGGTTGACACATTGAGGTTTCAACTTGGATTTTTTTCCAAATTCAGGGCTCTGGAGTGAAAAGCAGGGGATGCTTTAAATCAAGCAACTAATGGGCTAGGATTAACATGAGTTTGGCTCCGGTCTCTGCAGATCTGATTTATATAAGGAGAAAACGTTTCTCTCTTTCTCTCTCCCCATTGTTCCCGTCTGTCTCTCCAAATGCCCCATCTGACAAAGAAAGTGGAAGGCTTGCAGGCTGACAACCTGCTCAGGACAGTGGGAAAGACACCACCCCCCCTCAGTTTGCAGTCTTCTCCGCCCCCGGCTGCTAGGAGGCAACAGTGAGGGTCACTATACCCTCTCTACAAGGTTAATACATCCCCAACATCCCTGCCTGGTCCCCCCAAACCTGGCTGGGGCATGGGGCACTTTTGAGTCACTGCCACTCCAGTTTCCTGGCTGTGCGAACTCAGATAACTCTCTGGGGGCCTCAGTGGCCTAATCAGCAACGTGGGCACAACAATGAGTACACCCAACCATGCAAAGTTTGTGAGGCAAATTCAGAGTGCTTGGTGCAGAGCAAGCCAACAAGTGTAAGTTATACGGGTCACCATTTGGGAAGATGTGGATATCAGACTTATATGTTTTGCAGGAAGCTTCAAGGGAGCCGTTCTCTTCGTAGATTCCTTCCTCTCTTTGGTGCCATATATTTCCGAGGGGGGGGGGAGCCCAGCCCTGAGTCTGATTCCTACCCTCCAGATCTGAGTTACCTGGACTGCAATCCAGCTGGCATTCACGGTGTGCTCTCCAAAAGGGCCAAATCCTGAAAGAGCAAACAGTAAAAGCAGCATGTTACCACCCGGTGACCTTTGCTAGCCTGCCCAGGGTTGGTTTGCTGCCTCCACCTGGCAGGACGGAACCGGGAACTTTCAGCGGCTGCCCGCCACCAGGGCCAATGTCAGGGGCCTGGTCCCACGATCTGGGGTACACCCAGGGCCCTTCAGAGCCCCTCCCCCCCCCACTGCTCTCAACTGTCCTTTCTTGTCTTCACCTTCACCTGACCCTCGTACCTGGCAAGAGGCCAGTGGCCTCCTTTTGCCCCAGAAAGGGCTGGCCTTTTCCCTTCTCGATTTTTCCACTAACCCCGACCCCCATCTATAATTATCTTATCACTGTCTTTGTGCAGGGCCTCTGTGCTCCGTGAATCACCACAAAGTGAGGAATGGCCCTTAAGGGATACTGTGGGTGTCTCCCAGGCCAGGCTGTCCAGACACCATCCTGCCAGGCTCCTCCCCACTTGCTGGAAGGCCCCACTTACAAACTGAGGGAGTGGTCTGAGGACGAGCTAAGTGTCCTGCATACACTGTGGCCTTCAGCCTCACTGAATCCTCTTTCAGGCAAGGCTGTTTCCTGGACCCCTTTTACAGGAGCCAGACTAAGGCACAGACAGGGTGGAAACCGTTGCCCAGGGTCACAGAGCAAGAAGGCAGAAGAGCTGGGATTCGAAACCAGACCCACGAGAGTCCACAGCTCTTCTATTCTAATCACCCTGCCTAGAAATGAATATCTCCAAGAGAGGCTGCCCTGGAAGTGTGGGTCACTCCGGCTGGACTGAGGGTCCCAGGTGGCGTCGTGGCCGTGGGAGGGATGCTGTGCCTTGGAGGCAGGACCTCTCCACCCCCTTCTCCTCTCCTGGATAGACTAAGTAGGAGTCCAAGCTCACCACCTAGAAACAGGGTGACCTCTCTAAGCCTCAGTTTCCCCTGTGCAAAACGGAGGTGGTACAGATGTAATGAAGTCATGCAAGGAAAATGCCCAGTCCGGTGGCTGCCTGCAGAATCCAGCACTGGAGGAGCAAATAACCAGATACGGAAGGGCTGGCGGGGGGCGGCGGGGGGCGGCGGGGGGGGGGGGGGTGACAGCAGCAACTCTCCCCGCAATTACACACATCTGTGAAGTGAGTGCCTTCTACCTTCCTGGGAATTCCAGGATCAGCCTCACCGTCCCGAGGCCAGAAAACACTTGTGTGAACCTTAGCTGGATCTCCCACTCTGACCCCTCCAGACAGCGGGTCAAAATGACCCCCCAACCAGAGGCCCGGCGGAAGTTGATGCCCACGTGGCCCTGAGGCGGAGTCTTCTCGAGGAGGAACAGTTAGTTTCAGGGAGTTGGTGACAGCAGGGACGGGCTCACCCATAAACAGCCGGGGGGTGGGGGGTGGGGGCGTGGAGATTTTGACCCACGCGGTCCTGGGGACAACAGGGAGAGCGGCCGGCCCCCCGAGGTCCCCCGCCCTCCACCTGTTCTTGCCTGGGGAGAACAGACCCCCATTTGCACAGGGCTGGGGGAGCAGTGGCTGGCAGGAGGTTTATTTGTCACTGGGGCACTTCCTGCCCGCAAATCGGCCTTTGTCCCCTGGGGCCGTGGGTGGGGACAGGCCCGACCTCGGGAGGGGCAGGGAGAAGTGAAGTCCTGCCCACCGGCCCGTCAGATGGAACAGACAGGTGCCCAGAGGACCACTGTCCTCACCCGGGGAAAGAAGGACGCCCGAGGGGCCTGTTCTGCGCGGGGCACTTGACCGGACCCCCACACCCCTGCTTGCCCCGACCCCTGACAGTGCGACCATAGGGGCGCCCCTTCTCCACTTTCTACGTGTTGCGCCAACTGAGCTGGGCGATGACATCTTCCAAACCTGAGAGGACTTCTAGCACCTTCCCCTCCCGGGCCACCGCGCCTCTGCCAACCCCGCCGGCTCTGGAGCCGCCCAACCCGCCCCTGCCTGCGGTCGCTGTCGCCGCGGCCGCCATCAGCGTACCCGTCACCACCACCGCCTTCCTGGGCTGCTCCATGGCGGGCTGGGGCTGCGCCTCGGACCCGCTCCTGTCGGGACTGGCGAGTCGGCCACCGCCCCCGCCGCCCGGACCCCGCGCCGCCCCGCCCCCGGCCCCGCCCCCGGGACCGCCCCCGGCCGGGCCGCTCGGCGTGCGCGCCCCCGGGCCTGAGACGCAGCGTGCGCGCCCCGACCCCGGCACGCACCCCGGGAGCGCTGGACTCCCCACCTTCCCCAAGCTCAGTTTTCCCACCTGTAGGATGGGGACAGTTCGTTTCGTACGACGTGGCCGCTTGAACTCAGTGAGTCAGGCGCTCCGACGAGCCGGTCATTTATTCCGCGTGTTCACTGAGCGCCCGCTGTCTGCCCACTCCTGGGAATTATCTGGCTCCCTCCCCCGCCACCTCCCTGTAAGACCCCGTTATTCACTCCATTTTTTAGAGGAAGAACCTGAAGCATGCCTGGTTCGTAGGGCCGCTCGACTAGAGCCTCCTGGAGTCAGAGAAGTGGCATGCCTGTGGGCCAGCACCACAGTAAGGTGTTCCGAAAGTCGTCTTCTTCTTCTTCTTCTTCTTTTTTTTAAGATTTTATTTATTTATTCATGAGAGGCAGAGGGAGAAGCAGGCTCCCAAGGAGCAGGGAGCCCGATGCGGGACTCGATCCCAGGACCCTGGGATCATGACCTGAGCCGAAGGCAGATGCCTAACCATCTGAGCCACCCAGGCGCCCTTGCCGAAAGTCTTCTGCAGGCTCCCATGTTGCAAAGAAGGAGGCTGATGTGGCTCCACAGACCTCGGCCTCCCCTCTCTCCACCTCGCCAACACTCAATCCACTTCTAGTCCCAACAGTCCTTCAAGGGCCTAGTGGAGTCCCACCCCAGGGCCTTTGCACTTGCTGTTGCTTCTCTGCCTGGAGCATGCCCTGAAGGTTATCTGCAAACCCAGCTGCTTCTCTTCCTTCAGAGGTCAGCTGAACTTCACCTCTTCCTAGGGGTTCTACTTCCCCTACCTGACAGATTCCCCCACCCCACCCCTCACCCTCGGTGAGGAGGTCCCTCTCCTTTCCTTGCTTCATCCTCTTCGTAGCAGTGATCACACTCCATTGTAGACACTGCTTTTCTGATTTGTTTCCCATTTTTTCTGACATAGGGATTAGGACTTCCAGGGCAAGGATGTGTCTCCATTACAGCCATGTCTGTGCACCCAATATGTGTCTGGCATACAGTAGGTCACCCACTAATATTGATCAGAGACCAGAATTTCCCCAAATACAGCCAAAAAAATAAAGCTGAGTTTCTGGCCACATCATCAGAAAACAGGACTAGACCTTGGACTTGGGTCACTGACATCTCATTCCAAGCAGCCTTGGCCTGGGATTAGCTAGCGTGCCAACTCAAGAGCTATCTGCCTCTGACCCTGGCCTTGGAATACCCAGGGCAGAGTTCACTGGACTGGACCGGAGCCCTGGTTTGCGAGCACAGACCAGAGGTCACATACTCAGTGGCTATTTTGGTCTCTGGCAGTTTCAGGTAGAATTCAGAAAATCTGAGAGCCGGCCTGCACCAGCTGTGGGAACAAGACCCAAGCCAACTGGGAGAAGAGAACAGAACAAAAATCTCATCAAGGATCACGTTTCATAACTCCAATGTGTAATAAGTGTCTGCACATGTTGCTAGAAGCCAGGGTTGTGGAGGAAGGGAAGCCACATCATTTTCCCTCATCCCACCATACAAAAGGGAGGAAACATGTATAACATCCAGAGTCAGTGCTGATGGGGAGAAACTGAGTCACACACTGCTGAGACTGGATGGGAGAAAGGCTCGGATACACGGGTAGCCCAAACCACATTCGGGCCCTGTATGAGCACATCACTGGGGTTTTCTTTCTTAATCTCACAAAACCCTTCAAGGGAGGACTCTTATCCCATTTTTCAAGTATGGAAACTGAGGCCCAGAGCAGCTCAGTCACTTGTCCCAGGATCCCATATGGGAGGGACAGGGATTTGGAGCAGGAGTACATAGGCTTGTCCTTAGGGAGGACAAGCAGCCCCCAAAATATCCCGGCTGGCACTTCCAAGGTCTGTGCTCAAGGATCTGCTTTGCAACAGTGGCAGGATAGATGAAGGAGCAGGGAGAAATAGAGGGCACCTTAAAAAAAGAAAGCAAGATGGGGGTGCCTGGATGACTCAGTCTTTTAAGCGGCCAACTCTTGATTTTGGCTCAGGTCATGATCTCATGGGCCTGGGATCAAGCCCCACTTAGAACTCCGTGCTCAGCAGGGAGTCTGCTTGAGGATTCTCTCTCTTCCTCTCCCTTTGCCTCTCCCCCCACTCACACGCACACGCATTCTCTCTCTTTCTCAAATAAATAAATCTTAAAAACAAAACAAGATGGTTACTTTGGAAAAACAAGTGCAATAAAGGGCTGCTACCACATGGAAAAGCTTGACAGTTCCTCAAGAATTTCAACGTAGTTACCAGAGGACCAGCAATTCCACTCCTAGGTATAAACCCCAAATAATTGCAAATAGGTGTTCAAACAAATACTTGTACGTGAATGTTCATGACACCATTCAATTGCCAAAAGGTCAGTACAAACAAACAAATGTCCATCAACAGATGAATGGGGAAACAAAATTGGTCCATCCAGGAGTGGAATATTACTCAGCCATAAAAAGGAAGGGAGTTCTGATACACGCATGGATGAACCTTGAAAACATCATGCCTACTGAAGGAAGCCAGTTACAAAAGGCCACAGGGTGTAGGATTCCACTTATATGAAACCTCCAGAACAGGGAAGTCCATAGAAACAGAAAGGAGATTAATGGTTGCCAGGGGCAGGGGAAGGAGGGCAGGGAGCAACTGCTCATGGGGATGGTGTTTGCTTTTGGGTGATGAAAATGTTCTGGAACTAGATAGAGGTGATGGTTGCACAACATGGTGAATGTATTTAATGCCAATGAATTGTACACTTTAAAATGGTTTTAGTGGTAAGTTTTATGTTATGTGCATTTTATCAGAAAGAAAGAAAGAAAGAGGGAGGGAGGAAGGAAGGAAGGAAGGAAGGAAGGAAGGGAGAAAAGAAGAGAAAGAAAAGAAAAGAATAGAGGGGCTCCTGGCTGGCTCAGTCGGTAGAGCATGCAACTCTTGATCTCGGGGTCCTAAGCTCGAGCCCCAAGTTTGGTGTAGTTTTACTTTAAAAATAAATAAATAAATAAAATATTAAAAAAAAGAAAAGGAAAAGACAGCGTGGAAGTATTCATGGAATGAAAAGCAAATGCAAAAGTTAGAAAGACAAACACAAATGTGTTTGCAAATGCAGAAAATATCTCAGGAAGGAAAAGCAAGAAATTGATAATACCTTTGGGGAGAGAACCAGGGTGGGGATGTGTGTGAAAGTGGGGGCGGAGGGGGAACACTACCAATGCTTCTTGCCCGCAGCACATACATCAACTGCAGGGTTCCGCAGCTATCTGAAAGTAGAGCATTTCCATGAAACCCGTAGTAAGCAGAGATGGCCAAGAAGCCATCACCATTCATTTATATGGAAAAATTTTTGAGCATTCCCAGACCCCCCAAAATAACCTCTCTCAGGCTTTTCTGGTACCTGAGGACGCGTCCTGTTAACAGATGCACAAAATCAGTCAAAATAAAACCCAGATGCTCACAGCCACAGTTCAATGCTCTGGCAGCTTGATGCTGGGATGCTGAGGGCAGTTCTCAGAGGAGGACCCTGGCTGCCTCTGTCAGGACTTGCTGAAGAACAAACACTGAAGGCTACCTTCGCTTTTCACCCTTTTCCTTAGAGCAGAAGTCCCTTCCGATTTCTTTCAGTTAGGGAAAACAGGTACTAACGTGTAGGTATTTTGTGAAATCAAGTGGGATAATGTGAACTTTTGAAATGTTGGGTATACCTGTGCTCAGAAATAAATACAATACAAAAACTTTTGCTTTTAAAAAATGCCACCAGGGACGCCTGGGTGGCTCAGTCGGTTAGGTGTCTGCCTTCGGCTCAGGTCATGATCCCAGGGTCCTGGGATCGAGTCCCACATCGGGCTACTTGCTCAGTGGGGAGCCTGCTTCTCCCTCTGCCTGCCGCTCCCCCGTGATTGTGCTCTCTCTCTCTCTGACAAATAAATAAATAAAATCTTTAAAAACAATGCCACTAGGGTGCCTGGGTGGCTCAGTTGGTTGGGCGACTGCCTTCGGCTCAGGTCATGATCCTGGAGTCCCGGGATCGAGTCCCGCATCAGGCTTCCTGCTCGGCGGGGAGTCTGCTTCTCCCTCTGACCCTCTTCCCTCTTGTGCTCTCTATCTCTCATTTTCTCTCTCTCAAATAAATAAACAAAATCTTAAAAAATAAAATAAAAATAAAAACAATGCCACTAGAGTGTTGTTATTGTTGTTGTTTTTAGGGGGAGAGGGGGCAGAGGGAGAGAGAGAAGTTTAAGCAGGCTCCCTGCCCAGCACAGAGCCTGATGCCAGGCTCGATCTCACAACCCTGAGATCATGACCTGAGCCGAAATCAAGAGTCAGATGCTTAACTAACTAAGCCACCCAGGTGCCCCGGTGTTTTTACTTTAATTGCGGTAAAATACACACAACATAAAATTTGCCATTTTTAAGTGTACCGTTCAGTAGTGTTAAAAGAACATTCACGTTGTCATGCAACTAATCTTCAGAACTCTTTTCATTTTGTAAAAGTAAAACTCTGTCCCCATTAAACGCTAATTCCCCATCCCCCGTCCCCCAGCCCTGGCACCCACCATTCTACTTTCTGTCTCTATGAACATGGCTACCTTAGGGACCTCATATAAGTAGAATCTACTACAGTCTTTGTCTTTGTGTGACGGGCTTATTTCAGTTAGCACCGTGTCCTCAAGGTTCATCCACGTTACGGCATGGGTCAGAATTTCCTTCCTGTTTAAGGCTGATAATAAACCATTGTATGAATATACCACATTTAGTTTTTCCATTCATCTGCTCTCGGATACGGGTTGCTTCCCCTTTTGGCCATTATGAATAGAGCTGCTATGAACATGGGTGTACAAATATCTCTTGGAGACCCTGCTTTAAATTCTTTTGGTCACTCAGCTTTTATAACTTCTTATTTTGAAATAGCTTAATAAGACTAATATAAAGTTGAAAAAAAAACGTGTTTCCATGGCCCCTTAACTCAGCTTCCCCCAGTGAAATGGTCTATCTTACTAAATTATTGCCAAACCAGAAATTGACATTGGTACAATGTAATAGACTCAGAAGCCACACCTAATTTCCCAGAGTTGTTGGAAGAAAAAAAAAGTTTCATTTGTAAATAATTGTTTCTTTTAAAATGTTTATTCAAGGGGTGCCTGGGGTGGCTCAGTCAGTTAATGAAGCGTGGCCTTTAGCTCAGGTGGTGATCCCAGGGTCCTGGGGTTGAACCCCATGTCAGGCTCCCTGCTTAGCAGGAAGCCTCCTTCTCCCTCTCCCTCTACCCCTCCCCCCACTCATGCTCTCTCTCGCTCTCTCAAATAAAAAAATAAAATCGTTTAAAACATAAAATGTTTATGAGATTTTCTTAGGGAGAGAATGGAAGACAGCAAGTGTGGTGGTTAGAGCCAGTTGGCTTGACTTCAAATGCATGCCCTCAGATGAGTTACTTTCCCATTCCAAGCCTCAGTTTCCTCATCTGTAAAATGGGAATTACAGAGTGCAGGGGGTACTGGGAGTCCTGGGAGGGAAGTAAAGTCTAAGAGTATTAGCATGGATAGCAATGTGGTCATACAGAATAGAGCACCTTTTTTTTTTTTTAATAGAATGAGATGTGTGTCTTTCCTTGTTGTTCATAACCTTAGCAGTCTTTTTTTCTTTTTAAAAGTTTATTTATTTGAGAGAAAGAAAAAGAGCGCGCAAACAGGGAAAGAGGGAGGAGTCTCCCCACAGAGCAGGGAGCCCAACATGCGGCTCGAACCCAGGACGCTGAGATCATGACCTGAGCCAAAAGCAGCCGCTTAACTGACTGAGCCACCCAGGCGCCCCCCACCCCTTTTTAAATTAGACTCCATGCTGGGCTTGGAGGCTTCAACTCACAAGCCTGAGATCAAGCCTGAGCTGAGATCAAGAGTCGAATGCCACCCAGGCGCCCCATGACCTTAGCAGCCTTGAGGACGCCTGGCCAGGTGTCCTGCGGGATGCCCCCGATCTGGGTCTGTTTGATGTTCTTGTTGTGATTAGAATGGGACTGTGGGTGTTTGGGGAAGACCACAGAGGTGAGATGCTCCTTTCATCTTATCACATCAGGGGTTCCTGACATCCCCCACCATTTATCACAGTGGCACAATCTGGATCACTTGGTGCAGGGGGTGTATGAGTTTCCTGAGGCTGCTGTAACAAATGACCACAGACTTGGTGGCTTAAAACAATGCAAATTTATTCTCTCAGAGTTCAAGAGGCCAGAAGTACAACATCAAGGTGTCATCAGGGCCACATTCCCTCTGGAGGCTCCAAGGGAGGATCCTTCTTTGTATCTTCCAGGTTCTGTGGGTTCCTTAGCTTGTGGTTGCATGGCTCTAACCTCTTGTCTGTTTTCTCTGTGTTTCAAATTTCCCTCTGCCTTTCTCTTAGAAGGACATCAGTCATTGGGTTTTGGTTCCAGCCTAAACCCCAGGCAATCTCATCTCAGATCCTTAACTTAAATCTGAAAAGACTCTTTTTTCAGATAAGGTCGCATTCACAGGTTCTGGAGTTAGGACTTGGACATGTCTTTCAGGGCAGGCCATTCAGCTCACTGTGTGTGGTAACTGTCACAAGTCTCCACTACCAAGTCACTATTTCCCCCTTTCTCTACTCTATTCTTTGAAAGTGAGTCACTGAGCCCAGCCCACCCTTGGTGATGGTGGTGAGTTTACATATAATTTTTAATGAATGGAAAACATTCTGTCTAGTGGGTGAACCATAGCTTACTCAACAAGTCCACTGCTGTTCTTTTTGCTCTTTTACAATTGGCAACATTGCTGCAAGGCCTTGGCATAGAGTGTTTCCCTTCCTTTGCAAGACCTCCTTAGTATAAAATTTCAGAAATGGCTTACTGCGTTGAAGGGCATGACACGTTATGGACTTTGAGACATAATTGGCAGATGATGCCAATGTTTTCCCCCACTTAAAAGGAAATATATATGTCTACCAATTTCACCACGATCTTGACAGATTGAGTCTTACACCGCCCCCTTTTTTAGTGGAGGGTAGGGTGTTTTGGTTAATTTGATAGGTACAGGGGCGCCTGGGTGGCTCAGATGGTTGGGCGTCTGCCTTCAGCTCAGGTCATGATCCCAGAGTCCTGGGATAGAGTCCTGCATCGGGCTCCCTGCTCCTTGGGAGCCTGCTTCTCCCTCTGCTTCTCTCTCTCTCTGTCTCTCATGAATAAATAAATAAAATCTTTAAAAAAAAAATTTGATAGGTACATTGACCTGCACTCTTGAGGTTTTTGCTGTCAGAAATACAATTTAAAGTGGATTGGAAAAAATAGCATAATTGGTTCAAGGGATAAGGAAAGGGGCGCCTGGGTAGCTCAGTTGGTTAGGCGACTGTCTTTGGCTCAAGTCATGATCCTGGAGTCCCGGGATCGAGTCCCGCATCGACCTCCCTGCTCAGCGGGAAGCGGCTTCTCCCTCTGACCCTCCCCCCTCTCATGTACTCTCTCTCTCAGATAAATAAATAAATAAATAAATAAATAAATAAATAAATAAATAAATAAATCTTTAAAAAAAAAAAGAAAAAAGGGATAAGGAAAGATGTAGATTTATGAAGCATCAGGTATGGCTGGGTCCAGGATTAATCAGGGCCAAGATTCTGAAGAGACTGCCGTGTCTGTACCTGACTCACATTACTCCAGCTCTGCAGTTTCAGAACCGTCCCAGGGAAGCTCTCTGACTGGATGGGCCTGGGTCGTGTGTCCATGATGAGAGGGTGTAAGGAACTGGACTGACAGTCGCAAACTGGCCCATGCAAACTCTCATATTTTTGTTTCTACAAGTCAGAGTTGAGAAGGCTTAAGTGTGCAAGAAAGCAATGACAATGTGGCACAAACCAGGTATGACGAAAATCAGTGCAAGCTACTAAGGTTCAAAGTAAAGAGAAGGAATGATTAGATTTGGGGGGCAGTCATTGAAGTGCTCTCAGAGCAGCTACGCATTAGTGCACATTATGCCAATTGCCAGGGACAGAGTCCAAACTCCAAGCGAATTAAGCAATAAAGGACAACTTTTTGGGCTCATATAAGTGGAAAGGCACGCCTTACAGCTTCAGGTATAGCTGGATCCAGGGGCTCACACCATGCCTCCTTTTCCACACAGTAGCTGTAAGTATACGCTGGATTCATCCTGCAGAAAGCTTCATCCAGAAAATCAATCCTAGGCTTTCACTATCTCACTTTTAAACAACCTCCTCCGACAGCGCTCTTCTGCTGCCTTAGTATCACTCCCAAGGAAGACCTAATTGGCCTTGGTTGGTCACATGCTCCTCCTTTAACCAATCACTATGGCCAGGGGGATGGCCAACTCTGATTGGCCACCCCTATGTTGAAAGGGCTGACAAAAACTGCAGTGACGCATTCTGCCACACGGGGTCACCCAAGCAGAGTTTTCAAGGATGAATAGGAGTTTGCTAATTGGGCAAAAGGAGAAAGACTACACATAGAAGTCAAGAAAAGTCAGAAAAGTAGTGTACCAGCACATGATTTTCTTCCTACTTGTGCCACCATGTTGTGTTGAGACAGTTCACTGAACCCCAGTTTCTGCTGTTTATAAATTAAGCAGCCTTCCTGGGTGGGTCAGTCGGTTAAGCGTCTGCCTTCAGCTCAGATCATAATCCCAGGGTCCTGGGATCCAGCCCCACATCGGGCTACCTGCCCAGGGGAGAGTCTGCTTCTCCCTCTCCCCCGCTTTCAATGTGTGTGCTCTCTCGCTTTCAATCTCTTAAATAAATAAAATCTTTAAAAAATATAAAAAAGAAAAGAAAGGCTCTCAAGCCAATGCTGACACTCAGGAGACCTGGAGAAGGGAAGTCACTGGGGGAGAGCACCTATTGCTTATTTACAGGCTTGAAGGTCAAGGCATGCATGAAAGTCAAGACAGAGGAAGGAATCCTTGATGATCATCCAATTGGTAATTACTTGGTGTAGTGGGTTGAGAAGTGTCCCCTAAAAAGATGTTCTAACATAACATAGGTAAGTTCTAACCCCCATACCTGTGAATAGGACCTTTTTTGAAATAAAGTCTTTGCAAATGTAATTAAGGATCTCAAGATTATTTTATCCTGGATCTAGGGTGGGCATAATAAGAGAATGTCCTTATAAGAAAAGGAGAGGAAGACTTGAGATAGGGCGACACACAAAGAAAGCCATGTGAAGACAGTGGCAGAGATTGATATTTCTGGGGACCAAGGAACTATGAGATTGCTGACAGCCACCAGAAGCTGGGAGAGAAGTATGGGACAAATTGTCCCTCAGAATCTTCAGAAGGAACCAACCCTGCTGATTCCTTGATTTCAGACTCATGAATCGAGTTCTATTGTTTTAAGCCGCCCAGTTTGTGGTAATTTGCTATGGCAACCCAAGGAAAATAATACATTTACCTATCTATTTTGCTTATCATCTGTCTCCCCAGTGGGCTCCTAAATCCCAGGAGGGCCAGTTTCGTCTGGTTTGGTCGCTGTGTGTATCCAGAAACAGGCACATAGCAGGTGCTCAATAACTATCACTCGCCTGGGTACTAAGTGCTCCGTTTGTGCTAGACGCTGTATTTTTGTTTTTTAAGATTTTATTTCTTTATTTGACAGAGAGAGACACAGCGAGAGAGGGAACATAAGCAGGGCGAGTGGGGGAGGGAGAAGCAGGCTTCCCGTGGAGCAGGGAGCCCGATGCGGGGCTCCATCCCAGGACCCTGGGATCATGACCCTGAGCCGAAGGCAGACGCTTAACGACTGAGCCACCCAGGCGCCCTAGACGCTGTTCTAAGTGCTTTTACCTGGCTTAACTCATTTCATCCTCACTACAACCTCGGACAGACGCTATCATTAAACCAATTTTACAAAGGGGCAAAACTGAGGTTCAGAGGGGCACAGCCGGAATTCCAACCTACCAAAAGGCGTGCCCTGGATAAGCATCGACTACAGTAATGAGAATCCGAACTGTAGGAGCCCTAAGGGAGGCATTAGACACAACCCAATAACCACGGCGCCTCAATTTCTTCCTTTGCAAATTGTAGCAATATCCAGCTTTGCCCACAGGGTGGAGCCCAAGAGATCGGCGAGAATTTCACCTGCGCATGCGCCTTTACCCACAAGGCCTCTTGCACTGGCTCCGCCCCCTTTTTCAGCACTCACGTCGACACTTTACGGCCCTTTCTCTTACCCTCCAGTGAAAAACACAGCCAACCTTGCCGGTGGTGTCTAGCTGATCCCTCCCTACACCGCGCGGATTGGGTGCTCTTACCTCGAGCCGTGCGCTGACTGGCTCGTGTCGCTGCCACTTCATTTCAGCCTAGTGGCGCGCGGCAGGGCGGCTACCGGCGGGCGCGTGAGCGGCGGCGGCGGCGGCGGCGGAAGTGGTCGGCGAGCCTGCTCCCCGCCAACAGCATGGTGAGGGCAAGGCGGTGGCAGGTCTCTCCGGGAGGCGGGGAACGCGGCCGCCGAGGGCCCTCGGGGCGGGCGTTGAGGCAGGGGCGACGCGGAGCTAGCATGCAGTCAGGGCCTCGTTTCTGCCCCCCCGGCCCCAGACGGGGACACAGGCCGGAGAAGGCAGGGAGGTTTCCCAGAGCATCCAGCCTGTCAGTCTCGGGGGACTTAGAATTGGACGAACGTGTAATCAATGTGTCAGCCTACCTGCAATCTTTCCACCTTGCAGATGGGGAAACTGAGGCCTGAGAGGGGACCGCCAAAGGGTCCGGTGAATACCGAAGAGTGAATTCGGGCAGGGGAGTGGCTCCGAGTGCATCCGACCCAGTCTAACTTCATATATTGGAAAAGTGGAGCGACAGAGGGCCGATCTGAGTTCTCAAATTAAACCGGTTTTGAGAATTACAGGACTTGCAAGGGCCTTTAGAATGTTAGCACAGTCATCTGTGTCTCTCATTTTAAGGCTGGAAAAGCAGACCCAGAGAGCGGGTTTGCCATCTCCCTGGATCACACTGGATGTCGTTTCTGGAGAAGGGAGCATTTTGAGCCAGGAGTGGACTTAACTGTATCCTTCCAGTTCGGTGAAGGAAAATTGAGGCCCTGCCGGGAAGCCTCTCCAGGACCATGCTGCTCTCAGATCCTGAAAGTTCTGGATTTGGGTCAGAGAGAGTGCCCCTGCCTTCAATGTTTAGACAGGGAGGTGCGTCTGGCTGAGAGCCTGGGACTCTTGATCTCGGGGGTAGTGAGTTCAAGCCCCTCGTCGGGCCTAGAGGTTACCTTAAAAAAAAAAAAGAAGATGGATAGACAGGGAAACAGGACCATACAGAAATTCAGAGCCAGGCCTCCTAGGAGAGTGTCTGGCCCATCAGCACCAGTCTCTCTCTCAGGGTCATTGCATGTTTCTCAGAGCTTAAGGTTAGTAGAGGTTTGTACTAAATACTGCTGGCTGGTGCAGGAAATGAGAGAGGTAGTGGGTTCCTCTGCTGGAGGGCAGAGTTGGCCTGAGGGGGATG
Organism: Zalophus californianus; assembly: GCF_009762305.2. NCBI lineage: Eukaryota > Metazoa > Chordata > Mammalia > Carnivora > Otariidae > Zalophus > Zalophus californianus. Next base: position 13,773,550 of record NC_045595.1, on the reverse strand, counting down.
GGCAGAACTGGAAGCTACCTTCCCCCTTAAGTTCCTTGGAAACAGGCTCTTTTATTTTATCCCTGATATATTCCTAGAGCCTAGAACAGTACTTGTGCAAAGAACAGACTCTTTTTCAGCCTGAAGAATGCCAGGAAGGGACAAGGCATGACAGACTCCCAGTTCCCCAAGGTCATGATGGGGCAGGAAGCAGGGGTCTGAGGGTGTGTGTGTTTGGGAGGGGTCTCCATAACAGCTTCCTGAATTGGGAGCCTCAGGAAGCCATCTGGTCTAGTCTTAGATTGGTCTAGACCTGACAACCAGATCCTAGACATTCTGAAAAAGCCCAGACGAAAGGATGCTCTTTCCTGAAGCTTTTGACTTTCCCAACTCCAGATGGCCCTGTCTTCTGAACAGTGTCCTAGCCCGTCCCATCTCCCTTGGCACCTTCAAGAACTTCTTCCCAACCAAGTTTTTTAAGTTCTCGGGGAATCTTCCCCTCCTCTCTGCTCTGTCTCCAGCAGTTTGGGGATGAGGGTCTGGAAAATGGCAAGATGTGGACACTGCTCCAGGCCACGCAGCCTTGGAGGACTGTCCCCAATACCACCTCTACCCAACTGAGCCTCTCCTTTTTTTTTTTTTATGTATTTATTTGACAGAGAGAGAGCACAAGCAGGGGCAGTGGCAGGCAAAGGGTGAGGGAGAAGCAGGCTCCCCACTGAGCAAGGAGTCCTACGCGGGGCTCCATGCCAAGACCCTGGGATCATAACCTGAGCCAAGGCAAATGCTCAACTGACTGAGCCACCCAGGCGCCCCTGGGCCTCTCCTTTTCTTATCTGTGGGGTGGGGCAGGTATCCCACCCACGCCATGTGCCTCCCTGGATGGTGTGTGCATTTTCTTGTGTATTTGTTCAGCAAATATTTACCGAGTCCCTCTCGAGTCCCTGGCCCTGAGTTCGGCACTGGACAAAGTCCACACCCTCTGAGTTTTCCAGTCTGGCCAGGGAGATGTAATAAACAAGATAATTAGAGACTGGCTGTGTCCTATAATGGAAGCAGCAGGGGGTGGCCCAGGTGGAAATCTCAACCCCTAGATGAGGTTATTATGAGGGCCTGGCCAAGCGAGGTAAGAGGTGACATGTGAGCAGCCACCAGCCTGGGGAAGGACAACCCAGGCGGAAGAAACTGCAGGAACAAAGGTCAGACGGCAGGATTGGGTGTGGCTAGTGAGAAACAAACTGGGCCACTTCGGCTGGAGGGGGCTTGGCCTTGTGACTCGTTGGGGGAGTTAGATGCCTAGGGGAGTGTTGGGAGCAGGTGTTGGTCACTTCTGTGTCTTAGACATCCTCTCAGCTGCTTTGTGAATAGTGCGCTGCCCGTGACAGCCAAGGAAGCTCTGGGTTCTCCAGGGCTGTGCCGCCAGTAGCTGGGACAGGAGAGAGGCCAGCATGGGCACAGAAGCTGCGCACACCATAAAAGGACTCCTGTGGGGCCCCTGCTGACAGGCTTCAGCTTACTTTCATGGGCTGTCTCAGGATCTTGTCGTGGTGTCCCTGGGAAGGTCCCTCCTGCTCTGGCCACTGGTCCCTCGTCTAGAGGGGCCTTGGCTTTACCTCTCTGCCTCTCAGTGCTGAATCCGTCTTCATTCTCGCCTTCCAGGCCCAACCTTGCTCTGTCCCGTCTCAGGCGATCTGGGAGGAAGACCTGAGTGTGTCTTCGCTCTGGTCCACATTCCCATCTTGGACACAAGAGAACAGGCTTGCTCAGGAAAGCCTGAGGCTTCGCCACAGTAAAAGGCGACTGAGGCTTATGGCCTCCGTGTGTGAGTCGGACCCATGGCTCTCTACCCCTGGGTACCATCGCACAGATGAATTCCAAATGAGAGGGCAGGAGCCGCAGGTTGGCTAGGTCGGGGCCCCCCCAGCCTGCTTGCCTGTCCTCCTCTGAGCAGTCACCCCTTCTCCACGTGGCCCCTTCTTCCTTTTTACCAGGAAGCCAGTGCAGGAAGTGGGCTTGGGCCTGGCTTCCTGCCGCCACTGGACCTCCCCTAGGCGGCTCTTCTCAGGAAAGGTTGTGGGCTGTGGGAATCCCCCTCAGGCCTTTCCACAGGAGCCGTCCTGTGGGAGTTGGCCATTTCTGGCCTCCAGTCCCCCCCACCTAGAGAAGCAGCTGGCCTGCATCGGGAGTGTGAGGGCAGGCCGAGACTCCCCTGCAGCGAGCTTCTGGGGGTCAGGCTGACAGAATTCCAAAGCCAGTGCAAGGTGCAGTGAAGCTCCCGTCCTCCCTGAGGCAGTGAGTGTCTCATATGTGGGACCCTTAGACCAGAACCTTCATTTGGCCTTGCTGGATGGGCTATCATTGGATCCTGGACCCAAGCACTGCCACCTGAGTCACCCTCCTGGAGACTGAGAAGCAGGCTCCAGTGTTGTATGGGTCGTGATTTATGTTCCCAAAATGAAAAGAGCTGATTTTTTAATATCTTGAAAGCTGACTGTATGTGGGTGAGTTTTTTAAAAGATTGCATCTCTCATATGCTGTTACTTGTAGTAACGACAGATTTTTTTTTTCTGGAATGTTTTTCGCCTTACCTGGTGAATTTTCTCACTGAAAACCCAGTTTAGATGTAGCCACCTTAGATCGAGGTTGCTACCCAACAGCCTGGCCGAATCCTTCTTGGTCCAGTCAGGGCTGCCCTTCGAGGCGTGGGCTCAGCATGAGCTGACTTCCAGCGGATGGGGTCAAGCCAGGCTCTATCTCTTACTAGCTTTATAGTGGCAGGCAAGTCCCTCAGTCTCTCTCTTTTTTTTTAAGATTTTATTTATTTGACAGAGACAAAGCGAGAGAAGGAACACAAGCAGGGGGAGTGGGAGAGGGAGAAGCAGACTTCCCATGGAGGAGGGAGCCCAATGTGGGGCTCAATCCCAGGGCCCCAGGATCATGACCTGAGCCAAAGGCAGACGCTTAACAACTGAGTCACCCAGGCACCCCAGTCCCTCAGTCTCTTAAGCCTCAGTATCCCCATCTGTAAAGTGGGTGTGACGACAACTGTATATGAGGATGAAAAAGAAAGCTGCATCTATTTAAAAAAAAAAAAGATTCTATTTATATGAGAGAGCGAGGGCCCGTGCATGCGTGGGGAGGGAGGGGCAATGGGAGAGGGACAAGCAGACTCCCCACTGAGCACAGGGCCTGACACAGGGCTCAGTCCCAAGACTCTGTGATCACCACCTGAGCCGAAGTCAGACGCTTAACCAACTGAGCCACCCAGGCGCTCTGAATGAGAGAAACATCAGTTGAGCAAAAAAGGCAAGCTGCAGAAGGATCCTTGTGCTCTGGCCCTCGTGATAAGCATGGAAGGCTAGGCCCTTTCCTGTCAAAGGTGTGAATATAGGCAACATGAGTTGTAAAGAAAGGCCCAGAATGGTCAGCACCAAGACCAGATGACTGCTGCCTCTGAGATTGGGTGTGGGGGAGTATTCCAGGCTTTATTTCCTAAAGTGGGAGGCAGGTATGTGTCCTGGGGTTGGGCAGAGTTAGGAGCACACATTTTCTGTCGGGGGTCAGGGCCATGTGTTCCTGCACCCCCAGCGCAGTGATGAGCTGGCAGATTTGTGAGATTGGAGTCCCAGCCCTGCCCAAGGGCCGGGGCCCCTCAGTGCTGATCAGACAAGTTATGTGTCTTTGTTTGCCTTCCAGCTTCCCCTGTCGCTGCTGAAGACGGCTCAGAATCATCCCATGGTGAGTACATGCCTGTCAAGGGCAGCAAGTTTTCAGCGGGAACCAGCCTCAGAACAGGGACAGGGACACTGGGCAAAGGGTGAGGTGCCTCCAGCCAGACCGGCTTCCGCCCTGCCCACAAGACAGCAGCTTATTCTCTTCTCCCTCCTATGCATGTCAGGACCTGCTCTTAGTTCTGCTGCTTATAAAAGTAATACATGCTTATTAAAAATGTCAAACACTAGAGGTCCTTAGAAACTAGAAACTCCTCTTCATTACTCTTGCCAACAAATTAACGATATCTTTGATACATGCTGGTTCAGACAACTTCTTTTTTTTTTTTTTTTTTTTTAAGTAAGGTCCATGCCCAACATGGGGCTTGAACTCACAGAGTGAAGATCAAGAGTTGCATGCTCCACCGACTGAGCCAGCCAGGCACCTTGCACATCCAGGCTTAACATATGTGTAGAAACACGAATGTGATTTTTTAAAAACACAGATGGGATTGGGGCGCCTGGGTGGCTCAGTCCGTTAAGCATCTGCCTTTGGCTCAGGTCATGATCCCAGGGTCCTGGGATCGAGCCCCACATCGGGCTCCTTGCTCAGCAGAGCCTGCTTCTCCCTCTCCCTCTGCCTGCTGTTCCCCCTGCTTGTGCTCTCTCTCTGTCAAATAAAGAAATAAAAAACCTTAGGGGCGCCTGGGTGACTCAGATGGTTAAGCGTCTGCCTTCGGCTCAGGTCATGATCCCAGGGTCCTGGGATCGAGTCCCGCATCGGGCTCCCTGCTAGGTGGGGAGCCTGCTTCTCCCTCTGCCTCTGCCTCTCTCTCTCTCTCTGACTCTCATGAATAAATAAATAAAACATTTTAAAAATAAAAAAAAAGAAATAAAAAACCTTAAAAAAACAAAAAACAGAAAAACACAGATAGGACCACATAACACACGTTATTCCCTAAACGACTTTTGCCCTTCATGATACAGTGTGTCACTATGTTCTGTTCTCTTTCTCTTTTTTATTCCGATATATAATTCACAAACCATACAGTTCAACCTTTTTTTTTTCTTTTGAAGTTCTTATTCTTTTATTTAAGTAATCTCTACACCCAACATGGGGCTTGAATTCACAATCCTGAGATCAAGAGTTGCACGCGCTTCTGACTGAGCCAGTCAGGCGCCTTTACAGTTCAGCCTTTTAACACATACAACTCGGGTATTTAGTACATTCACAGCGTTGTAAACTACCACCTCAGTGTAGTTCCAGAACATTCCATCACCCCAGAAGGAAACCCCATTAGCAGTCCCCATCGCCTTTCCTCAGTCCTTGGCAACTGTTAATCTGCTTTTTGTCTCTATGGATTTGCCTGTCCTAAACATTTCCTGTAAATGGGATCATATGCTGTGTGGCCTTTTGTGTCTGGCTTCTTCAACTCTGCATGATGTTTTTTGAGGTTCAGCCAACCTGTAGCATGTCGGGGCTTCATTCCTGATGGCCCTGGCCATGTGATAGCACGTTGTACGGACATACCGCATTTTGTGTATCCACTTGTCTGCTGATGATGGACATTTGGGTTGTTTCTACTTCTTGTCTGTTAGTGAATATTTTGGTTGCAATGAACATTTGTGCACACATTTTTTTTTAATTTTATTTTTCATTTATTTGAGAGAGAGCATGCACAAGCGGGGGGAGGGGCAGAGGGAAAGGGAGAAGACTCCCTGCTAAGCAGGGAGCCCAACATGGGGCTCGATCCCTGGATCCTGGGATCATGACCTGAGCCCAAGGCAGACGCTTAACCGAGTGAGGCACCCTGGCGCCCCTGTGCACACATTTTTGCCTGGATGTTTGTCTTTATTTCTCTTGGTCAAATACCTGAGTCGATTCTTTTTTTAAGTCTCCACTTATCTTCAGAGTGATGGGCTACCTGCTTGTTTTCCCAGAGCACATTAAAATAGATGAGTAATTGTTGGACTGAAAAGGTGTTTTCAGACCACCAAAGCTCACACACATGCTGTCAAAGAACACCTGCCCCGGGGCACCTGCCTGAACCAACGGAGATGTGCCCTCCTGGCTGTTCTGAGTCAGCAGCCACTGTTACCCTAACCTCGCTCTTTCCTTGAAAGATTTGTAGAGGATTTTTTGGTGGTTTTTTTTGCTTTTTGTTTGTTTGCACAAACAAAACCCAGTTTCATCATGGAAGACTACAATGCCCAGCAAAATGTACAGAGGATGCAGAACATGTCGCCTGTAGGATGGGCCACTGGGGGCGGGGGGTGGGGCAGTACTAGGCACCATGTGCTGTGGCCACCGGGTCCCACGAGGTCCCATGTCTGAATGAGGCCCAGGCGGTAGTCACCCAGCTCTTAGGGGTAGGGCTGCCCTTCCCTTGGGGCCTATGGCTGACTTGGGGCCATTTCTCTTCCAGTTGGTGGAACTCAAAAATGGGGAGACATACAATGGGCACCTGGTGAGCTGTGATAACTGGATGAACATTAACCTTCGAGAGGTGATCTGTACATCCAGGGTGAGTGCCCTGCGCCCGAGTCTGTGCCCACTGCCTGGGGGCAGCATGGCCGCCAAGTTCCCAACATGCACCTGGGGCTTAAGGAGCCTCGGCATCCTCAGTGGAGTGAAAGCCCCTCCCTGCCCTTGTGGGAGGAGTAGGGAGGGGCATAGCTCAGCCAGGTCATCCTACCAGGGTGAGGCTTATGGAAGGGGTGGGACTTAGGGGCGGGGCTTGAGGGACTGGGAGGGGTGTGGAGGGGGCAGAAGGGTGGGGCTGCGCGCCCGCTAGTACCCTGGACTTTGCACCTAATGGGGATGCTGCCCCATCCCCTGTGGCTCGTGCCAATCCTAAACAAGAAGGACTTAGGCTTGGGGGGCACTTCTGGCTACAGATCCCAAGTGTACAAAACAGGCCTGACCTTCCTTGTCAGCCTCTGCTGCCTTTGGTCCTGGCTGTGGACATCACCGGCCAAGCAGGCCAGAGTGGTGTGGCCATGGGATATCCAGGCCACCAGGGGGCGAGGGTGGCCCTGTGGCCCTGTGGAGCAGGAGACTTGTTTATCTCCTGAGGCCTGAAACCAGGAAGTGCAGGGCCAGGAGCACCACTGGGTGGGCCAGGGCTGGGGGACAGTTCTCTAGGGTCACAGGCCTTCCCAGCCCTCAGGATGAGCCACAGAGCAATGAGGATGGTGACCGTGGTGAAGGCAGGGCTCCCTCCTGTGAACCTGTGCTGGGGTCGGCTAGGGCTTGCCTTCTGCCTTGATTCCAGTCTCCATCCCCCTGTTGACAGTAGCACCCTATGTTACAGGGGAGGAAGGTGTGGGGGGGCCCAGCCAGGATGGGGCTGTCTTGAGCCCATGGGCAGGTGCCCCTGAGCCTTGCCATACCAGAGTACAGCAGAGCCCTAGGCAGCCCGTCTTACGCCTGGTCCGTCCCCCTGGATGGTTCCCATCCCAACAGGCAGACTGGTAAGGGTGACTGTCTCCCCTCACCTGTGTGGCTCTGTGCCCCGTTTCTTGTGATGGTACATTGTGGGACGGCTTCCACTAGAAACTTCCTCCTGGTTTTCAGGCCGCACTTGTGGTGGCAGGGGTCCAAGCAGCTCCAGTGTGGCTGTAGCAGCCATTGCCACAGTGCACAGCCGAGCGCGTGGCCAGTAGGTCTGTGTCCACCTCTGGGACCTGGAAGCAACCACCGGTTCACAGAGCAAGGTCAGCCGACCTCCGTAGCCAACGGAGACTGGACACGTAGCTCCTCCTGGGTAGTCTCCCTCTGTGACCTGCTGGTTGGAAGGAGAGGCTGCTGTGAGGTTCAGTGTCACTTGGGCTGTCCAGCCTCCTCACCTGTAAACAGGTGCTCGCAGCTCCTCCCTTGGGCAGCAGGCAGCCTGGGCAGGACGCACACACCCCAGAAGCTGAGAAAGCACTGGAGAGCCAGGGTTGGTTGGAAAGTGGTTAGCTCAGGCTGCTCACTCTTGCCATGGAATGCAGAGTAAGCTCTGGTTCCTGTAGGGAGTGTGCTGGGCCCAGCCTGTCCTTGGCTAAGGGAGAGCCGAGCCCTGAGCAGCCAGCCCCAGCACTGTGCTTCCATGGAATCATTCAGTTTCTGTCAGGCTGTAACTTTGCATCCCCACAGACTTGGCCCCTTGCCTGCCCTTCCTGGGAAAGGAGTGCCCCGAGACCTCATGAGGTTCCTGTGTGGGTTGGGGGCTTGTGCACATTCCTGGGAAGAGTTGGCCTTTGAACTTTCCCTTTGTCCTATTGAGTGTCTCCGCTGGCCCAGACCAGCCAGACCCAGGCACTGCTGACGAGTGTCATGCATGAGGAGTGGGCCTTTCAGGGAGGCTGGGAGCAAGGCCTGTTGGGGGTCAGAGTTAGCCAGACACAGAAAAGTGGGAACAGCATATGCAAAGTGCTGGGGGCAAGAAGCCCACTGTGTGTGTTCCAGAAATTTCCATCTGGAAGGCACGTCATCGAGAGCTGAGTGAGGGCAGCCAGGGTGGGGCTGGATGTCAGGCCCTTGGGAGCCACACTGAGGAGTTTGGACCTTGTCCTTGGGCCAAGGGGGCCCTGATTGGGTTCTAAGCAGGACAGTGTCTTGGTCTGATTTCTAGGGATGTGGGGAGAGGAGAGGGCTGCCAAGACTTCTGGCTCAGGGCACCAGGGGTGGGGCTGGAGAACTAATCTGAAGGAAGAAGCCCCGGGCTCCTGCCCAAGGGCAGCAGGAGGGGCTGTGGAGGAAGGCCTTGTGCTGGTCACAGGGTACATGGGAGTGGGGGGTGGGGGGAGGCAGTTGATGTCCTAGGACCTGCAGGGTTGGCATTGCTCTGGAATCTGTGACTTTGCAAGCCTCCTAATCTCTCTGGCCTTAATTAGCTCCCCTGAAAACTGGCACCATTGGTCGCTGCCCCTGGCCAGCCCCAGGCTTGCTTCCCCACCCACCTCCCGCCCTCTTCACAGAGTCTCTATCCCACTTATTTGTGTCCCACACCCACCTCAGAGCCTGTCAGGAGATAAGTGGATGAATGAATGAGTCAGGGCACATAGAGAGGGTTCCAGAAGGTAGGTTCCAAAAGGCTGGGCGAGCTGGGCTGTGGCCAGGCTGTGTGGCAGTGCCTGGTGCGAAGGTCCCTAGCCTTCTCTGGGCTTTGGGCTGCAGGAAACAAAGCTGAGGGTGAGGAAGCTAGCTTATGTGTTTCCCTGCCCCTTCCTGGGTAAAGGGGGACCCAGAGTCTGGAGAGAGTCCGCTGGAAGGAAGCTCCCCCCACCCCCCGTGTCAAGTCTGGGACTGAACTTTGCAGGGGTGAGGCCAGGTGCAGGCGGGCTAGGACGGTGGCCCAGGTGGGAACAGGAGCACGAGGGGACAGACACGCCATTGCCCTCAGCACCCACGTTGCAAGGACCCCCCCCCAATCTGAGACTCACCCCTCTCTCGCCCAGGATGGGGACAAGTTTTGGCGGATGCCCGAGTGCTACATCCGTGGCAGCACCATCAAGTACCTGCGTATCCCCGATGAGATCATCGACATGGTCAAGGAGGAGGTGGTGGCTAAGGGCCGTGGCCGCGGCGGCCTGCAGCAGCAGAAGCAGCAGAAGGGCCGAGGCATGGGGGGTGCCGGGCGAGGTAGGCCCTTCTCTCCCTCCCCCCACCCCCCCGCCCCCAGTAGGCTAGGCCGCAGCATCTGCCCAGGCCTTGCCCAAGCTGAAGGGTGACTGCAGCACGTGGCAGCCATCCCGTCCCAGTGTTGACATTCTTGGGTGGTGCCGTCATGGTGCCACAGGCCTGGCTCTGAGCCCCCTCCATAGAGCTGGGGGTTATGACTCACAGGGTTCCTCCGGGGCTGCCGAGGCTGCTCTTTGCTGCCTGCCCCGGCCCCATAGCCCCAACCCAGGAAGCCTGGTATAGCCCTAACCCAGGAAGCCTGGTATAGCCCTAACCCAGGAAGCCTGGTATAGCCCCAACCCAGGAAGCCTGGTATAGCCCTGGCGGGCCGTGCTGGCTCCCCCACCCCCCTGGGCCCTTCTGCCCAGCAGCAGTCCTCGGGGCTCCGGAAGCCTGGCTCCAGCCCAGCAGACTAATGCAGTGCCCGTGCAGACCTGGGGCTTGAGCCCTCGTCTGATGCCCACCTGTGTCTCCCGGCAGGTGTTCTGGGCTTGGTGTGCCACCTCCCTGGCTCGTTTCCCCTCTGCAGAGAGAGTCTGGTGGTCCCCGCCTCACCAAGGCTGCTGGCGGGGATCCCAGCTCAGGGCCTGGCACGAGCCCCTTCCCTGCTGTCACTCCTTTTCACAAGGCCGAGTTCATTCCTTTCTAATAGACTCCCCTCATCCTACCCACCCCCACCTCCAGCCACCAAAATTATAAATCTGGCATAAACTTCAATTTGTTGTGCAGTCAGCTGGGTCCTGAGCCTAGAGGCCATCTGCAGACCCTCCCTCCCTCCCCCCCCACACACCCCGCTCCTCTTGGGGGGCCCCGGCTTTGTCTCTTCCATCTGGAGGGGCCTTCCGTGTGCCAGGCCCTGGCTCCCCCCGCCGGGGGCTCACAGGCAGGGCCAGAAAGGATACAAGAGCCGGCCCTGAGCTGAGGCTCACATGACAGGAATGAGCCAGAGGGAGGAGGTCTGGAGGGCACTCCAGGTGGGGACATTGCCAAGGCCTAGGGGTGAGCAGGGCCTTTTCCATACCTGAGGGCCAGGCTCTTTGTGCTGAGGCCACCACTGCTAAGTGAGATGCCCAGAGGAGCAGGGAGGGAGGGAGGAGTGATTAGCTTAGGCCACTCTGAAGAGAGACCATGGGGCCCTTGGTAGCAGGTGGAAATCTCACCCTGTGGCAGAGCTGCCCTTGGCAAAGCCGGTCTTGCCCTGGGGGAGGTGAGGTCAGGTAGCCCCTGCAGGAATGGGCCTCCATTCCGACAAGGCCCACTGCGTGTTTGTGGTGGAAGGGGGACTGTGTGTGCCTTTCTGTGCCCCATGCCACTGTGGTCCTTCCGGGACCTCCCTGGGCAGGGGCGTGTTCTAGCCCTGATTACTCAGCCTCCCACACAGCTCCTACCTTGGGCTCCATGTAAAATATCTTAGAAGCACAGCTCCATCACTGGCTGGCAGAGGTTAGAGGGCAGGGAGCTCCCCTGTCCCCACCCCTTGGCCGGACACACAGAATCTCCCAGTTGTTTCTCTCCTGGGCCAGGGATGTGAACAGTGCTGGAGAAAGAGGGAAACCTGGGTCCTCAAGAGTTGGGGGCCTGTAGCCGGCCCCCTGGGCTGAGTCCTGCCCCTATTCTGGGTCTTGCTCCCCTCCTCCTGGAAACCATCTGGCTCTATCCTTCTAATGACTGCCCCCTACCCTGGCCCCAGGCCCTCTCCCAGGAAGCCTTGCCCAAGCTCCAGTGTGACTTAGAGCTGACCTCTGTCCTCCCTGGCATCCCTCATACCCCTTGGGAGCTGGTCTTGTCCCTTGTCAACACTGAGAACTTTCTGGAGCACCACCCCCACGTTCTCAGCTGGGCCTCCAAACCCGGCTCTGCTGCAGCCCCCTCCTCTGTCTCACAGGTGTGTTTGGTGGCCGGGGCCGAGGTGGGATCCCAGGCACAGGCAGAGGTCAGCCGGAAAAGAAGCCGGGCCGACAGGCGGGCAAACAGTGAGCCGACCCTCCGTCCGTCCCCGAGAGACTGAGCCGCCACTGAGCATCTGGTCCCGCTCCCTGAGGCTGTGTTTCTACTCTCCAGGTCACAAGTGTGTTCAGAACAAAGAGAAGCAGGTGTTGGGGAAGAGCCCCCCTCCCCACCTGTCATTTTGTGATCCTTTTTACATAAAGTACCCCCCCCCCTTTTTTTAAGCCAGCAGTTCTACAGTTGGATATGTTATTCAGTGTTTTTGGTTTTCTGAAGTCTCCAAGCTGACTTGATTCCTGGAAGAGTCTGTGTTTAATGTGTCTTTAAAGCCCTCGCTCTTGTTTTAAGGGCGGGCACTTTCCAAACAGGCTTGTTTTGCATTTTGAGTTGGATCCTCGTGTGGTGAACAGACCGGAGGTTTTTATTTTAAGCTGTTTGCACTGAGATTGACAGCCTTGGGAGTTTCCTGAAACACGGACCTCAGGATTGCCTTTTGAAAACAAATACGTATGAACGTATGCCACAGAAGCTGTTCCTGGGACATTGCTGGGCCCTGCCCCTTTGCCTCCTCTCTCCCTGTTTGTGTTACAAGAATAAAAACAAATACAACTACAAACTGCAAATTCATTTTTTTTTTTTTTTTTTTTGAGTCACTGGGCACATCTAGAGTGTGGTATCCTCAGGAAATCACAGTCCGGTAAGAGAAGTTTCCTTTCGAGCGTTGCTGCCTGTCTCGCCAAGGGGAAGTATTTCAACAGGACACTGGTTCCATGTCCCTTGATTTCCTTTTTAAGAATGACGTTGTCTGGGCAATGGGAGTGGCCCTCCTGCACTAGGTTTACCTGTAACCCTTGCCCCTTTGTAGAGAGAGTTGATGAGGGGGAGGGGGCAGTGTGATACCCATGCAGCCAATCCTTGTGGCCAATGTCCTGCCCCCCATCCCTGCTTTGTAAGCACCATTCACACCAGAGTTCACTGAGAAGCTGTGACAAGCGGCTGCCTCAAAGAATGTGCTAGGAAGGCTCTTACCTCCTCTCCAAGTTGGGGCACCGTCTGTCCACACCACGGTGATTTGCCTGGGATGTTGAGCCAGCACTTTTACAAAGTGTTTCTGTGACATTGTCTGCGGGCTGATTGTCCTTTTTTATTGTAAGTGAGGGGAACTGCCGAACGGCCTGGTGCTGGGAGGCAAGATGGGGTGCCAGCCGGTTCCCGTGGGACCGGATTCTAATTGTCACTGTGTTGAGACCTGTTCGGAGGGGCGATCAGAGTTGCCTGAGAACTCCGCTTGTTGGAGCTGCCAAGTGCTAGCCAAGCGGTCTTGCAGATACCCACATTTAAGACTCAGCCCGCCTCAAGAATGTGCTCTGCCCCTGCCCCCACCCCATCATTGTTTTTCCCTCAGGCACCGCTTGTGGGACCTGCTGCAGCGAGAATGCTTGCCTAGCACTCTGGCACAGGCTGGGACAGGGCATGGGGTTTGAGTGGGACCTGGGGGCGTCTGATAAGCCCCAGGACTGGAGAAATCCCCTCTCAGAGATGTGGGCTGCTGGGGTGGGTTGGGGGGTTGGCGACGACGCGCGGGGCAGGAGCGAGAAGGGAGGGACTGGCGGGGAGGGAGGTAGCTGGGTCCCCAGCTCCCCTCCCCCATGGCCCTGGACTCAGCGGCCCATAAAAGCCTCCGGGGCCCCGGTCTGGCGAGGCTTTGATAAAAGCCGGGGTCAGGTGTCCAGCTCCGCAGCGAACGGCTAGCCCTTTGGAGGCCCCGCCCCTTCCTGCTTCGGGCGGTTCGGTTTTTCCTCCCAAACTGAGGTCTGCGGGGTGAACGCCTTCGTCCTACCGCCCTGTCTCGCAGTTTAGGGTCTTGGGCCCCCGCGGCGCCCGCCCTCCCCACGGCTCTGCGCTAGGGCTCAGGCTCCCGCTGGGAGCCTTCGGGAGCCTGCGTGCGTAATCGCGGCTTCCCGCGTGTGTCGCCAGACACGCCGGCCGGCCCTGACCTTTCCAGCCAGGCAGCGCGGGCTGGCGACCCAGTCCCCTCCTCTCCCGCCGGTGACGTGAGCCGCCTCGCCAGCCCAGGCCGCTTAGGTGCGGTGGGCTTCCGGAAGGTTCTATCCTTCTGAGCTGGCTTTCGGGACAGCCCCGTTTTTCAGTCTCCTTCCTGGTTGGTTTCGAGAAACGAGCCTCAGCCCCCTCAACAAGAAAAGAAACCAAAAGCTCCCAGCTAGTTCCTAGACACTGGGCCTCGATCTTTCCGCCCTTCTGATGGTTGTCGACTGGGGCCTGAGCCCTCATCAGCTGACTGGTGCATGACTGCGGGCATGCAGGACGTCTAAAACGTAGGTGGTTCCCAGGAACCAGAAACCAGAGACCTCCTACCCGTGGAGTTTGCTCCAACTCCCCTCCGAGCAGAGGTGTGACTTAGCCTGGGGCCCAGGCTCTGCACGGCCGGCCTTGACGCCGTAGGCCCCTCTTGCCTGACCTGGGGCCAAGAGCCCATGTGGGTGACACGGAGGCAGCGGGCAACCGGGAGCCCCAGCCCCACTTGGCAGCAGTGGGGGGGCGTCTGTCTTGCTATCCTGCGTCATCCCTTCCTGCACACATCGCCTCTGATTCCTCCTCCGCGGGGCTTCACCTGCTGCTCCCAGAGCAGCTCTGCCAGGAAACCCTGCCCTGTGCCCACTGAGCCCACGTGGGCATGATGGCAGGTGTCCTCCCGACCCATCCATCTGGACCCCAGGGGCCCAGCCTCTCCCGGTATCAGCAATGTGTGTATCTCCAGTGGCTCAGTGCATGCCCTGGTGTCCTCCGCTGTCCCTCTGAGGACAAAGGGCCACTTGGCCAGTGAGGGGGTATAGGAGATGGCCTGATGTCCACTCAGACAACCTCTGTGGGAGAAGCTGCCCGCCTCAGTGAAGCAGAGGGCTGGCCTGGAGGCAGAGGTACTGGGGCCACAACCCCATCCCAGGTGCTGGAGACTCAGCCTGAATTAGGCAAAGAGCCCCGGCCCAGTGGCCCTTACTTACCTTCCACGGGGTGAGCTAGCAACAAACTAGCCGAATGCATCAGTGTGGAGAAACAGAAAGCGAGAGTGGGAGAAAGAGGCGGTCAGGGCAGGCCGGAGGGTGACTAGCATTCAAGAAAAGGGCTTGAGGAAGGCAAGGGAGCCAACTAGAAGAGCATTTCCGACGAAGAGAACAGCTTGCACAAGTGCCAAGGCCCTACACAGAGTGGTGACAGGAACAAAGTGAGGGGGTAGAAAATGGGGCAGGTGCTGTGGGCCCTGAGCAAGATGGGAAGCACAGAAGTTTCTGGAACAGACTGAGAGACAAGGGTGGAAGCCGGGAGACCAGGAGGAGGTGGGGCTGGGGGCTCAGCCCAGGGTAGAGGTCGCAGAGGTGGCAAGAGAACAGGCAGGGGTGCCTTGAGGGCCTGGGGCAGATAGGCTCATCTTTCTGCAGGAAGCCCAGGATGCTGGGATGGGAGCTTTCCAGAGTGGAAGGGGAGGCCTCGCTGAGGGGGGCATGTTCAGACCAAATCCCGAAGGTCAAGAAGCCACTGTCCATGGGAAGAAGCAGAGAACAGGTGGAGGGAACTGCAAGTGAAAAGCCCCCGAGCTTCTGTGGCCTGCTCCGGGAGGGCAGAGACCCAGCATGATCCGAACAACAGCCTCGTGTGTGCCAGGCAGCTCCTAACACTCGGGCACAGAGCGGGTGAGCCACCTGCCCCAGGTCACACAGCTCCAGAGCCTCCTTAGAGCTCCTCCCTCTGTAGCCTCCTTGAACTTGGAGGATCCATTTGCCTTCTCTGAGTTCAGCTGTGTCAGGTGTAGAATCAGGAGACAGGAGTCATTTGGGGTGGGGGCAGGTGAGGTCGGCACTGGCTTTAAAGTTTATTCCCCTGACTGTTGCCTCAACTGAGGGACAGGGTTCGAGACACACAAAGTGCCTGTCAAGTTTTACCCCGTTCTGCCTCAGTGTCCTTGCTGGTCAGAGGGAACAGTATTGGCCTCCACCTCACCGGGGTTGTTGGGAGGACTACACGGGGGAGGAGGCTTAGTATACAACGAATGCTCCGTATATACTTGCGTACATCTAAGAGTGCTGCTTCGGGGCGCCTGGGCGGCTCAGTCGTTTGGCATCTGCCTTCGGCTCAGGTCACGATCCCAGGATCCTGGGATCGAGCCCCGCATTGAGCCCCGCATCGGGCTCCCTACTCCGCGGGGAAGCCTGCTTCTCCCTCTCCCACTCCCCTCTGCTTGTGTTCCCTCTCTCGCTGTGTCTCTCTCTGTCAAATAAATCTTTAAAAAAATAAAATAAGAGTGCTGCTTCATTCTTCATTGATCACCTATAGAGTGTCTGAAACCTCTCCTGGGAATCTCTCCATCTCTATCAGCCTTGAGCTCAGCCTGAGCTGCTCACTGGCCGGGAGGCCCAGGGCGGTGGTGCCACATGCTTGGCCTGCCCTGTGGTCAGTGGCTAGTAGCCACTGTCCTCCATGCTCCGGAGGCCAGCCCTGGTTGCCTAGCCCTGGCTGGTGAGCAGTCACCTTGAAGGCCCCCGGTGCTGCCCTAAGAGCCCCCTCCCAGTCTGGGTCCGGCCACCCAGCGGTGACTCACCCTTGCCCGCCCCGCCTCCACTGGAACCAGGCACCGAAATAGTCACCCTGCTCACCCCCGGGAGTGGCCGGAGAAATATTTTAGGGCTGCATTCAGCGCCTAAAAATACTCGGTGCATCCTCCTGCATCTTCCCCTCCCTCATTCCCTTTTCTGTTCCTTTGAAAACTGTCCCTGTAAGCACCCCCGGGGCCTGTCCTTCCACACTGTGTCCCTCCAGCATGTTGAGTGTCCCTGGCAAGCAGGGCTGGGGAGGGGTCCCCAAATGCCCAAGTGCGTGTGGATGACTGGTGAGGTGGCCTCCCTCCCTCCCTCGCACCCTCCCTGTCACCATGGAGAGACTCAGACACGGTTTACCTGGAACCTTCTGGAAAGACTGTCTTTTCCAAAACCCCCAGAAGACTCAGTTCCTGGGGCACAGTGATGCTGTCCAGGGAGGTCTTCATTACTCAGCAATTTTCCTTAAAAATTAAAAAAAAAAAAAAAGCCTCGTGCTGTTTGTGTTCATGAAGGGGGTGGAAACAGAACAGGGCCCCCAGCTGGACAGAATCCATTGCCTCTCCTGCTCAGGTGCTGCCGAACTCCACTAGCTTGTAGATCCTCTTCCCTCCCGGAGGGGGTGCAAACTGACCCTCCAAGGCACCCAAATGTCCTCAACATCATCCCTAACCACCAAACACCTTGACCTTTCCTGTGATGGGAGGAGGTGGGGAGTGGGAGCAAATGGAGTCAGACTGCAGCTCAGCCCACCTGGAGTCTGATCCAGCTTCTCAGTTACCTGAAGCCTCCAGCTCAATGGAACAGCAGGTGTGAAGGCCTGGGGACAGGGGCACGCTGGGCATCTTGAAGATGCAGTAAGCTGAGCATTATTAACTAAAGAACACATTTTATTCAGATTTTCCTCAGGTTTTACCCAATGTTCTTTTTAAAATGATAATTGAGGGGCGCCTGGGTGGCTCAGTTGTTAAGCATCTGCCTTCCGCTCAGGTCATGGTTCCAGGGTCCTGGGATCGAGCCCTGCATCGGGCTCCCTGCTCCCCGCCCTCTCTCACTGTCTCTCTCTGTCAAATAAATTAAAATAAATAAATAAATAAATAAACAAACAAACAAATAAATAAAATTATTATTGAGGTAAGATCCACTGACACAAAATTACCTTAAAGTGAACACTTCAATGGCATTTAATACCTTACAATGTAGTGAAACCAGCACCTCTGTTTAGTTCCAGAACATTTTCACCACCCCAAAAAGAAACCCTGTCCCCATGAGCAGTCACCCTCCACCCTCTCCCCGAGCCCCTGAGCACCCCCTAACCTGCTTTCTGTCTCTGTGGGTTTGCCTGTTCCGGACATTCCATATACATGGGACCCTGCAACAGGTGGCCTTTTGTGTCTGGCTTCATTCACTGAGCATGATGCTTTCAAGCTTCATCCATAGTATAGCATGTGTCTGAGCTTCATTCCTTTTTATGGCTGAGTACTATTCCATTGTACGGCCAGACCATATTTTATCCTTCATCAGCTCGTGGGCATTTGGACTATTTCTAAGGACGTGTTTGTTGAGCACTTACTCTGTGCCAGGCACAGTTCTGAGGGCTTAATTCTTCCCCCCAACCCCCTCTATAAAGCCTTACTGTGAACACCATTCCCATTTGCCCATTTCACAGCGGGCGAAATGAAGGCAGAAAGAGGCAGACAGGCCACCAAAGGAACCACAGGCCATCTCTGAGGTCTTTACACTCTGGAGATGGGGGTAGAGACAGATAATAAGGAAACCAAGAAAGAAAGAAGGTAAATGGAGGTGAAAACCTTAAGGGTTTTCCAGATAGGGAGAACAGCATGTGCAAAGGCCCTGAGGTGGGAATGAGCTGGTGTGTTAGAGAAAAAACACAGAGGCTCTTGTGGCTGGAGTAGACAAGTGAGGGGAAGAGAGGAAAGGGGCTACGCAGTGGCTTTGGGGCTGGGGTGGGGGTGGGGAAGGGTCTGGGGTGTACTCTGAGATGGAGACAGACACTGAAATAGATAGTGGTAGAAGACAGAGACTGGGAGCAGGAGGGAGAGAAGAGGCCTCAGCTTCTCAAGGCCTGGACCCAAGGGGCCACAGAAGCCTTGTCCTCACCTGCCTCCCCCCAGTCCAGATCCTTTGCTGCTACACTGATTGCTCGAGCAAGGGACAACTCTCCTGTGCTGAGAGCAGTGTGAGTGCACAGTAGGTGCTCCTTGAATAATGGGTGGATGGGTAAACAGAGGAATGGCCAGATTCGTGGGTGGGTGGGTGGATGGCTGGATGGCTGGACCTATAAACAGATGAATGAGAAGATGGGTGTCCTGAAGGAGGGAGGGAGATGTGGCACCCAGGTTAGTGTGGATAAAATAGCATCTTCCACCCTCCAGCAGGTGATTGGGTGGGTGGGGGTGGGTGGAGGAATTTATCCAGCTGTCCTGGGGTCTCACCCACCTTTCTCCAGTTTCAGAAAAGGTCCCCAGAGTGGAGGCTGAAGGGTGGGGGTTGGGCAGGGTGCCAGGAGCACTGGGGCGGGCTGGTGGGTACTAGATGCTGCTACCTGCTTCTGCCTCTGAGTCAGCATTGCCATGACAACGCGGGCCCTGCCGGATGCTCCTCCTGGCACATCCCCCGTCACTGCAGCCGCCGTCATGCCTCCTCCAAGGCAGTAGGGGCAGAGGGGGCAGGCTCAAGGACCACGCTGCCCACCGTCCCCCATTCCCCTCAGCCCTGTCTCCCTAGCCATGCCATCCTTGCAGAGCTTGTAACCCAACCTGGGGTGAGGGGGCTGAGTGAGGGGCCCAGTGGGGTTGGAGAGCCAGCCGAGGGAGGGGCTCTGGGCTCTGTCTGGGAGGGGGCCAGGGGAGGTCTCAGGAGGTGGGTACTGCAGGTGAAGGAACATCATGGGCAAGTGTTGGGGGTCTGGATGATAGAAGGGGTGGAGCTAGGGGATAAACACATAATGGGGAGACAGGCCAGAGCAGGGAGCCACAGAGAGTGAGGGGAGGCCAGCATGGCACCCACAGAGGACAAAAGACAGTTCCCTGTGACTCTGGGCAGCCCCTAGGCGCCCGAGACTCCACTGCGTCCTCTGGAACATGGGCACTGGTGAGGAGACTGAGGCAAGGAGGCTAGTAGTCACAGGTTCCTCCTGGGCTGGCAAAGACTCCAACTACCCCCTCTAACCCCAGCTCCTGGTGGCCTGGGTGCCCCTGGGAGCCTCCTTTTACCTTCCCCCCACTCCAGGCCTCCTCCTTGATCCTCCTGCAGCACACCATGTGTTCCTACCTTGGGGCCTTGGTTTGTGCTATTCCAGCTCTCAGGAATTTCCCCTTCCCTGGTGCCCCCTCATGGTGCCCCCTTTGTCTGTGGGTGTCACTGGCCCTCTGTACATCCCCCCAAGATTCCTTCATAGCTCCTGCCATGGCTTGATGTTAGATTACCTATTTTTCCAGCGGTTCCCACCCAAGAATGTTGGGTACCTCTCAGATCTTCAGTTGGCCCAGCCCCACCATCGCAGTGGTCGGCAGTGGTCGGTGTGTGGAGGGAAGGGCAGGGGAATGACAGTGTCTGGGGCCTCTCCACCTGACCCAGAGCTATAGGCGCAGGGTGGGGAGTTGGAGTGACCTACAGCTCCCCGGTCAGGGTTGACCCTCCGTTCAGGCAACAAGGGCCCATCAGAGGTCAGTGCAAGCCCGTCCAGGGCCAGGGGTCAGTGCCGGGGAGCTGGGCCTAGGGCCCTCCAGATCCTGAGGTGGCCTGTGAGTCCCCTATCACCACACATCCTCATGGTTCTCAGGGCCACCTTGTCCCCACCAGTCCCAACGGTGCTGCCCTGGGAGACTGTCACTGTGTTCCTTGTAGATATATATAGGGTCACCTTTTCTTCATCCAAGGAGACCAAAGATGAGTTAGTTCTAGTCCCCAGGCAAGGACTGAGAATCCCATTGAGAATACTTTCATGTCTCTCTCTCCCTGTCTCCCTGCTGTCTCTTGCTTTCTCCAGCTGGTGTCTCTTAACTCCTTTATCTCACTCTCTCTGGGTCTCTGGCTGTTTCTTGCTCCACCAGACTCTCCCTCCCTCAGTCCCTGCTCTCTCTCCCTCCATCTCCGTTTGCCTTTCTCCCCGATCTCCCTTTGCTCTATTTCTACGCTCTGGCCCTTCTACCTGGAGGCCAGGATTAATCGGGTCTTGCCTAGAACCTCGGGGATGGCCATTGGCCTCGACCTACCCGTCCATCAAATGGGCTTGACGTAGGGCCCCGAGGCAGGGACGGAGAGGAGTTGAGCGGGTTGGCGCTTCCCCTCCTCGGCTCCGGGGAGCCCTCCAGGGCCCGGCAGGAAGGGGTTAACTGCGAGCCGCCCCCTCCCCCCAGCTCTGCATTTAATTAGCGGCCCCGCAGGGGCGCGGGAGCTGGGCCAGTGGTGGGGGGGGGGAAGGGAGGGAGAAAGAAGGCGAGGGGATCGGGGAGAGTGGAGGGGTTAGAAATGGAGTGAGGGGGACGAGAGGGGGCGGAGGTAGGGAGGACAAAAGGGGGACCGGGAGCCAGCTGTGGATTCGAATCCCGCCTCGCTAGTGCCCCCCCCCTCGTCCCTCTCCCCTTAGACTGTCTCCCCCGCCCCTCGGCATGGGAATCCCCTCCCACCCACCCCTTCCCGAAGGCCGAGCAGCGAGCCCGCAGTTAAATGTCAGCTTTCCTTCACTGGTCCGCTTGAGGAAACTGAGGCCCACGAAGATGGGGTGTCTTGCCAGCGCACAGCTCTGGGACGCCCGGCGCTTAACTGGGCGGTTTTGTAGGGATTTGTCTACGTGCCGGAAAACAAAACAAAACAACACAGAACACCAGTTCGTCGCAGTCGCAGCCGAAGGGCCCTGGGGCTATCGCGGCGGCGTAGGCCGGCGCAAGCGAACGACTGGGACCGGACGACCGTGTGGGACATAAGCAGCCCGGGGACCTGGAGCGCTGCGGCCCAGCTTCAGCTAGGCCCAGCTAGGCCACGCGCCTCTCCGTGCCTCAGTTTCCCCTCTGCGCAGCGTCGGGACTGCCGGAGGGCCGACCCTGCCCACCACCACACCCACGACTTCCAGCGCGGCGTGGGGCACTGGCCGGGCGCCGGAGTCTACGCGGCCCCGCCTCGCCTTGACGTCGGCGCTGACGCCACCCGCCCCCCTCGCCACCGGGTCTGGCCGCAGCGCGGGTTTAACTCTGCGGCTGCTGCCGGCCGCGCCGAGGCCCTCCAGATCCTTCCCCCACCCCCGCCGGAGGGGGGTTCAGGCTCGGGGGAAGGGAACGACGAGGGGCAGGTCCTGGGCAGGCCCGGCCGCCCGGCGAGGCGGGAGGTCCCGACCAGCCTCCAGGCCTTCGCCTGCGCCGTTTCCCTCCGCCTGGAATGCGCCTCCCGCCCCGGTCCAAGTCCGCGTTTACAGCGACATCTCTCCCTCCGGCCCGGCCCTGACCCCTCCGGGCCTGGGAGTGTCCTAGTCGGGCTTGGTCTTCTCTGGCCTGGGGCGGGGACCTCTCACCCAGCAATCCATTGTTTCAAGGTCGAGTTTCTTCCCCCCATTTTTCAGATGAGAACCGTCGAAACCCAGAGAACTTAGGTCACCCAACGAGGGGCCCAGCTCTTGGGGCTCCTAGCCCCCCCTCCTGTCTCCCCCCCTCTTCGCGGCGGAGGAGGGGACCCTGCAGGCCCCGCCCTGCCCCAGGGGAAGTGAGAATGGGGGGCCCTCCCCCGCACCCTCACCACTTCCTCCCGAGGAGAGGCGGTGGCGAAGGAAGGGGGGAAGCGGGCAGGCGAGGGAGTTCACGGTGGCGGCCTCAGTTTCCGAGTGTTGGGGGGGGTTCTCTGCCTCCTCACGCACGCGAGACGCAAGACTGGTGTTTCTGTGTCTCGCGTGCCGGGAGGCCCCCCAAACCTGCTCTTAACTTGGAGCCCCTTCCTAATCTACTGGGACTCCGCCTGCTCCTCCCCGCTCCGGAGGCCCAGCCACCACCGCTTCCCTGCTCTTGTCGGCTGCCTGCCTGCCTCGCCCCCATTCAATCTACTCCCCCAGTGGGGCCCCGGCTCCTTTACTCGGCCCTCTGTCCTGCAGCTCACAGCGAGCGAGGCCACCTGTATTCCAATCTGCCCTCTGAAAATGGGGGGCATGGAGCCATGCTTTGCTCAGAGCCTCAATTTGTCCCTCTGACAAATGTGGACAGATAACCCTCTTAGCAGTGCTGGCGTGGAGATATTAAGGAAAAATGTGGGGAGTGGATTTCCCATCTTAGCGGCAATGGATGCATCCTCTCATTCATTAATTCACTCATCCATGCATTACTTCGCCAAATCATCCATTACATCATCCACGCATTAATTCATTTACTTATTTAATTGATACTTACTGATTCACACGTTTCTCCCCATCCCCAATCCCTGGGCAGCCTGGGCAGGACGTCAGGGGCCCACAGCTCATTGCAGAAGGCTGTCAGGGGCCACAGGACTGTGGGTGGGACAGCCCCAAGGTCTTGAAGGAGGAAGCAGAAGCTTCTACTTAACTGAACCAACCTGAAGTCTCCCCAGAGAGGCCCTGTGGGTTCCCACCCCCAAGGAGCTGCTACCTGCCACCACCACCACCATTTGTCCCCGAAAATGGATCAGTAAACTCAAAGGCCCTGGAAGGATGCTGGTGGATGCAGGCAAAACCCACG